>NC_064832.1:0-300000 GCF_024166365.1 Elephas maximus indicus | reverse complement strand
TGCGTAGCCTTTCCCGGGGTGTGCTCAAATGCTGTGGCCACTGGGTTTCATAGGTCACAATGGAGGGCCCTGTGTCATCTGCCTGGCGGGCCGGATCTCTGCCATTGGCTCAGTCTTGTCACCAGGCCCGTGACAAGCTCCGCCCACACTTGCGGTGGGGCGACTGTCTCTATGGTGATGGCAAAGAAGCCTTAGCCCCGCCCACCTGGCCTTCACTTCACCTACCTGGCCCTCTGACCCTCACTCAGACCTCTGTGTTGATAAAAATCAATGTCTGCCCGGGCCCAGGTGTCAGCATCTGGGATAAAGGATTCGCGACCTTGCCTGGGGCAGAAGGCAGCCTAGGTCAGCGGGTAGCTGGAAGTCTAGTGACTTGTGACACTGCTGCCAGTGACAAATGGTGACTCCCACACTCACAGATCCCCTGGTGGCAGAATGATAGTGATGGGTGGAGAAACATCGCTCCGGAGCACACGTTTAATGGGGCAGCAGCCAAAGCAAAGGCCAGGGCCAGTAGTGGACGTCGTGGAGTGGAATGGCGAGCCAGCGAAGGGCCCAAGGATCCCTCCTGTATATGGCGAACAGGTCATCCGTGTCCCCACGTCCATAAAGCATTGGACTACTGGGGCCCAGGCTGCCAGGATTTCGGCCTTGCCTTCGGAGCCCGGCCACATAGGCAGCCTCGCAGCGGAGGCGGGGACGTGTAGACAGCAAAAATTTGGAAACTGGCCGTGTTTCCTCGATTTCCCTGGCATCGGCCTTTTTGAGCGGCTTGCTTTTTTTCCTGGTAGGATAGGGCCCTGACGGAGAAAGGCAGGATTACGTGTGCAGGAAAGGTGTGTGTTGAGAGGGTGACGACGTTGAGACCATGTTGGGATCTTTAGTCCCAGGAAAGGCCCCTGGCGGGTGTGGGTCAATGTTCTCTACCCATCCCCCTTGGCGGGGGGAGGTTTTCACCATACAAAGCAGCAGCGCAATCATTCGTCGCCGGAGAGGTTGCATCTGCCCACAAGCTCCACCTGGCCAGGGTCCGCCCCTACTGTATTGCGCATGTCAGTCAACAGAAGCTGAGACCTTCCAGAGAGACTACCTGCTATTCTCTACCCACGGGGAAGCAGTACAGCCAGAAGCCTCCCCCGTTCCATCTCTAGGCTCTCTCTCAGGCCCCTCATACTTGTGATGTGTCTCAGGGGTAGAATGAAGAGATTCCTCTGAGTGAACACATACAGAGAGGCCACAGATGCTGAGGAAGGGCGCCTTGCCTAGTGATATCCTAGCGTAAGTGGAAAAGAGGTACCTGCCTGCTGTCCCAGTGTGTCGAATGTGTTGACATCAGGGGTTGCCTACTGTGAAGTTATTCCCTGGGTGCCCTGGATTCTGTGGCCAAAGACGCAAGGGGCCGTTGTCTGTCCATGGGTAAAATGGAGGGGTCTGCGGAGCTGGCCGGTTAGGCTGGACCTCTCCTATTGGCTCAGTGTTTGTGACTCGTCCCCGTCAGAAGTTCTGCCCAGCCTTCCGGTGGCTGTCACCATGGCGATTGGGAAAGAAGCCTTAGGCCCCACACTCAGCCTTCACCTGGCCTACCTGGCCTCTTTCCCCTCATCTAGACCGCTGTGTGGATGAAAGAAAGGATGTCGGCCAGTGAGCACGTGTCCTGATTTCCTTGGAAGGATTAGGCTCCTTGCCTGGGCAGAAGACAGCCAAGGTCAGCCTGAGCCCAGACACCTAGTGACCTGTGACACTGCAGCCAGTGATAGATGTTGATGTCCACGCTCAGGTATCCGCAGGTGGCGGATTCAGTGTGGTGGGAAGAGAAGTGGAAGTAGAGATGACACACTCACGAGGGCACGGGCCGAAGGTCAGGGAAAATAGCTGAGGTCGTGGAGCTCTAGCGGAGCCAGTCTAGGGCCCAGGCCTCCCTGCTGTACGAGGCAAAGAGGTGATCCATATGCCGCCATCCGTAGACTGTGGACGGCTGGGGCCCTGAATGCCCGGATTTCGGCCTTGTCTACCGAGAAGTGACGCACATGCGGTGTGCCACCGCAGGCTGTGGAGCAGCAGAGGGCAAAATCTTGAAAATGGGGGCTTCAGTTGACTTTGCCTGTGCTCTCCTTTGGCTGAGTGACATCGTGTGTTTCCTAGCAGGTGAAGACATTCGTGGAGAGAGGCGGTTTCCATGCGTGCAGGCAAAGTGTGTGCTGAGATGATGAGTTGCTGGAGACCAGGGTGGACTCTTCAGACCCTGAATAGGCCTCTGGCAGGTATGTGTCAATGTTTTCTGCCCATGGCACTCAGCCGGTTATTGGCATAGAATGTGATCAGCGGAATTAGTAGTCTCCGGAGAGGCTGCCACTTGTCAGCGAGCTTCACCTGGCCAGGTCCCACGGTGATGTCAAGCTTCACCTGGCCAGGTCCGCCCGTGATGTAGCTCCCCAATCAATCACTACTCTCTAGACCTTCCAGATAGACGAGCAGAACTTCTCTCCCCATGGGCAAGCAGTAGAGCCAGAGGCCTTCCCCCTTTGCTCTTTGGTCTCTAGGCCCTCTGTCAGGCACTCCAAGGTGTGAAGTGACAAGGGGGAGAAGGAAGAGATTTCAGAGAACGAAGACAAGCAGAGAGAGACAGAGAGAGGCAAGAGATGCTGAGTGGGGATGCCTTGCCTACTGATATCCTCAGGAAAGTGGGAAAGAGGTACCTGGCGTGCTCTGCCAATGCCCTGAAGCAGTCCGCACCAGGGGCTCCCTTGTGCCTGCGTAGCCTTTCCCGGGGTGTGCTCAAATGCTGTGGCCACTGGGTGTCATAGGTCACAATGGAGGGCCCTGTGTCATCTGCCTGGCGGGCCGGATCTCTGCCATTGGCTCAGTCTTGTCACCAGGCCCATGACAAGCTCCGCCCACTCTTGCGGTGGGGCGACTGTCTCTACGGTGATGGCAAAGAAGCCTTAGCCCCGCCCACCTGGCCTTCACTTCACCTACCTGGCCCTCTGACCCTCACTCAGACCTCTGTGTTGATAAAAATCAATATCCGCCAGGGCCCAGGTGTCAGCATCTGGGATAAAGGATTCGGAACCTTGCCTGGGGCAGAAGGCAGCCTAGGTCAGCGGGTAGCTGGAAGTCTAGTGACTTGTGACACTGCTGCCAGTGACAAATGGTGACTCCCACACTCACAGATCCCCTGGTGGCAGAATGATAGTGATGGGTGGAGAAACATCGCTCCGGAGCACACGTTTAATGGGGCAGCAGCCAAAGCAAAGGCCAGGGCCAGTAGTGGACGTCGTGGAGCGGAATGGCGAGCCAGCGAAGGGCCCAAGGATCCCTCCTGTATATGGCGAACAGGTCATCCGTGTCCCCACGTCCATAAAGCATTGGACTGCTGGGGCCCAGGCTGCCAGGATTTCGGCCTTGCCTTCGGAGCCCAGCCACATAGGCAGCCTCGCAGCGGAGGCGGGGACGTGTAGACAGCAAAAATTTGGAAACTGGCCGTGTTTCCTCGATTTCCCTGGCATCGGCCTTTTTGAGCGGCTTGCTTTTTTTCCTGGTAGGATAGGGCCCTGACGGAGAAAGGCAGGATTACGTGTGCAGGAAAGGTGTGTGTTGAGAGGGTGACGACGTTGAGACCATGTTGGGATCTTTAGTCCCAGGAAAGGCCCCTGGCGGGTGTGGGTCAATGTTCTCTACCCATCCCCCTTGGCGGGGGGAGGTTTTCGCCATACAAAGCAGCAGCGCAATCATTCGTCGCCGGAGAGGTTGCATCTGCCCACAAGCTCCACCTGGCCAGGGTCCGCCCCTACTGTATTGCGCATGTCAGTCAACAGAAGCTGAGACCTTCCAGAGAGACTACCTGCTATTCTCTACCCACGGGGAAGCAGTACAGCCAGAAGCCTCCCCCGTTCCATCTCTAGGCTCTCTCTCAGGCCCCTCATACTTGTGATGTGTCTCAGGGGTAGAATGAAGAGATTCCTCTGAGTGAACACATACAGAGAGGCCACAGATGCTGAGGAAGGGCGCCTTGCCTAGTGATATCCTAGCGTAAGTGGAAAAGAGGTACCTGCCTGCTGTCCCAGTGTGTCGAACGTGTTGACATCAGGGGTTGCCTACTGTGAAGTTATTCCCTGGGTGCCCTGGATTTTGTGGCCAAAGACGCAAGGGGCCGTTGTCTGTCCATGGGTAAAATGGAGGGGTCTGCGGAGCTGGCCGGTTAGGCTGGACCTCTCCTATTGGCTCAGTGTTTGTGACTCGTCCCCGTCAGAAGTTCCGCCCAGCCTTCCGGTGGCTGTCACCATGGGGATTGGGAAAGAAGCCTTAGGCCCCACACTCAGCCTTCACCTGGCCTACCTGGCCTCTTTCCCCTCATCTAGACCGCTGTGTGGATGAAAGAAAGGATGTCGGCCAGTGAGCACGTGTCCTGATTTCCTTGGAAGGATTAGGCTCCTTGCCTGGGCAGAAGACAGCCAAGGTCAGCCTGAGCCCAGACACCTAGTGACCTGTGACACTGCAGCCAGTGATAGATGTTGATGTCCACGCTCAGGTATCCGCAGGTGGCGGATTCAGTGTGGTGGGAAGAGAAGTGGAAGTAGAGATGACACACTCACGAGGGCACGGGCCGAAGGTCAGGGAAAATAGCTGAGGTCGTGGAGCTCTAGCGGAGCCAGTCTAGGGCCCAGGCCTCCCTGCTGTACGAGGCAAAGAGGTGATCCATATGCCGCCATCCGTAGACTCTGGACGGCTGGGGCCCTGAATGCCCGGATTTCGGCCTTGTCTACCGAGAAGTGACGCACATGCGGTGTGCCACCGCAGGCTGTGGAGCAGCAGAGGGCAAAATCTTGAAAATGGGGTCTTCAGTTGACTTTGCCTGTGCTCTCCTTTGGCTGAGTGACATCGTGTGTTTCCTAGCAGGTGAAGACATTCGTGGAGAGAGGCGGTTTCCATGCGTGCAGGCAAAGTGTGTGCTGAGATGATGAGTTGCTGGAGACCAGGGTGGACTCTTCAGACCCTGAATAGGCCTCTGGCAGGTATGTGTCAATGTTTTCTGCCCATGGCACTCAGCCGGTTATTGGCATAGAATGTGATCAGCGGAATTAGTAGTCTCCGGAGAGGCTGCCACTTGTCAGCGAGCTTCACCTGGCCAGGTCCCACGGTGATGTCAAGCTTCACCTGGCCAGGTCCGCCCGTGATGTAGCTCCCCAATCAATCACTACTCTCTAGACCTTCCAGATAGACGAGCAGAACTTCTCTCCCCATGGGCAAGCAGTAGAGCCAGAGGCCTTCCCCCTTTGCTCTTTGGTCTCTAGGCCCTCTGTCAGGCACTCCAAGGTGTGAAGTGACAAGGGGGAGAAGGAAGAGATTTCAGAGAACGAAGACAAGCAGAGAGAGACAGAGAGAGGCAAGAGATGCTGAGTGGGGATGCCTTGCCTACTGATATCCTCAGGAAAGTGGGAAAGAGGTACCTGGCGTGCTCTGCCAATGCCCTGAAGCAGTCCGCACCAGGGGCTCCCTTGTGCCTGCGTAGCCTTTCCCGGGGTGTGCTCAAATGCTGTGGCCACTGGGTGTCATAGGTCACAATGGAGGGCCCTGTGTCATCTGCCTGGCGGGCCGGATCTCTGCCATTGGCTCAGTCTTGTCACCAGACCCATGACAAGCTCCGCCCACTCTTGCGGTGGGGCGACTGTCTCTACGGTGATGGCAAAGAAGCCTTAGCCCCGCCCACCTGGCCTTCACTTCACCTACCTGGCCCTCTGACCCTCACTCAGACCTCTGTGTTGATAAAAATCAATGTCCGCCAGGGCCCAGGTGTCAGCATCTGGGATAAAGGATTCGGGACCTTGCCTGGGGCAGAAGGCAGCCTAGGTCAGCGGGTAGCTGGAAGTCTAGTGACTTGTGACACTGCTGCCAGTGACAAATGGTGACTCCCACACTCACAGATCCCCTGGTGGCAGAATGATAGTGATGGGTGGAGAAACATCGCTCCGGAGCACACGTTTAATGGGGCAGCAGCCAAAGCAAAGGCCAGGGCCAGTAGTGGACGTCGTGGAGCGGAATGGCGAGCCAGCGAAGGGCCCAAGGATCCCTCCTGTATATGGCGAACAGGTCATCCGTGTCCCCACGTCCATAAAGCATTGGACTGCTGGGGCCCAGGCTGCCAGGATTTCGGCCTTGCCTTCGGAGCCCGGCCACATAGGCAGCCTCGCAGCGGAGGCGGGGACGTGTAGACAGCAAAAATTTGGAAACTGGCCGTGTTTCCTCGATTTCCCTGGCATCGGCCTTTTTGAGCGGCTTGCTTTTTTTCCTGGTAGGATAGGGCCCTGACGGAGAAAGGCAGGATTACGTGTGCAGGAAAGGTGTGTGTTGAGAGGGTGACGACGTTGAGACCATGTTGGGATCTTTAGTCCCAGGAAAGGCCCCTGGCGGGTGTGGGTCAATGTTCTCTACCCATCCCCCTTGGCGGGGGAGGTTTTCACCATACAAAGCAGCAGCGCAATCATTCGTCGCCGGAGAGGTTGCATCTGCCCACAAGCTCCACCTGGCCAGGGTCCGCCCCTACTGTATTGCGCGTGTCAGTCAACAGAAGCTAAGACCTTCCAGAGAGACTACCTGCTATTCTCTACCCACGGGGAAGCAGTACAGCCAGAAGCCTCCCCCGTTCCATCTCTAGGCTCTCTCTCAGGCCCCTCATACTTGTGATGTGTCTCAGGGGTAGAATGAAGAGATTCCTCTGAGTGAACACATACAGAGAGGCCACAGATGCTGAGGAAGGGCGCCTTGCCTAGTGATATCCTAGCGTAAGTGGAAAAGAGGTACCTGCCTGCTGTCCCAGTGTGTCGAACGTGTTGACATCAGGGGTTGCCTATTGTGAAGTTATTCCCTGGGTGCCCTGGATTCTGTGGCCAAAGACGCAAGGGGCCGTTGTCTGTCCATGGGTAAAATGGAGGGGTCTGCGGAGCTGGCCGGTTAGGCTGGACATCTCCTATTGGCTCAGTGTTTGTGACTCGTCCCCGTCAGAAGTTCCGCCCAGCCTTCCGGTGGCTGTCACCATGGGGATTGGGAAAGAAGCCTTAGGCCCCACACTCAGCCTTCACCTGGCCTACCTGGCCTCTTTCCCCTCATCTAGACCGCTGTGTGGATGAAAGAAAGGATGTCGGCCAGTGAGCACGTGTCCTGATTTCCTTGGAAGGATTAGGCTCCTTGCCTGGGCAGAAGACAGCCAAGGTCAGCCTGAGCCCAGACACCTAGTGACCTGTGACACTGCAGCCAGTGATAGATGTTGATGTCCACGCTCAGGTATCCGCAGGTGGCGGATTCAGTGTGGTGGGAAGAGAAGTGGAAGTAGAGATGACACACTCACGAGGGCACGGGCCGAAGGTCAGGGAAAATAGCTGAGGTCGTGGAGCTCTAGCGGAGCCAGTCTAGGGCCCAGGCCTCCCTGCTGTACGAGGGAAAGAGGTGATCCATATGCCGCCATCCGTAGACTCTGGACGGCTGGGGCCCTGGATGCCCGGATTTCGGCCTTGTCTACCGAGAAGTGACGCACATGCGGTGTGCCACCGCAGGCTGTGGAGCAGCAGAGGGCAAAATCTTGAAAATGGGGGCTTCAGTTGACTTTGCCTGTGCTCTCCTTTGGCTGAGTGACATCGTGTGTTTCCTAGCAGGTGAAGACATTCATGGAGAGAGGCGGTTTCCATGCGTGCAGGCAAAGTGTGTGCTGAGATGATGAGTTGCTGGAGACCAGGGTGGACTCTTCAGACCCAGAATAGGCCTCTGGCAGGTATGTGTCAATGTTTTCTGCCCATGGCACTCAGCCGGTTATTGGCATAGAATGTGATCAGCGGAATTAGTAGTCTCCGGAGAGGCTGCCACTTGTCAGCGAGCTTCACCTGGCCAGGTCCCACGGTGATGTCAAGCTTCACCTGGCCAGGTCCGCCCGTGATGTAGCTCCCCAATCAATCACTACTCTCTAGACCTTCCAGATAGACGAGCAGAACTTCTCTCCCCATGGGCAAGCAGTAGAGCCAGAGGCCTTCCCCCTTTGCTCTTTGGTCTCTAGGCCCTCTGTCAGGCACTCCAAGGTGTGAAGTGACAAGGGGGAGAAGGAAGAGATTTCAGAGAACGAAGACAAGCAGAGAGAGACAGAGAGAGGCAAGAGATGCTGAGTGGGGATGCCTTGCCTACTGATATCCTCAGGAAAGTGGGAAAGAGGTACCTGGCGTGCTCTGCCAATGCCCTGAAGCAGTCCGCACCAGGGGCTCCCTTGTGCCTGCGTAGCCTTTCCCGGGGTGTGCTCAAATGCTGTGGCCACTGGGTGTCATAGGTCACAATGGAGGGCCCTGTGTCATCTGCCTGGCGGGCTGGATCTCTGCCATTGGCTCAGTCTTGTCACCAGGCCCATGACAAGCTCCGCCCACTCTTGCGGTGGGGCGACTGTCTCTGCGGTGATGGCAAAGAAGCCTTAGCCCCGCCCACCTGGCCTTCACTTCACCTACCTGGCCCTCTGACCCTCACTCAGACCTCTGTGTTGATAAAAATCAATATCCGCCAGGGCCCAGGTGTCAGCATCTGGGATAAAGGATTCGGAACCTTGCCTGGGGCAGAAGGCAGCCTAGGTCAGCGGGTAGCTGGAAGTCTAGTGACTTGTGACACTGCTGCCAGTGACAAATGGTGACTCCCACACTCACAGATCCCCTGGTGGCAGAATGATAGTGATGGGTGGAGAAACATCGCTCCGGAGCACACGTTTAATGGGGCAGCAGCCAAAGCAAAGGCCAGGGCCAGTAGTGGACGTCGTGGAGCGGAATGGCGAGCCAGCGAAGGGCCCAAGGATCCCTCCTGTATATGGCGAACAGGTCATCCGTGTCCCCACGTCCATAAAGCATTGGACTGCTGGGGCCCAGGCTGCCAGGATTTCGGCCTTGCCTTCGGAGCCCGGCCACATAGGCAGCCTCGCAGCGGAGGCGGGGACGTGTAGACAGCAAAAATTTGGAAACTGGCCGTGTTTCCTCGATTTCCCTGGCATCGGCCTTTTTGAGCGGCTTGCTTTTTTTCCTGGTAGGATAGGGCCCTGACGGAGAAAGGCAGGATTACGTGTGCAGGAAAGGTGTGTGTTGAGAGGGTGACGACGTTGAGACCATGTTGGGATCTTTAGTCCCAGGAAAGGCCCCTGGCGGGTGTGGGTCAATGTTCTCTACCCATCCCCCTTGGCGGGGGGAGGTTTTCGCCATACAAAGCAGCAGCGCAATCATTCGTCGCCGGAGAGGTTGCATCTGCCCACAAGCTCCACCTGGCCAGGGTCTGCCCCTACTGTATTGCGCATGTCAGTCAACAGAAGCTGAGACCTTCCAGAGAGACTACCTGCTATTCTCTACCCACGGGGAAGCAGTACAGCCAGAAGCCTCCCCCGTTCCATCTCTAGGCTCTCTCTCAGGCCCCTCATACTTGTGATGTGTCTCAGGGGTAGAATGAAGAGATTCCTCTGAGTGAACACATACAGAGAGGCCACAGATGCTGAGGAAGGGCGCCTTGCCTAGTGATATCCTAGCGTAAGTGGAAAAGAGGTACCTGCCTGCTGTCCCAGTGTGTCGAACGTGTTGACATCAGGGGTTGCCTACTGTGAAGTTATTCCCTGGGTGCCCTGGATTTTGTGGCCAAAGACGCAAGGGGCCGTTGTCTGTCCATGGGTAAAATGGAGGGGTCTGCGGAGCTGGCCGGTTAGGCTGGACCTCTCCTATTGGCTCAGTGTTTGTGACTCGTCCCCGTCAGAAGTTCCGCCCAGCCTTCCGGTGGCTGTCACCATGGGGATTGGGAAAGAAGCCTTAGGCCCCACACTCAGCCTTCACCTGGCCTACCTGGCCTCTTTCCCCTCATCTAGACCGCTGTGTGGATGAAAGAAAGGATGTCGGCCAGTGAGCACGTGTCCTGATTTCCTTGGAAGGATTAGGCTCCTTGCCTGGGCAGAAGACAGCCAAGGTCAGCCTGAGCCCAGACACCTAGTGACCTGTGACACTGCAGCCAGTGATAGATGTTGATGTCCACGCTCAGGTATCCGCAGGTGGCGGATTCAGTGTGGTGGGAAGAGAAGTGGAAGTAGAGATGACACACTCACGAGGGCACGGGCCGAAGGTCAGGGAAAATAGCTGAGGTCGTGGAGCTCTAGCGGAGCCAGTCTAGGGCCCAGGCCTCCCTGCTGTACGAGGCAAAGAGGTGATCCATATGCCGCCATCCGTAGACTCTGGACGGCTGGGGCCCTGAATGCCCGGATTTCGGCCTTGTCTACCGAGAAGTGACGCACATGCGGTGTGCCACCGCAGGCTGTGGAGCAGCAGAGGGCAAAATCTTGAAAATGGGGTCTTCAGTTGACTTTGCCTGTGCTCTCCTTTGGCTGAGTGACATCGTGTGTTTCCTAGCAGGTGAAGACATTCGTGGAGAGAGGCGGTTTCCATGCGTGCAGGCAAAGTGTGTGCTGAGATGATGAGTTGCTGGAGACCAGGGTGGACTCTTCAGACCCTGAATAGGCCTCTGGCAGGTATGTGTCAATGTTTTCTGCCCATGGCACTCAGCCGGTTATTGGCATAGAATGTGATCAGCGGAATTAGTAGTCTCCGGAGAGGCTGCCACTTGTCAGCGAGCTTCACCTGGCCAGGTCCCACGGTGATGTCAAGCTTCACCTGGCCAGGTCCGCCCGTGATGTAGCTCCCCAATCAATCACTACTCTCTAGACCTTCCAGATAGACGAGCAGAACTTCTCTCCCCATGGGCAAGCAGTAGAGCCAGAGGCCTTCCCCCTTTGCTCTTTGGTCTCTAGGCCCTCTGTCAGGCACTCCAAGGTGTGAAGTGACAAGGGGGAGAAGGAAGAGATTTCAGAGAACGAAGACAAGCAGAGAGAGACAGAGAGAGGCAAGAGATGCTGAGTGGGGATGCCTTGCCTACTGATATCCTCAGGAAAGTGGGAAAGAGGTACCTGGCGTGCTCTGCCAATGCCCTGAAGCAGTCCGCACCAGGGGCTCCCTTGTGCCTGCGTAGCCTTTCCTGGGGTGTGCTCAAATGCTGTGGCCACTGGGTGTCATAGGTCACAATGGAGGGCCCTGTGTCATCTGCCTGGCGGGCCGGATCTCTGCCATTGGCTCAGTCTTGTCACCAGGCCCATGACAAGCTCCGCCCACTCTTGCGGTGGGGCGACTGTCTCTACGGTGATGGCAAAGAAGCCTTAGCCCCGCCCACCTGGCCTTCACTTCACCTACCTGGCCCTCTGACCCTCACTCAGACCTCTGTGTTGATAAAAATCAATGTCCGCCAGGGCCCAGGTGTCAGCATCTGGGATAAAGGATTCGGGACCTTGCCTGGGGCAGAAGGCAGCCTAGGTCAGCGGGTAGCTGGAAGTCTAGTGACTTGTGACACTGCTGCCAGTGACAAATGGTGACTCCCACACTCACAGATCCCCTGGTGGCAGAATGATAGTGATGGGTGGAGAAACATCGCTCCGGAGCACACGTTTAATGGGGCAGCAGCCAAAGCAAAGGCCAGGGCCAGTAGTGGACGTCGTGGAGCGGAATGGCGAGCCAGCGAAGGGCCCAAGGATCCCTCCTGTATATGGCGAACAGGTCATCCGTGTCCCCACGTCCATAAAGCATTGGACTGCTGGGGCCCAGGCTGCCAGGATTTCGGCCTTGCCTTCGGAGCCCGGCCACATAGGCAGCCTCGCAGCGGAGGCGGGGACGTGTAGACAGCAAAAATTTGGAAACTGGCCGTGTTTCCTCGATTTCCCTGGCATCGGCCTTTTTGAGCGGCTTGCTTTTTTTCCTGGTAGGATAGGGCCCTGACGGAGAAAGGCAGGATTACGTGTGCAGGAAAGGTGTGTGTTGAGAGGGTGACGACGTTGAGACCATGTTGGGATCTTTAGTCCCAGGAAAGGCCCCTGGCGGGTGTGGGTCAATGTTCTCTACCCATCCCCCTTGGCGGGGGAGGTTTTCACCATACAAAGCAGCAGCGCAATCATTCGTCGCCGGAGAGGTTGCATCTGCCCACAAGCTCCACCTGGCCAGGGTCCGCCCCTACTGTATTGTGCATGTCAGTCAACAGAAGCTAAGACCTTCCAGAGAGACTACCTGCTATTCTCTACCCACGGGGAAGCAGTACAGCCAGAAGCCTCCCCCGTTCCATCTCTAGGCTCTCTCTCAGGCCCCTCATACTTGTGATGTGTCTCAGGGGTAGAATGAAGAGATTCCTCTGAGTGAACACATACAGAGAGGCCACAGATGCTGAGGAAGGGCGCCTTGCCTAGTGATATCCTAGCGTAAGTGGAAAAGAGGTACCTGCCTGCTGTCCCAGTGTGTCGAACGTGTTGACATCAGGGGTTGCCTACTGTGAAGTTATTCCCTGGGTGCCCTGGATTCTGTGGCCAAAGACGCAAGGGGCCGTTGTCTGTCCATGGGTAAAATGGAGGGGTCTGCGGAGCTGGCCGGTTAGGCTGGACATCTCCTATTGGCTCAGTGTTTGTGACTCGTCCCCGTCAGAAGTTCCGCCCAGCCTTCCGGTGGCTGTCACCATGGGGATTGGGAAAGAAGCCTTAGGCCCCACACTCAGCCTTCACCTGGCCTACCTGGCCTCTTTCCCCTCATCTAGACCGCTGTGTGGATGAAAGAAAGGATGTCGGCCAGTGAGCACGTGTCCTGATTTCCTTGGAAGGATTAGGCTCCTTGCCTGGGCAGAAGACAGCCAAGGTCAGCCTGAGCCCAGACACCTAGTGACCTGTGACACTGCAGCCAGTGATAGATGTTGATGTCCACGCTCAGGTATCCGCAGGTGGCGGATTCAGTGTGGTGGGAAGAGAAGTGGAAGTAGAGATGACACACTCACGAGGGCACGGGCCGAAGGTCAGGGAAAATAGCTGAGGTCGTGGAGCTCTAGCGGAGCCAGTCTAGGGCCCAGGCCTCCCTGCTGTACGAGGGAAAGAGGTGATCCATATGCCGCCATCCGTAGACTCTGGACGGCTGGGGCCCTGGATGCCCGGATTTCGGCCTTGTCTACCGAGAAGTGACGCACATGCGGTGTGCCACCGCAGGCTGTGGAGCAGCAGAGGGCAAAATCTTGAAAATGGGGGCTTCAGTTGACTTTGCCTGTGCTCTCCTTTGGCTGAGTGACATCGTGTGTTTCCTAGCAGGTGAAGACATTCGTGGAGAGAGGCGGTTTCCATGCGTGCAGGCAAAGTGTGTGCTGAGATGATGAGTTGCTGGAGACCAGGGTGGACTCTTCAGACCCAGAATAGGCCTCTGGCAGGTATGTGTCAATGTTTTCTGCCCATGGCACTCAGCCGGTTATTTGCATAGAATGTGATCAGCGGAATTAGTAGTCTCCGGAGAGGCTGCCACTTGTCAGCGAGCTTCACCTGGCCAGGTCCCACGGTGATGTCAAGCTTCACCTGGCCAGGTCCGCCCGTGATGTAGCTCCCCAATCAATCACTACTCTCTAGACCTTCCAGATAGACGAGCAGAACTTCTCTCCCCATGGGCAAGCAGTAGAGCCAGAGGCCTTCCCCCTTTGCTCTTTGGTCTCTAGGCCCTCTGTCAGGCACTCCAAGGTGTGAAGTGACAAGGGGGAGAAGGAAGAGATTTCAGAGAACGAAGACAAGCAGAGAGAGACAGAGAGAGGCAAGAGATGCTGAGTGGGGATGCCTTGCCTACTGATATCCTCAGGAAAGTGGGAAAGAGGTACCTGGCGTGCTCTGCCAATGCCCTGAAGCAGTCCGCACCAGGGGCTCCCTTGTGCCTGCGTAGCCTTTCCCGGGGTGTGCTCAAATGCTGTGGCCACTGGGTTTCATAGGTCACAATGGAGGGCCCTGTGTCATCTGCCTGGCGGGCCAGATCTCTGCCATCGGCTCAGTCTTGTCACCAGGCCCGTGACAAGCTCCGCCCACACTTGCGGTGGGGCGACTGTCTCTATGGTGATGGCAAAGAAGCCTTAGCCCCGCCCACCTGGCCTTCACTTCACCTACCTGGCCCTCTGACCCTCACTCAGACCTCTGCGTTGATAAAAATCAATGTCTGCCCGGGCCCAGGTGTCAGCATCTGGGATAAAGGATTCGCGACCTTGCCTGGGGCAGAAGGCAGCCTAGGTCAGCGGGTAGCTGGAAGTCTAGTGACTTGTGACACTGCTGCCAGTGACAAATGGTGACTCCCACACTCACAGATCCCCTGGTGGCAGAATGATAGTGATGGGTGGAGAAACATCGCTCCGGAGCACACGTTTAATGGGGCAGCAGCCAAAGCAAAGGCCAGGGCCAGTAGTGGACGTCGTGGAGCTGAATGGCGAGCCAGCGAAGGGCCCAAGGATCCCTCCTGTATATGGCGAACAGGTCATCCGTGTCCCCACGTCCATAAAGCATTGGACTGCTGGGGCCCAGGCTGCCAGGATTTCGGCCTTGCCTTCGGAGCCCGGCCACATAGGCAGCCTCGCAGCAGAGGCGGGGACGTGTAGACAGCAAAAATTTGGAAACTGGCCGTGTTTCCTCGATTTCCCTGGCATCGGCCTTTTTGAGCGGCTTGCTTTTTTTCCTGGTAGGATAGGGCCCTGACGGAGAAAGGCAGGATCACGTGTGCAGGAAAGGTGTGTGTTGAGAGGGTGACGACGTCGAGACCATGTTGGGATCTTTAGTCCCAGGAAAGGCCCCTGGCGGGTGTGGGTCAATGTTCTCTACCCATCCCCCTTGGCGGGGGAGGTTTTCACCATACAAAGCAGCAGCGCAATCATTCGTCGCCGGAGAGGTTGCATCTGCCCACAAGCTCCACCTGGCCAGGGTCCGCCCCTACTGTATTGCGCATGTCAGTCAACAGAAGCTGAGACCTTCCAGAGAGACTACCTGCTATTCTCTACCCACGGGAAAGCAGTACAGCCAGAAGCCTCCCCCGTTCCATCTCTAGGCTCTCTCTCAGGCCCCTCATACTTGTGATGTGTCTCAGGGGTAGAATGAAGAGATTCCTCTGGGTGAACACATACAGAGAGGCCACAGATGCTGAGGAAGGGCGCCTTGCCTAGTGATATCCTAGCGTAAGTGGAAAAGAGGTACCTGCCTGCTGTCACAGTGTGTCGAACGTGTTGACATCAGGGGTTGCCCACTGTGAAGTTATTCCCTGGGTGCCCTGGATTCTGTGGCCAAAGACGCAAGGGGCCGTTGTCTGTCCATGGGTAAAATGGAGGGCTGTGCGGAGCTGACCGGTTAGGCTGGACCTCTCCTATTGGCTCAGTGTTTGTGACTCGTCCCCGTCAGATGTTCCGCCCAGAGTTCCGGTGGCTGTCACCATGGGGATTGGGAAAGAAGCCTTAGGCCCCACACTCAGCCTTCACCTGGCCTACCTGGCCTCTTTCCCCTCATCTAGACCGCTGTGTGGATGAAAGAAAGGATGTCGGCCAGTGAGCACGTGTCCTGATTTCCTTGGAAGGATTAGGCTCCTTGCCTGGGCAGAAGACAGCCAAGGTCAGCCTGAGCCCAGACACCTAGTGACCTGTGACACTGCAGCCAGTGATAGATGTTGATGTCCACGCTCAGGTATCCGCAGGTGGCGGATTCAGTGTGGTGGGAAGAGAAGTGGAAGTAGAGATGACACACTCACGAGGGCACGGGCCGAAGGTCAGGGAAAATAGCTGAGGTCGTGGAGCTCTAGCGGAGCCAGTCTAGGGCCCAGGCCTCCCTGCCGTACGAGGCAAAGAGGTGATCCATATGCCGCCATCCGTAGACTCTGGACGGCTGGGGCCCTGGATGCCCGGATTTGGGCCTTGTCTACCGAGAAGTGACGCACATGCGGTGTGCCACCGCAGGCTGTGGAGCAGCAGAGGGCAAAATCTTGAAAATGGGGTCTTCAGTTGACTTTGCCTGTGCTCTCCTTTGGCTGAGTGACATCGTGTGTTTCCTAGCAGGTGAAGACATTCGTGGAGAGAGGCGGTTTCCATGCGTGCAGGCAAAGTGTGTGCTGAGATGATGAGTTGCTGGAGACCAGGGTGGACTCTTCAGACCCAGAATAGGCCTCTGGCAGGTATGTGTCAATGTTTTGTGCCCATGGCACTCAGCCGGTTATTTGCATAGAATGTGATCAGCGGAATTAGTAGTCTCCGGAGAGGCTGCCACTTGTCAGCGAGCTTCACCTGGCCAGGTCCCACGGTGATGTCAAGCTTCACCTGGCCAGGTCCGCCCGTGATGTAGCTCCCCAATCAATCACTACTCTCTAGACCTTCCAGATAGACGAGCAGAACTTCTCTCCCCATGGGCCAGCAGTAGAGCCAGAGGCCTTCCCCCTTTGCTCTTTGGTCTCTAGGCCCTCTGTCAGGCACTCCAAGGTGTGAAGTGACAAGGGGGAGAAGGAAGAGATTTCAGAGAACGAAGACAAGCAGAGAGAGACAGAGAGAGGCAAGAGATGCTGAGTGGGGATGCCTTGCCTACTGATATCCTCAGGAAAGTGGGAAAGAGGTACCTGGCGTGCTCTGCCAATGCCCTGAAGCAGTCCGCACCAGGGGCTCCCTTGTGCCTGCGTAGCCTTTCCCGGGGTGTGCTCAAATCCTGTGGCCACTAGGTGTCATAGGTCACAATGGAGGGCCCTGTGTCATCTGCCTGGCGGGCCGGATCTCTGCCATCGGCTCAGTCTTGTCACCAGGCCCGTGACAAGCTCCGCCCACACTTGCGGTGGGGCGACTGTCTCTACGGTGATGGCAAAGAAGCCTTAGCCCCGCCCACCTGGCCTTCACTTCACCTACCTGGCCCTCTGACCCTCACTCAGACCTCTGTGTTGATAAAAATCAATGTCTGCCCGGGCCCAGGTGTCAGCATCTGGGATAAAGGATTCGGGACCTTGCCTGGGGCAGAAGGCAGCCTAGGTCAGCGGGTAGCTGGAAGTCTAGTGACTTGTGACACTGCTGCCAGTGACAAATGGTGACTCCCACACTCACAGATCCCCTGGTGGCAGAATGATAGTGATGGGTGGAGAAACATCGCTCCGGAGCACACGTTTAATGGGGCAGCAGCCAAAGCAAAGGCCAGGGCCAGTAGTGGACGTCGTGGAGCGGAATGGCGAGCCAGCGAAGGGCCCAAGGATCCCTCCTGTATATGGCGAACAGGTCATCCGTGTCCCCACGTCCATAAAGCATTGGACTGCTGGGGCCCAGGCTGCCAGGATTTCGGCCTTGCCTTCGGAGCCCGGCCACATAGGCAGCCTCGCAGCGGAGGCGGGGACGTGTAGACAGCAAAAATTTGGAAACTGGCCGTGTTTCCTCGATTTCCCTGGCATCGGCCTTTTTGAGCGGCTTGCTTTTTTTCCTGGTAGGATAGGGCCCTGACGGAGAAAGGCAGGATTACGTGTGCAGGAAAGGTGTGTGTTGAGAGGGTGACGACGTTGAGACCATGTTGGGATCTTTAGTCCCAGGAAAGGCCCCTGGCGGGTGTGGGTCAATGTTCTCTACCCATCCCCCTTGGCGGGGGGAGGTTTTCACCATACAAAGCAGCAGCGCAATCATTCGTCGCCGGAGAGGTTGCATCTGCCCACAAGCTCCACCTGGCCAGGGTCCGCCCCTACTGTATTGCGCGTGTCAGTCAACAGAAGCTAAGACCTTCCAGAGAGACTACCTGCTATTCTCTACCCACGGGGAAGCAGTACAGCCAGAAGCCTCCCCCGTTCCATCTCTAGGCTCTCTCTCAGGCCCCTCATACTTGTGATGTGTCTCAGGGGTAGAATGAAGAGATTCCTCTGAGTGAACACATACAGAGAGGCCACAGATGCTGAGGAAGGGCGCCTTGCCTAGTGATATCCTAGCGTAAGTGGAAAAGAGGTACCTGCCTGCTGTCCCAGTGTGTCGAACGTGTTGACATCAGGGGTTGCCTACTGTGAAGTTATTCCCTGGGTGCCCTGGATTCTGTGGCCAAAGACGCAAGGGGCCGTTGTCTGTCCATGGGTAAAATGGAGGGGTCTGCGGAGCTGGCCGGTTAGGCTGGACATCTCCTATTGGCTCAGTGTTTGTGACTCGTCCCCGTCAGAAGTTCCGCCCAGCCTTCCGGTGGCTGTCACCATGGGGATTGGGAAAGAAGCCTTAGGCCCCACACTCAGCCTTCACCTGGCCTACCTGGCCTCTTTCCCCTCATCTAGACCGCTGTGTGGATGAAAGAAAGGATGTCGGCCAGTGAGCACGTGTCCTGATTTCCTTGGAAGGATTAGGCTCCTTGCCTGGGCAGAAGACAGCCAAGGTCAGCCTGAGCCCAGACACCTAGTGACCTGTGACACTGCAGCCAGTGATAGATGTTGATGTCCACGCTCAGGTATCCGCAGGTGGCGGATTCAGTGTGGTGGGAAGAGAAGTGGAAGTAGAGATGACACACTCACGAGGGCACGGGCCGAAGGTCAGGGAAAATAGCTGAGGTCGTGGAGCTCTAGCGGAGCCAGTCTAGGGCCCAGGCCTCCCTGCTGTACGAGGCAAAGAGGTGATCCATATGCCGCCATCCGTAGACTCTGGACGGCTGGGGCCCTGGATGCCCGGATTTCGGCCTTGTCTACCGAGAAGTGACGCACATGCGGTGTGCCACCGCAGGCTGTGGAGCAGCAGAGGGCAAAATCTTGAAAATGGGGGCTTCAGTTGACTTTGCCTGTGCTCTCCTTTGGCTGAGTGACATCGTGTGTTTCCTAGCAGGTGAAGACATTCGTGGAGAGAGGCGGTTTCCATGCGTGCAGGCAAAGTGTGTGCTGAGATGATGAGTTGCTGGAGACCAGGGTGGACTCTTCAGACCCAGAATAGGCCTCTGGCAGGTATGTGTCAATGTTTTGTGCCCATGGCACTCAGCCGGTTATTGGCATAGAATGTGATCAGCGGAATTAGTAGTCTCCGGAGAGGCTGCCACTTGTCAGCGAGCTTCACCTGGCCAGGTCCCACGGTGATGTCAAGCTTCACCTGGCCAGGTCCGCCCGTGATGTAGCTCCCCAATCAATTACTACTCTCTAGACCTTCCAGATAGACGAGCAGAACTTCTCTCCCCATGGGCAAGCAGTAGAGCCAGAGGCCTTCCCCCTTTGCTCTTTGGTCTCTAGGCCCTCTGTCAGGCACTCCAAGGTGTGAAGTGACAAGGGGAAGAAGGAAGAGATTTCAGAGAACGAAGACAAGCAGAGCGAGACAGAGAGAGGCAAGAGATGCTGAGTGGGGATGCCTTGCCTACTGATATCCTCAGGAAAGTGGGAAAGAGGTACCTGGCGTGCTCTGCCAATGCCCTGAAGCAGTCCGCACCAGGGGCTCCCTTGTGCCTGCGTAGCCTTTCCCGGGGTGTGCTCAAATCCTGTGGCCACTGGGTGTCATAGGTCACAATGGAGGGCCCTGTGTCATCTGCCTGGCGGGCCGGATCTCTGCCATTGGCTCAGTCTTGTCACCAGGCCCATGACAAGCTCCGCCCACTCTTGCGGTGGGGCGACTGTCTCTACGGTGATGGCAAAGAAGCCTTAGCCCCGCCCACCTGGCCTTCACTTCACCTACCTGGCCCTCTGACCCTCACTCAGACCTCTGTGTTGATAAAAATCAATATCCGCCAGGGCCCAGGTGTCAGCATCTGGGATAAAGGATTCGGAACCTTGCCTGGGGCAGAAGGCAGCCTAGGTCAGCGGGTAGCTGGAAGTCTAGTGACTTGTGACACTGCTGCCAGTGACAAATGGTGACTCCCACACTCACAGATCCCCTGGTGGCAGAATGATAGTGATGGGTGGAGAAACATCGCTCCGGAGCACACGTTTAATGGGGCAGCAGCCAAAGCAAAGGCCAGGGCCAGTAGTGGACGTCGTGGAGCGGAATGGCGAGCCAGCGAAGGGCCCAAGGATCCCTCCTGTATATGGCGAACAGGTCATCCGTGTCCCCACGTCCATAAAGCATTGGACTGCTGGGGCCCAGGCTGCCAGGATTTCGGCCTTGCCTTCGGAGCCCGGCCACATAGGCAGCCTCGCAGCGGAGGCGGGGACGTGTAGACAGCAAAAATTTGGAAACTGGCCGTGTTTCCTCGATTTCCCTGGCATCGGCCTTTTTGAGCGGCTTGCTTTTTTTCCTGGTAGGATAGGGCCCTGACGGAGAAAGGCAGGATTACGTGTGCAGGAAAGGTGTGTGTTGAGAGGGTGACGACGTTGAGACCATGTTGGGATCTTTAGTCCCAGGAAAGGCCCCTGGCAGGTGTGGGTCAATGTTCTCTACCCATCCCCCTTGGCGGGGGGAGCTTTTCACCATACAAAGCAGCAGCGCAATCATTCGTCGCCGGAGAGGTTGCATCTGCCCACAAGCTCCACCTGGCCAGGGTCCGCCCCTACTGTATTGCGCATGTCAGTCAACAGAAGCTAAGACCTTCCAGAGAGACTACCTGCTATTCTCTACCCACGGGGAAGCAGTACAGCCAGAAGCCTCCCCCGTTCCATCTCTAGGCTCTCTCTCAGGCCCCTCATACTTGTGATGTGTCTCAGGGGTAGAATGAAGAGATTCCTCTGAGTGAACACATACAGAGAGGCCACAGATGCTGAGGAAGGGCGCCTTGCCTAGTGATATCCTAGCGTAAGTGGAAAAGAGGTACCTGCCTGCTGTCCCAGTGTGTCGAACGTGTTGACATCAGGGGTTGCCTACTGTGAAGTTATTCCCTGGGTGCCCTGGATTCTGTGGCCAAAGACGCAAGGGGCCGTTGTCTGTCCATGGGTAAAATGGAGGGGTCTGCGGAGCTGGCCGGTTAGGCTGGACCTCTCCTATTGGCTCAGTGTTTGTGACTCGTCCCCGTCAGAAGTTCCGCCCAGCCTTCCGGTGGCTGTCACCATGGCGATTGGGAAAGAAGCCTTAGGCCCCACACTCAGCCTTCACCTGGCCTACCTGGCCTCTTTCCCCTCATCTAGACCGCTGTGTGGATGAAAGAAAGGATGTCGGCCAGTGAGCACGTGTCCTGATTTCCTTGGAAGGATTAGGCTCCTTGCCTGGGCAGAAGACAGCCAAGGTCAGCCTGAACCCAGACACCTAGTGACCTGTGACACTGCAGCCAGTGATAGATGTTGATGTCCACGCTCAGGTATCCGCAGGTGGCGGATTCAGTGTGGTGGGAAGAGAAGTGGAAGTAGAGATGACACACTCACGAGGGCACGGGCCGAAGGTCAGGGAAAATAGCTGAGGTCGTGGAGCTCTAGCGGAGCCAGTCTAGGGCCCAGGCCTCCCTGCTGTACGAGGCAAAGAGGTGATCCATATGCCGCCATCCGTAGACTCTGGACGGCTGGGGCCCTGGATGCCCGGATTTCGGCCTTGTCTACCGAGAAGTGACGCACATGCGGTGTGCCACCGCAGGCTGTGGAGCAGCAGAGGGCAAAATCTTGAAAATGGGGGCTTCAGTTGACTTTGCCTGTGCTCTCCTTTGGCTGAGTGACATCGTGTGTTTCCTAGCAGGTGAAGACATTCGTGGAGAGAGGCGGTTTCCATGCGTGCAGGCAAAGTGTGTGCTGAGATGATGAGTTGCTGGAGACCAGGGTGGACTCTTCAGACCCAGAATAGGCCTCTGGCAGGTATGTGTCAATGTTTTGTGCCCATGGCACTCAGCCGGTTATTTGCATAGAATGTGATCAGCGGAATTAGTAGTCTCCGGAGAGGCTGCCACTTGTCAGCGAGCTTCACCTGGCCAGGTCCCACGGTGATGTCAAGCTTCACCTGGCCAGGTCCGCCCGTGATGTAGCTCCCCAATCAATCACTACTCTCTAGACCTTCCAGATAGACGAGCAGAACTTCTCTCCCCATGGGCAAGCAGTAGAGCCAGAGGCCTTCCCCCTTTGCTCTTTGGTCTCTAGGCCCTCTGTCAGGCACTCCAAGGTGTGAAGTGACAAGGGGGAGAAGGAAGAGATTTCAGAGAACGAAGACAAGCAGAGCGAGACAGAGAGAGGCAAGAGATGCTGAGTGGGGATGCCTTGCCTACTGATATCCTCAGGAAAGTGGGAAAGAGGTACCTGGCGTGCTCTGCCAATGCCCTGAAGCAGTCCGCACCAGGGGCTCCCTTGTGCCTGCGTAGCCTTTCCCGGGGTGTGCTCAAATCCTGTGGCCACTGGGTGTCATAGGTCACAATGGAGGGCCCTGTGTCATCTGCCTGGCGGGCCGGATCTCTGCCATTGGCTCAGTCTTGTCACCAGGCCCATGACAAGCTCCGCCCACTCTTGCGGTGGGGCGACTGTCTCTACGGTGATGGCAAAGAAGCCTTAGCCCCGCCCACCTGGCCTTCACTTCACCTACCTGGCCCTCTGACCCTCACTCAGACCTCTGTGTTGATAAAAATCAATATCCGCCAGGGCCCAGGTGTCAGCATCTGGGATAAAGGATTCGGAACCTTGCCTGGGGCAGAAGGCAGCCTAGGTCAGCGGGTAGCTGGAAGTCTAGTGACTTGTGACACTGCTGCCAGTGACAAATGGTGACTCCCACACTCACAGATCCCCTGGTGGCAGAATGATAGTGATGGGTGGAGAAACATCGCTCCGGAGCACACGTTTAATGGGGCAGCAGCCAAAGCAAAGGCCAGGGCCAGTAGTGGACGTCGTGGAGCGGAATGGCGAGCCAGCGAAGGGCCCAAGGATCCCTCCTGTATATGGCGAACAGGTCATCCGTGTCCCCACGTCCATAAAGCATTGGACTGCTGGGGCCCAGGCTGCCAGGATTTCGGCCTTGCCTTCGGAGCCCGGCCACATAGGCAGCCTCGCAGCGGAGGCGGGGACGTGTAGACAGCAAAAATTTGGAAACTGGCCGTGTTTCCTCGATTTCCCTGGCATCGGCCTTTTTGAGCGGCTTGCTTTTTTTCCTGGTAGGATAGGGCCCTGACGGAGAAAGGCAGGATTACGTGTGCAGGAAAGGTGTGTGTTGAGAGGGTGACGACGTTGAGACCATGTTGGGATCTTTAGTCCCAGGAAAGGCCCCTGGCGGGTGTGGGTCAATGTTCTCTACCCATCCCCCTTGGCGGGGGGAGCTTTTCACCATACAAAGCAGCAGCGCAATCATTCGTCGCCGGAGAGGTTGCATCTGCCCACAAGCTCCACCTGGCCAGGGTCCGCCCCTACTGTATTGCGCATGTCAGTCAACAGAAGCTAAGACCTTCCAGAGAGACTACCTGCTATTCTCTACCCACGGGGAAGCAGTACAGCCAGAAGCCTCCCCCGTTCCATCTCTAGGCTCTCTCTCAGGCCCCTCATACTTGTGATGTGTCTCAGGGGTAGAATGAAGAGATTCCTCTGAGTGAACACATACAGAGAGGCCACAGATGCTGAGGAAGGGCGCCTTGCCTAGTGATATCCTAGCGTAAGTGGAAAAGAGGTACCTGCCTGCTGTCCCAGTGTGTCGAACGTGTTGACATCAGGGGTTGCCTACTGTGAAGTTATTCCCTGGGTGCCCTGGATTTTGTGGCCAAAGACGCAAGGGGCCGTTGTCTGTCCATGGGTAAAATGGAGGGGTCTGCGGAGCTGGCCGGTTAGGCTGGACCTCTCCTATTGGCTCAGTGTTTGTGACTCGTCCCCGTCAGAAGTTCCGCCCAGCCTTCCGGTGGCTGTCACCATGGGGATTGGGAAAGAAGCCTTAGGCCCCACACTCAGCCTTCACCTGGCCTACCTGGCCTCTTTCCCCTCATCTAGACCGCTGTGTGGATGAAAGAAAGGATGTCGGCCAGTGAGCACGTGTCCTGATTTCCTTGGAAGGATTAGGCTCCTTGCCTGGGCAGAAGACAGCCAAGGTCAGCCTGAACCCAGACACCTAGTGACCTGTGACACTGCAGCCAATGATAGATGTTGATGTCCACGCTCAGGTATCCGCAGGTGGCGGATTCAGTGTGGTGGGAAGAGAAGTGGAAGTAGAGATGACACACTCACGAGGGCACGGGCCGAAGGTCAGGGAAAATAGCTGAGGTCGTGGAGCTCTAGCGGAGCCAGTCTAGGGCCCAGGCCTCCCTGCTGTACAAGGCAAAGAGGTGATCCATATGCCGCCATCCGTAGACTCTGGACGGCTGGGGCCCTGGATGCCCGGATTTCGGCCTTGTCTACCGAGAAGTGACGCACATGCGGTGTGCCACCGCAGGCTGTGGAGCAGCAGAGGGCAAAATCTTGAAAATGGGGGCTTCAGTTGACTTTGCCTGTGCTCTCCTTTGGCTGAGTGACATCGTGTGTTTCCTAGCAGGTGAAGACATTCGTGGAGAGAGGCGGTTTCCATGCGTGCAGGCAAAGTGTGTGCTGAGATGATGAGTTGCTGGAGACCAGGGTGGACTCTTCAGACCCAGAATAGGCCTCTGGCAGGTATGTGTCAATGTTTTGTGCCCATGGCACTCAGCCGGTTATTGGCATAGAATGTGATCAGCGGAATTAGTAGTCTCCGGAGAGGCTGCCACTTGTCAGCGAGCTTCACCTGGCCAGGTCCCACGGTGATGTCAAGCTTCACCTGGCCAGGTCCGCCCGTGATGTAGCTCCCCAATCAATCACTACTCTCTAGACCTTCCAGATAGACGAGCAGAACTTCTCTCCCCATGGGCAAGCAGTAGAGCCAGAGGCCTTCCCCCTTTGCTCTTTGGTCTCTAGGCCCTCTGTCAGGCACTCCAAGGTGTGAAGTGACAAGGGGGAGAAGGAAGAGATTTCAGAGAACGAAGACAAGCAGAGCGAGACAGAGAGAGGCAAGAGATGCTGAGTGGGGATGCCTTGCCTACTGATATCCTCAGGAAAGTGGGAAAGAGGTACCTGGCGTGCTCTGCCAATGCCCTGAAGCAGTCCGCACCAGGGGCTCCCTTGTGCCTGCGTAGCCTTTCCCGGGGTGTGCTCAAATCCTGTGGCCACTGGGTGTCATAGGTCACAATGGAGGGCCCTGTGTCATCTGCCTGGCGGGCCGGATCTCTGCCATTGGCTCAGTCTTGTCACCAGGCCCATGACAAGCTCCGCCCACTCTTGCGGTGGGGCGACTGTCTCTACGGTGATGGCAAAGAAGCCTTAGCCCCGCCCACCTGGCCTTCACTTCACCTACCTGGCCCTCTGACCCTCACTCAGACCTCTGTGTTGATAAAAATCAATGTCTGCCCGGGCCCAGGTGTCAGCATCTGGGATAAAGGATTCGGAACCTTGCCTGGGGCAGAAGGCAGCCTAGGTCAGCGGGTAGCTGGAAGTCTAGTGACTTGTGACACTGCTGCCAGTGACAAATGGTGACTCCCACACTCACAGATCCCCTGGTGGCAGAATGATAGTGATGGGTGGAGAAACATCGCTCCGGAGCACACGTTTAATGGGGCAGCAGCCAAAGCAAAGGCCAGGGCCAGTAGTGGACGTCGTGGAGCGGAATGGCGAGCCAGCGAAGGGCCCAAGGATCCCTCCTGTATATGGCGAACAGGTCATCCGTGTCCCCACGTCCATAAAGCATTGGACTGCTGGGGCCCAGGCTGCCAGGATTTCGGCCTTGCCTTCGGAGCCCGGCCACATAGGCAGCCTCGCAGCGGAGGCGGGGACGTGTAGACAGCAAAAATTTGGAAACTGGCCGTGTTTCCTCGATTTCCCTGGCATCGGCCTTTTTGAGCGGCTTGCTTTTTTTCCTGGTAGGATAGGGCCCTGACGGAGAAAGGCAGGATTACGTGTGCAGGAAAGGTGTGTGTTGAGAGGGTGACGACGTTGAGACCATGTTGGGATCTTTAGTCCCAGGAAAGGCCCCTGGCGGGTGTGGGTCAATGTTCTCTACCCATCCCCCTTGGCGGGGGGAGCTTTTCACCATACAAAGCAGCAGCGCAATCATTCGTCGCCGGAGAGGTTGCATCTGCCCACAAGCTCCACCTGGCCAGGGTCCGCCCCTACTGTATTGCGCATGTCAGTCAACAGAAGCTAAGACCTTCCAGAGAGACTACCTGCTATTCTCTACCCACGGGGAAGCAGTACAGCCAGAAGCCTCCCCCGTTCCATCTCTAGGCTCTCTCTCAGGCCCCTCATACTTGTGATGTGTCTCAGGGGTAGAATGAAGAGATTCCTCTGAGTGAACACATACAGAAAGGCCACAGATGCTGAGGAAGGGCGCCTTGCCTAGTGATATCCTAGCGTAAGTGGAAAAGAGGTACCTGCCTGCTGTCCCAGTGTGTCGAACGTGTTGACATCAGGGGTTGCCTACTGTGAAGTTATTCCCTGGGTGCCCTGGATTTTGTGGCCAAAGACGCAAGGGGCCGTTGTCTGTCCATGGGTAAAATGGAGGGCTGTGCGGAGCTGGCCGGTTAGGCTGGACCTCTCCTATTGGCTCAGTGTTTGTGACTCGTCCCCGTGAGAAGTTCCGCCCAGCCTTCCGGTGGCTGTCACCATGGGGATTGGGAAAGAAGCCTTAGGCCCCACACTCAGCCTTCACCTGGCCTACCTGGCCTCTTTCCCCTCATCTAGACCGCTGTGTGGATGAAAGAAAGGATGTCGGCCAGTGAGCACGTGTCCTGATTTCCTTGGAAGGATTAGGCTCCTTGCCTGGGCAGAAGACAGCCAAGGTCAGCCTGAGCCCAGACACCTAGTGACCTGTGACACTGCAGCCAGTGATAGATGTTGATGTCCACGCTCAGGTATCCGCAGGTGGCGGATTCAGTGTGGTGGGAAGAGAAGTGGAAGTAGAGATGACACACTCACGAGGGCACGGGCCGAATGTCAGGGAAAATAGCTGAGGTCGTGGAGCTCTAGCAGAGCCAGTCTAGGGCCCAGGCCTCCCTGCTGTATGAGGGAAAGAGGTGATCCATATGCCGCCATCCGTAGACTCTGGACGGCTGGGGCCCTGAATGCCCGGATTTCGGCCTTGTCTACCGAGAAGAGACGCACATGCGGTGTGCCACCGCAGGCTGTGGAGCAGCAGAGGGCAAAATCTTGAAACTGGGGTCTTCAGTTGACTTTGCCTGTGCTCTCCTTTGGCTGAGTGATATCGTGTGTTTCCTAGCAGGTGAAGACATTCGTGGAGAGAGGCGGTTTCCATGCGTGCAGGCAAAGTGTGTGCTGAGATGATGAGTTGCTGGAGACCAGGGTGGACTCTTCAGACCCTGAATAGGCCTCTGGCAGGTATGTGTCAATGTTTTCTGCCCATGGCACTCAGCCGGTTATTTGCATAGAATGTGATCAGCGGAATTAGTAGTCTCCGGAGAGGCTGCCACTTGTCAGCGAGCTTCACCTGGCCAGGTCCCACGGTGATGTCAAGCTTCACCTGGCCAGGTCCGCCCGTGATGTAGCTCCCCAATCAATCACTACTCTCTAGACCTTCCAGATAGACGAGCAGAACTTCTCTCCCCATGGGCAAGCAGTAGAGCCAGAGGCCTTCCCCCTTTGCTCTTTGGTCTCTAGGCCCTCTGTCAGGCACTCCAAGGTGTGAAGTGACAAGGGGGAGAAGGAAGAGATTTCAGAGAACGAAGACAAGCAGAGAGAGACAGAGAGAGGCAAGAGATGCTGAGTGGGGATGCCTTGCCTACTGATATCCTCAGGAAAGTGGGAAAGAGGTACCTGGCGTGCTCTGCCAATGCCCTGAAGCAGTCCGCACCAGGGGCTCCCTTGTGCCTGCGTAGCCTTTCCCGGGGTGTGCTCAAATGCTGTGGCCACTGGGTTTCATAGGTCACAATGGAGGGCCCTGTGTCATCTGCCTGGCGGGCCAGATCTCTGCCATTGGCTCAGTCTTGTCACCAGGCCCGTGACAAGCTCCGCCCACACTTGCGGTGGGGCGACTGTCTCTATGGTGATGGCAAAGAAGCCTTAGCCCCGCCCACCTGGCCTTCACTTCACCTACCTGGCCCTCTGACCCTCACTCAGACCTCTGCGTTGATAAAAATCAATGTCTGCCCGGGCCCAGGTGTCAGCATCTGGGATAAAGGATTCGCGACCTTGCCTGGGGCAGAAGGCAGCCTAGGTCAGCGGGTAGCTGGAAGTCTAGTGACTTGTGACACTGCTGCCAGTGACAAATGGTGACTCCCACACTCACAGATCCCCTGGTGGCAGAATGATAGTGATGGGTGGAGAAACATCGCTCCGGAGCACACGTTTAATGGGGCAGCAGCCAAAGCAAAGGCCAGGGCCAGTAGTGGACGTCGTGGAGCTGAATGGCGAGCCAGCGAAGGGCCCAAGGATCCCTCCTGTATATGGCGAACAGGTCATCCGTGTCCCCACGTCCATAAAGCATTGGACTGCTGGGGCCCAGGCTGCCAGGATTTCGGCCTTGCCTTCGGAGCCCGGCCACATAGGCAGCCTCGCAGCAGAGGCGGGGACGTGTAGACAGCAAAAATTTGGAAACTGGCCGTGTTTCCTCGATTTCCCTGGCATCGGCCTTTTTGAGCGGCTTGCTTTTTTTCCTGGTAGGATAGGGCCCTGACGGAGAAAGGCAGGATCACGTGTGCAGGAAAGGTGTGTGTTGAGAGGGTGACGACGTCGAGACCATGTTGGGATCTTTAGTCCCAGGAAAGGCCCCTGGCGGGTGTGGGTCAATGTTCTCTACCCATCCCCCTTGGCGGGGGAGGTTTTCACCATACAAAGCAGCAGCGCAATCATTCGTCGCCGGAGAGGTTGCATCTGCCCACAAGCTCCACCTGGCCAGGGTCCGCCCCTACTGTATTGCGCATGTCAGTCAACAGAAGCTGAGACCTTCCAGAGAGACTACCTGCTATTCTCTACCCACGGGAAAGCAGTACAGCCAGAAGCCTCCCCCGTTCCATCTCTAGGCTCTCTCTCAGGCCCCTCATACTTGTGATGTGTCTCAGGGGTAGAATGAAGAGATTCCTCTGGGTGAACACATACAGAGAGGCCACAGATGCTGAGGAAGGGCGCCTTGCCTAGTGATATCCTAGCGTAAGTGGAAAAGAGGTACCTGCCTGCTGTCACAGTGTGTCGAACGTGTTGACATCAGGGGTTGCCCACTGTGAAGTTATTCCCTGGGTGCCCTGGATTCTGTGGCCAAAGACGCAAGGGGCCGTTGTCTGTCCATGGGTAAAATGGAGGGCTGTGCGGAGCTGACCGGTTAGGCTGGACCTCTCCTATTGGCTCAGTGTTTGTGACTCGTCCCCGTCAGATGTTCCGCCCAGAGTTCCGGTGGCTGTCACCATGGGGATTGGGAAAGAAGCCTTAGGCCCCACACTCAGCCTTCACCTGGCCTACCTGGCCTCTTTCCCCTCATCTAGACCGCTGTGTGGATGAAAGAAAGGATGTCGGCCAGTGAGCACGTGTCCTGATTTCCTTGGAAGGATTAGGCTCCTTGCCTGGGCAGAAGACAGCCAAGGTCAGCCTGAGCCCAGACACCTAGTGACCTGTGACACTGCAGCCAGTGATAGATGTTGATGTCCACGCTCAGGTATCCGCAGGTGGCGGATTCAGTGTGGTGGGAAGAGAAGTGGAAGTAGAGATGACACACTCACGAGGGCACGGGCCGAAGGTCAGGGAAAATAGCTGAGGTCGTGGAGCTCTAGCGGAGCCAGTCTAGGGCCCAGGCCTCCCTGCCGTACGAGGCAAAGAGGTGATCCATATGCCGCCATCCGTAGACTCTGGACGGCTGGGGCCCTGGATGCCCGGATTTGGGCCTTGTCTACCGAGAAGTGACGCACATGCGGTGTGCCACCGCAGGCTGTGGAGCAGCAGAGGGCAAAATCTTGAAAATGGGGTCTTCAGTTGACTTTGCCTGTGCTCTCCTTTGGCTGAGTGACATCGTGTGTTTCCTAGCAGGTGAAGACATTCGTGGAGAGAGGCGGTTTCCATGCGTGCAGGCAAAGTGTGTGCTGAGATGATGAGTTGCTGGAGACCAGGGTGGACTCTTCAGACCCAGAATAGGCCTCTGGCAGGTATGTGTCAATGTTTTGTGCCCATGGCACTCAGCCGGTTATTTGCATAGAATGTGATCAGCGGAATTAGTAGTCTCCGGAGAGGCTGCCACTTGTCAGCGAGCTTCACCTGGCCAGGTCCCACGGTGATGTCAAGCTTCACCTGGCCAGGTCCGCCCGTGATGTAGCTCCCCAATCAATCACTACTCTCTAGACCTTCCAGATAGACGAGCAGAACTTCTCTCCCCATGGGCCAGCAGTAGAGCCAGAGGCCTTCCCCCTTTGCTCTTTGGTCTCTAGGCCCTCTGTCAGGCACTCCAAGGTGTGAAGTGACAAGGGGGAGAAGGAAGAGATTTCAGAGAACGAAGACAAGCAGAGAGAGACAGAGAGAGGCAAGAGATGCTGAGTGGGGATGCCTTGCCTACTGATATCCTCAGGAAAGTGGGAAAGAGGTACCTGGCGTGCTCTGCCAATGCCCTGAAGCAGTCCGCACCAGGGGCTCCCTTGTGCCTGCGTAGCCTTTCCCGGGGTGTGCTCAAATCCTGTGGCCACTAGGTGTCATAGGTCACAATGGAGGGCCCTGTGTCATCTGCCTGGCGGGCCGGATCTCTGCCATCGGCTCAGTCTTGTCACCAGGCCCGTGACAAGCTCCGCCCACACTTGCGGTGGGGCGACTGTCTCTACGGTGATGGCAAAGAAGCCTTAGCCCCGCCCACCTGGCCTTCACTTCACCTACCTGACCCTCTGACCCTCACTCAGACCTCTGTGTTGATAAAAATCAATGTCTGCCCGGGCCCAGGTGTCAGCATCTGGGATAAAGGATTCGGGACCTTGCCTGGGGCAGAAGGCAGCCTAGGTCAGCGGGTAGCTGGAAGTCTAGTGACTTGTGACACTGCTGCCAGTGACAAATGGTGACTCCCACACTCACAGATCCCCTGGTGGCAGAATGATAGTGATGGGTGGAGAAACATCGCTCCGGAGCACACGTTTAATGGGGCAGCAGCCAAAGCAAAGGCCAGGGCCAGTAGTGGACGTCGTGGAGCGGAATGGCGAGCCAGCGAAGGGCCCAAGGATCCCTCCTGTATATGGCGAACAGGTCATCCGTGTCCCCACGTCCATAAAGCATTGGACTGCTGGGGCCCAGGCTGCCAGGATTTCGGCCTTGCCTTCGGAGCCCGGCCACATAGGCAGCCTCGCAGCGGAGGCGGGGACGTGTAGACAGCAAAAATTTGGAAACTGGCCGTGTTTCCTCGATTTCCCTGGCATCGGCCTTTTTGAGCGGCTTGCTTTTTTTCCTGGTAGGATAGGGCCCTGACGGAGAAAGGCAGGATTACGTGTGCAGGAAAGGTGTGTGTTGAGAGGGTGACGACGTTGAGACCATGTTGGGATCTTTAGTCCCAGGAAAGGCCCCTGGCGGGTGTGGGTCAATGTTCTCTACCCATCCCCCTTGGCGGGGGGAGGTTTTCACCATACAAAGCAGCAGCGCAATCATTCGTCGCCGGAGAGGTTGCATCTGCCCACAAGCTCCACCTGGCCAGGGTCCGCCCCTACTGTATTGCGCGTGTCAGTCAACAGAAGCTAAGACCTTCCAGAGAGACTACCTGCTATTCTCTACCCACGGGGAAGCAGTACAGCCAGAAGCCTCCCCCGTTCCATCTCTAGGCTCTCTCTCAGGCCCCTCATACTTGTGATGTGTCTCAGGGGTAGAATGAAGAGATTCCTCTGAGTGAACACATACAGAGAGGCCACAGATGCTGAGGAAGGGCGCCTTGCCTAGTGATATCCTAGCGTAAGTGGAAAAGAGGTACCTGCCTGCTGTCCCAGTGTGTCGAACGTGTTGACATCAGGGGTTGCCTACTGTGAAGTTATTCCCTGGGTGCCCTGGATTCTGTGGCCAAAGACGCAAGGGGCCGTTGTCTGTCCATGGGTAAAATGGAGGGGTCTGCGGAGCTGGCCGGTTAGGCTGGACATCTCCTATTGGCTCAGTGTTTGTGACTCGTCCCCGTCAGAAGTTCCGCCCAGCCTTCCGGTGGCTGTCACCATGGGGATTGGGAAAGAAGCCTTAGGCCCCACACTCAGCCTTCACCTGGCCTACCTGGCCTCTTTCCCCTCATCTAGACCGCTGTGTGGATGAAAGAAAGGATGTCGGCCAGTGAGCACGTGTCCTGATTTCCTTGGAAGGATTAGGCTCCTTGCCTGGGCAGAAGACAGCCAAGGTCAGCCTGAGCCCAGACACCTAGTGACCTGTGACACTGCAGCCAGTGATAGATGTTGATGTCCACGCTCAGGTATCCGCAGGTGGCGGATTCAGTGTGGTGGGAAGAGAAGTGGAAGTAGAGATGACACACTCACGAGGGCACGGGCCGAAGGTCAGGGAAAATAGCTGAGGTCGTGGAGCTCTAGCGGAGCCAGTCTAGGGCCCAGGCCTCCCTGCTGTACGAGGCAAAGAGGTGATCCATATGCCGCCATCCGTAGACTCTGGACGGCTGGGGCCCTGGATGCCCGGATTTCGGCCTTGTCTACCGAGAAGTGACGCACATGCGGTGTGCCACCGCAGGCTGTGGAGCAGCAGAGGGCAAAATCTTGAAAATGGGGGCTTCAGTTGACTTTGCCTGTGCTCTCCTTTGGCTGAGTGACATCGTGTGTTTCCTAGCAGGTGAAGACATTCGTGGAGAGAGGCGGTTTCCATGCGTGCAGGCAAAGTGTGTGCTGAGATGATGAGTTGCTGGAGACCAGGGTGGACTCTTCAGACCCAGAATAGGCCTCTGGCAGGTATGTGTCAATGTTTTGTGCCCATGGCACTCAGCCGGTTATTGGCATAGAATGTGATCAGCGGAATTAGTAGTCTCCGGAGAGGCTGCCACTTGTCAGCGAGCTTCACCTGGCCAGGTCCCACGGTGATGTCAAGCTTCACCTGGCCAGGTCCGCCCGTGATGTAGCTCCCCAATCAATCACTACTCTCTAGACCTTCCAGATAGACGAGCAGAACTTCTCTCCCCATGGGCAAGCAGTAGAGCCAGAGGCCTTCCCCCTTTGCTCTTTGGTCTCTAGGCCCTCTGTCAGGCACTCCAAGGTGTGAAGTGACAAGGGGGAGAAGGAAGAGATTTCAGAGAACGAAGACAAGCAGAGCGAGACAGAGAGAGGCAAGAGATGCTGAGTGGGGATGCCTTGCCTACTGATATCCTCAGGAAAGTGGGAAAGAGGTACCTGGCGTGCTCTGCCAATGCCCTGAAGCAGTCCGCACCAGGGGCTCCCTTGTGCCTGCGTAGCCTTTCCCGGGGTGTGCTCAAATCCTGTGGCCACTGGGTGTCATAGGTCACAATGGAGGGCCCTGTGTCATCTGCCTGGCGGGCCGGATCTCTGCCATTGGCTCAGTCTTGTCACCAGGCCCATGACAAGCTCCGCCCACTCTTGCGGTGGGGCGACTGTCTCTACGGTGATGGCAAAGAAGCCTTAGCCCCGCCCACCTGGCCTTCACTTCACCTACCTGGCCCTCTGACCCTCACTCAGACCTCTGTGTTGATAAAAATCAATATCCGCCAGGGCCCAGGTGTCAGCATCTGGGATAAAGGATTCGGAACCTTGCCTGGGGCAGAAGGCAGCCTAGGTCAGCGGGTAGCTGGAAGTCTAGTGACTTGTGACACTGCTGCCAGTGACAAATGGTGACTCCCACACTCACAGATCCCCTGGTGGCAGAATGATAGTGATGGGTGGAGAAACATCGCTCCGGAGCACACGTTTAATGGGGCAGCAGCCAAAGCAAAGGCCAGGGCCAGTAGTGGACGTCGTGGAGCGGAATGGCGAGCCAGCGAAGGGCCCAAGGATCCCTCCTGTATATGGCGAACAGGTCATCCGTGTCCCCACGTCCATAAAGCATTGGACTGCTGGGGCCCAGGCTGCCAGGATTTCGGCCTTGCCTTCGGAGCCCGGCCACATAGGCAGCCTCGCAGCGGAGGCGGGGACGTGTAGACAGCAAAAATTTGGAAACTGGCCGTGTTTCCTCGATTTCCCTGGCATCGGCCTTTTTGAGCGGCTTGCTTTTTTTCCTGGTAGGATAGGGCCCTGACGGAGAAAGGCAGGATTACGTGTGCAGGAAAGGTGTGTGTTGAGAGGGTGACGACGTTGAGACCATGTTGGGATCTTTAGTCCCAGGAAAGGCCCCTGGCAGGTGTGGGTCAATGTTCTCTACCCATCCCCCTTGGCGGGGGGAGCTTTTCACCATACAAAGCAGCAGCGCAATCATTCGTCGCCGGAGAGGTTGCATCTGCCCACAAGCTCCACCTGGCCAGGGTCCGCCCCTACTGTATTGCGCATGTCAGTCAACAGAAGCTAAGACCTTCCAGAGAGACTACCTGCTATTCTCTACCCACGGGGAAGCAGTACAGCCAGAAGCCTCCCCCGTTCCATCTCTAGGCTCTCTCTCAGGCCCCTCATACTTGTGATGTGTCTCAGGGGTAGAATGAAGAGATTCCTCTGAGTGAACACATACAGAGAGGCCACAGATGCTGAGGAAGGGCGCCTTGCCTAGTGATATCCTAGCGTAAGTGGAAAAGAGGTACCTGCCTGCTGTCCCAGTGTGTCGAACGTGTTGACATCAGGGGTTGCCTACTGTGAAGTTATTCCCTGGGTGCCCTGGATTCTGTGGCCAAAGACGCAAGGGGCCGTTGTCTGTCCATGGGTAAAATGGAGGGGTCTGCGGAGCTGGCCGGTTAGGCTGGACCTCTCCTATTGGCTCAGTGTTTGTGACTCGTCCCCGTCAGAAGTTCCGCCCAGCCTTCCGGTGGCTGTCACCATGGCGATTGGGAAAGAAGCCTTAGGCCCCACACTCAGCCTTCACCTGGCCTACCTGGCCTCTTTCCCCTCATCTAGACCGCTGTGTGGATGAAAGAAAGGATGTCGGCCAGTGAGCACGTGTCCTGATTTCCTTGGAAGGATTAGGCTCCTTGCCTGGGCAGAAGACAGCCAAGGTCAGCCTGAACCCAGACACCTAGTGACCTGTGACACTGCAGCCAGTGATAGATGTTGATGTCCACGCTCAGGTATCCGCAGGTGGCGGATTCAGTGTGGTGGGAAGAGAAGTGGAAGTAGAGATGACACACTCACGAGGGCACGGGCCGAAGGTCAGGGAAAATAGCTGAGGTCGTGGAGCTCTAGCGGAGCCAGTCTAGGGCCCAGGCCTCCCTGCTGTACGAGGCAAAGAGGTGATCCATATGCCGCCATCCGTAGACTCTGGACGGCTGGGGCCCTGGATGCCCGGATTTCGGCCTTGTCTACCGAGAAGTGACGCACATGCGGTGTGCCACCGCAGGCTGTGGAGCAGCAGAGGGCAAAATCTTGAAAATGGGGGCTTCAGTTGACTTTGCCTGTGCTCTCCTTTGGCTGAGTGACATCGTGTGTTTCCTAGCAGGTGAAGACATTCGTGGAGAGAGGCGGTTTCCATGCGTGCAGGCAAAGTGTGTGCTGAGATGATGAGTTGCTGGAGACCAGGGTGGACTCTTCAGACCCAGAATAGGCCTCTGGCAGGTATGTGTCAATGTTTTGTGCCCATGGCACTCAGCCGGTTATTGGCATAGAATGTGATCAGCGGAATTAGTAGTCTCCGGAGAGGCTGCCACTTGTCAGCGAGCTTCACCTGGCCAGGTCCCACGGTGATGTCAAGCTTCACCTGGCCAGGTCCGCCCGTGATGTAGCTCCCCAATCAATCACTACTCTCTAGACCTTCCAGATAGACGAGCAGAACTTCTCTCCCCATGGGCAAGCAGTAGAGCCAGAGGCCTTCCCCCTTTGCTCTTTGGTCTCTAGGCCCTCTGTCAGGCACTCCAAGGTGTGAAGTGACAAGGGGGAGAAGGAAGAGATTTCAGAGAACGAAGACAAGCAGAGCGAGACAGAGAGAGGCAAGAGATGCTGAGTGGGGATGCCTTGCCTACTGATATCCTCAGGAAAGTGGGAAAGAGGTACCTGGCGTGCTCTGCCAATGCCCTGAAGCAGTCCGCACCAGGGGCTCCCTTGTGCCTGCGTAGCCTTTCCCGGGGTGTGCTCAAATCCTGTGGCCACTGGGTGTCATAGGTCACAATGGAGGGCCCTGTGTCATCTGCCTGGCGGGCCGGATCTCTGCCATTGGCTCAGTCTTGTCACCAGGCCCATGACAAGCTCCGCCCACTCTTGCGGTGGGGCGACTGTCTCTACGGTGATGGCAAAGAAGCCTTAGCCCCGCCCACCTGGCCTTCACTTCACCTACCTGGCCCTCTGACCCTCACTCAGACCTCTGTGTTGATAAAAATCAATATCCGCCAGGGCCCAGGTGTCAGCATCTGGGATAAAGGATTCGGAACCTTGCCTGGGGCAGAAGGCAGCCTAGGTCAGCGGGTAGCTGGAAGTCTAGTGACTTGTGACACTGCTGCCAGTGACAAATGGTGACTCCCACACTCACAGATCCCCTGGTGGCAGAATGATAGTGATGGGTGGAGAAACATCGCTCCGGAGCACACGTTTAATGGGGCAGCAGCCAAAGCAAAGGCCAGGGCCAGTAGTGGACGTCGTGGAGCGGAATGGCGAGCCAGCGAAGGGCCCAAGGATCCCTCCTGTATATGGCGAACAGGTCATCCGTGTCCCCACGTCCATAAAGCATTGGACTGCTGGGGCCCAGGCTGCCAGGATTTCGGCCTTGCCTTCGGAGCCCGGCCACATAGGCAGCCTCGCAGCGGAGGCGGGGACGTGTAGACAGCAAAAATTTGGAAACTGGCCGTGTTTCCTCGATTTCCCTGGCATCGGCCTTTTTGAGCGGCTTGCTTTTTTTCCTGGTAGGATAGGGCCCTGACGGAGAAAGGCAGGATTACGTGTGCAGGAAAGGTGTGTGTTGAGAGGGTGACGACGTTGAGACCATGTTGGGATCTTTAGTCCCAGGAAAGGCCCCTGGCGGGTGTGGGTCAATGTTCTCTACCCATCCCCCTTGGCGGGGGGAGCTTTTCACCATACAAAGCAGCAGCGCAATCATTCGTCGCCGGAGAGGTTGCATCTGCCCACAAGCTCCACCTGGCCAGGGTCCGCCCCTACTGTATTGCGCATGTCAGTCAACAGAAGCTAAGACCTTCCAGAGAGACTACCTGCTATTCTCTACCCACGGGGAAGCAGTACAGCCAGAAGCCTCCCCCGTTCCATCTCTAGGCTCTCTCTCAGGCCCCTCATACTTGTGATGTGTCTCAGGGGTAGAATGAAGAGATTCCTCTGAGTGAACACATACAGAGAGGCCACAGATGCTGAGGAAGGGCGCCTTGCCTAGTGATATCCTAGCGTAAGTGGAAAAGAGGTACCTGCCTGCTGTCCCAGTGTGTCGAACGTGTTGACATCAGGGGTTGCCTACTGTGAAGTTATTCCCTGGGTGCCCTGGATTTTGTGGCCAAAGACGCAAGGGGCCGTTGTCTGTCCATGGGTAAAATGGAGGGGTCTGCGGAGCTGGCCGGTTAGGCTGGACCTCTCCTATTGGCTCAGTGTTTGTGACTCGTCCCCGTCAGAAGTTCCGCCCAGCCTTCCGGTGGCTGTCACCATGGGGATTGGGAAAGAAGCCTTAGGCCCCACACTCAGCCTTCACCTGGCCTACCTGGCCTCTTTCCCCTCATCTAGACCGCTGTGTGGATGAAAGAAAGGATGTCGGCCAGTGAGCACGTGTCCTGATTTCCTTGGAAGGATTAGGCTCCTTGCCTGGGCAGAAGACAGCCAAGGTCAGCCTGAACCCAGACACCTAGTGACCTGTGACACTGCAGCCAATGATAGATGTTGATGTCCACGCTCAGGTATCCGCAGGTGGCGGATTCAGTGTGGTGGGAAGAGAAGTGGAAGTAGAGATGACACACTCACGAGGGCACGGGCCGAAGGTCAGGGAAAATAGCTGAGGTCGTGGAGCTCTAGCGGAGCCAGTCTAGGGCCCAGGCCTCCCTGCTGTACGAGGCAAAGAGGTGATCCATATGCCGCCATCCGTAGACTCTGGACGGCTGGGGCCCTGGATGCCCGGATTTCGGCCTTGTCTACCGAGAAGTGACGCACATGCGGTGTGCCACCGCAGGCTGTGGAGCAGCAGAGGGCAAAATCTTGAAAATGGGGGCTTCAGTTGACTTTGCCTGTGCTCTCCTTTGGCTGAGTGACATCGTGTGTTTCCTAGCAGGTGAAGACATTCGTGGAGAGAGGCGGTTTCCATGCGTGCAGGCAAAGTGTGTGCTGAGATGATGAGTTGCTGGAGACCAGGGTGGACTCTTCAGACCCAGAATAGGCCTCTGGCAGGTATGTGTCAATGTTTTGTGCCCATGGCACTCAGCCGGTTATTGGCATAGAATGTGATCAGCGGAATTAGTAGTCTCCGGAGAGGCTGCCACTTGTCAGCGAGCTTCACCTGGCCAGGTCCCACGGTGATGTCAAGCTTCACCTGGCCAGGTCCGCCCGTGATGTAGCTCCCCAATCAATCACTACTCTCTAGACCTTCCAGATAGACGAGCAGAACTTCTCTCCCCATGGGCAAGCAGTAGAGCCAGAGGCCTTCCCCCTTTGCTCTTTGGTCTCTAGGCCCTCTGTCAGGCACTCCAAGGTGTGAAGTGACAAGGGGGAGAAGGAAGAGATTTCAGAGAACGAAGACAAGCAGAGCGAGACAGAGAGAGGCAAGAGATGCTGAGTGGGGATGCCTTGCCTACTGATATCCTCAGGAAAGTGGGAAAGAGGTACCTGGCGTGCTCTGCCAATGCCCTGAAGCAGTCCGCACCAGGGGCTCCCTTGTGCCTGCGTAGCCTTTCCCGGGGTGTGCTCAAATCCTGTGGCCACTGGGTGTCATAGGTCACAATGGAGGGCCCTGTGTCATCTGCCTGGCGGGCCGGATCTCTGCCATTGGCTCAGTCTTGTCACCAGGCCCATGACAAGCTCCGCCCACTCTTGCGGTGGGGCGACTGTCTCTACGGTGATGGCAAAGAAGCCTTAGCCCCGCCCACCTGGCCTTCACTTCACCTACCTGGCCCTCTGACCCTCACTCAGACCTCTGTGTTGATAAAAATCAATGTCTGCCCGGGCCCAGGTGTCAGCATCTGGGATAAAGGATTCGGAACCTTGCCTGGGGCAGAAGGCAGCCTAGGTCAGCGGGTAGCTGGAAGTCTAGTGACTTGTGACACTGCTGCCAGTGACAAATGGTGACTCCCACACTCACAGATCCCCTGGTGGCAGAATGATAGTGATGGGTGGAGAAACATCGCTCCGGAGCACACGTTTAATGGGGCAGCAGCCAAAGCAAAGGCCAGGGCCAGTAGTGGACGTCGTGGAGCGGAATGGCGAGCCAGCGAAGGGCCCAAGGATCCCTCCTGTATATGGCGAACAGGTCATCCGTGTCCCCACGTCCATAAAGCATTGGACTGCTGGGGCCCAGGCTGCCAGGATTTCGGCCTTGCCTTCGGAGCCCGGCCACATAGGCAGCCTCGCAGCGGAGGCGGGGACGTGTAGACAGCAAAAATTTGGAAACTGGCCGTGTTTCCTCGATTTCCCTGGCATCGGCCTTTTTGAGCGGCTTGCTTTTTTTCCTGGTAGGATAGGGCCCTGACGGAGAAAGGCAGGATTACGTGTGCAGGAAAGGTGTGTGTTGAGAGGGTGACGACGTTGAGACCATGTTGGGATCTTTAGTCCCAGGAAAGGCCCCTGGCGGGTGTGGGTCAATGTTCTCTACCCATCCCCCTTGGCGGGGGGAGCTTTTCACCATACAAAGCAGCAGCGCAATCATTCGTCGCCGGAGAGGTTGCATCTGCCCACAAGCTCCACCTGGCCAGGGTCCGCCCCTACTGTATTGCGCATGTCAGTCAACAGAAGCTAAGACCTTCCAGAGAGACTACCTGCTATTCTCTACCCACGGGGAAGCAGTACAGCCAGAAGCCTCCCCCGTTCCATCTCTAGGCTCTCTCTCAGGCCCCTCATACTTGTGATGTGTCTCAGGGGTAGAATGAAGAGATTCCTCTGAGTGAACACATACAGAAAGGCCACAGATGCTGAGGAAGGGCGCCTTGCCTAGTGATATCCTAGCGTAAGTGGAAAAGAGGTACCTGCCTGCTGTCCCAGTGTGTCGAACGTGTTGACATCAGGGGTTGCCTACTGTGAAGTTATTCCCTGGGTGCCCTGGATTTTGTGGCCAAAGACGCAAGGGGCCGTTGTCTGTCCATGGGTAAAATGGAGGGCTGTGCGGAGCTGGCCGGTTAGGCTGGACCTCTCCTATTGGCTCAGTGTTTGTGACTCGTCCCCGTCAGAAGTTCCGCCCAGCCTTCCGGTGGCTGTCACCATGGGGATTGGGAAAGAAGCCTTAGGCCCCACACTCAGCCTTCACCTGGCCTACCTGGCCTCTTTCCCCTCATCTAGACCGCTGTGTGGATGAAAGAAAGGATGTCGGCCAGTGAGCACGTGTCCTGATTTCCTTGGAAGGATTAGGCTCCTTGCCTGGGCAGAAGACAGCCAAGGTCAGCCTGAGCCCAGACACCTAGTGACCTGTGACACTGCAGCCAGTGATAGATGTTGATGTCCACGCTCAGGTATCCGCAGGTGGCGGATTCAGTGTGGTGGGAAGAGAAGTGGAAGTAGAGATGACACACTCACGAGGGCACGGGCCGAATGTCAGGGAAAATAGCTGAGGTCGTGGAGCTCTAGCAGAGCCAGTCTAGGGCCCAGGCCTCCCTGCTGTATGAGGGAAAGAGGTGATCCATATGCCGCCATCCGTAGACTCTGGACGGCTGGGGCCCTGAATGCCCGGATTTCGGCCTTGTCTACCGAGAAGAGACGCACATGCGGTGTGCCACCGCAGGCTGTGGAGCAGCAGAGGGCAAAATCTTGAAACTGGGGTCTTCAGTTGACTTTGCCTGTGCTCTCCTTTGGCTGAGTGATATCGTGTGTTTCCTAGCAGGTGAAGACATTCGTGGAGAGAGGCGGTTTCCATGCGTGCAGGCAAAGTGTGTGCTGAGATGATGAGTTGCTGGAGACCAGGGTGGACTCTTCAGACCCTGAATAGGCCTCTGGCAGGTATGTGTCAATGTTTTCTGCCCATGGCACTCAGCCGGTTATTGGCATAGAATGTGATCAGCGGAATTAGTAGTCTCCGGAGAGGCTGCCACTTGTCAGCGAGCTTCACCTGGCCAGGTCCCACGGTGATGTCAAGCTTCACCTGGCCAGGTCCGCCCGTGATGTAGCTCCCCAATCAATCACTACTCTCTAGACCTTCCAGATAGACGAGCAGAACTTCTCTCCCCATGGGCAAGCAGTAGAGCCAGAGGCCTTCTCCCTTTGCTCTTTGGTCTCTAGGCCCTCTGTCAGGCACTCCAAGGTGTGAAGTGACAAGGGGGAGAAGGAAGAGATTTCAGAGAACGAAGACAAGCAGAGAGAGACAGAGAGAGGCAAGAGATGCTGAGTGGGGATGCCTTGCCTACTGATATCCTCAGGAAAGTGGGAAAGAGGTACCTGGCGTGCTCTGCCAATGCCCTGAAGCAGTCCACACCAGGGGCTCCCTTGTGCCTGCGTAGCCTTTCCCGGGGTGTGCTCAAATGCTGTGGCCACTGGGTGTCATAGGTCACAATGGAGGGCCCTGTGTCATCTGCCTGGCGGGCCGGATCTCTGCCATTGGCTCAGTCTTGTCACCAGGCCCATGACAAGCTCCGCCCACTCTTGCGGTGGGGCGACTGTCTCTACGGTGATGGCAAAGAAGGCTTAGCCCCGCCCACCTGGCCTTCACTTCACCTACCTGGCCCTCTGACCCTCACTCAGACCTCTGTGTTGATAAAAATCAATGTCCGCCAGGGCCCAGGTGTCAGCATCTGGGATAAAGCATTCGGGACCTTGCCTGGGGCAGAAGGCAGCCTAGGTCAGCGGGTAGCTGGAAGTCTAGTGACTTGTGACACTGCTGCCAGTGACAAATGGTGACTCCCACACTCACAGATCCCCTGGTGGCAGAATGATAGTGATGGGTGGAGAAACATCGCTCCGGAGCACACGTTTAATGGGGCAGCAGCCAAAGCAAAGGCCAGGGCCAGTAGTGGACGTCGTGGAGCGGAATGGCGAGCCAGCGAAGGGCCCAAGGATCCCTCCTGTATATGGCGAACAGGTCATCCGTGTCCCCACGTCCATAAAGCATTGGACTGCTGGGGCCCAGGCTGCCAGGATTTCGGCCTTGCCTTCGGAGCCCGGCCACATAGGCAGCCTCGCAGCGGAGGCGGGGACGTGTAGACAGCAAAAATTTGGAAACTGGCCGTGTTTCCTCGATTTCCCTGGCATCGGCCTTTTTGAGCGGCTTGCTTTTTTTCCTGGTAGGATAGGGCCCTGACGGAGAAAGGCAGGATTACGTGTGCAGGAAAGGTGTGTGTTGAGAGGGTGACGACGTTGAGACCATGTTGGGATCTTTAGTCCCAGGAAAGGCCCCTGGCGGGTGTGGGTCAATGTTCTCTACCCATCCCCCTTGGCGGGGGGAGGTTTTCACCATACAAAGCAGCAGCGCAATCATTCGTCGCCGGAGAGGTTGCATCTGCCCACAAGCTCCACCTGGCCAGGGTCCGCCCCTACTGTATTGCGCATGTCAGTCAACAGAAGCTAAGACCTTCCAGAGAGACTACCTGCTATTCTCTACCCACGGGGAAGCAGTACAGCCAGAAGCCTCCCCCGTTCCATCTCTAGGCTCTCTCTCAGGCCCCTCATACTTGTGATGTGTCTCAGGGGTAGAATGAAGAGATTCCTCTGAGTGAACACATACAGAGAGGCCACAGATGCTGAGGAAGGGCGCCTTGCCTAGTGATATCCTAGCGTAAGTGGAAAAGAGGTACCTGCCTGCTGTCCCAGTGTGTCGAACGTGTTGACATCAGGGGTTGCCTACTGTGAAGTTATTCCCTGGGTGCCCTGGATTCTGTGGCCAAAGACGCAAGGGGCTGTTGTCTGTCCATGGGTAAAATGGAGGGGTCTGCGGAGCTGGCCGGTTAGGCTGGACCTCTCCTATTGGCTCAGTGTTTGTGACTCGTCCCCGTCAGAAGTTCCGCCCAGCCTTCCGGTGGCTGTCACCATGGGGATTGGGAAAGAAGCCTTAGGCCCCACACTCAGCCTTCACCTGGCCTACCTGGCCTCTTTCCCCTCATCTAGACCGCTGTGTGGATGAAAGAAAGGATGTCGGCCAGTGAGCACGTGTCCTGATTTCCTTGGAAGGATTAGGCTCCTTGCCTGGGCAGAAGACAGCCAAGGTCAGCCTGAGCCCAGACACCTAGTGACCTGTGACACTGCAGCCAGTGATAGATGTTGATGTCCACGCTCAGGTATCCGCAGGTGGCGGATTCAGTGTGGTGGGAAGAGAAGTGGAAGTAGAGATGACACACTCACGAGGGCACGGGCCGAAGGTCAGGGAAAATAGCTGAGGTCGTGGAGCTCTAGCGGAGCCAGTCTAGGGCCCAGGCCTCCCTGCTGTACGAGGCAAAGAGGTGATCCATATGCCGCCATCCGTAGACTCTGGACGGCTGGGGCCCTGGATGCCCGGATTTGGGCCTTGTCTACCGAGAAGTGACGCACATGCGGTGTGCCACCGCAGGCTGTGGAGCAGCAGAGGGCAAAATCTTGAAAATGGGGGCTTCAGTTGACTTTGCCTGTGCTCTCCTTTGGCTGAGTGACATCGTGTGTTTCCTAGCAGGTGAAGACATTCGTGGAGAGAGGCGGTTTCCATGCGTGCAGGCAAAGTGTGTGCTGAGATGATGAGTTGCTGGAGACCAGGGTGGACTCTTCAGACCCAGAATAGGCCTCTGGCAGGTATGTGTCAATGTTTTCTGCCCATGGCACTCAGCCGGTTATTTGCATAGAATGTGATCAGCGGAATTAGTAGTCTCCGGAGAGGCTGCCACTTGTCAGCGAGCTTCACCTGGCCAGGTCCCACGGTGATGTCAAGCTTCACCTGGCCAGGTCCGCCCGTGATGTAGCTCCCCAATCAATCACTACTCTCTAGACCGTCCAGATAGACGAGCAGAACTTCTCTCCCCATGGGCCAGCAGTAGAGCCAGAGGCCTTCCCCCTTTGCTCTTTGGTCTCTAGGCCCTCTGTCAGGCACTCCAAGGTGTGAAGTGACAAGGGGGAGAAGGAAGGCATTTCAGAGAACGAAGACAAGCAGAGAGAGACAGAGAGAGGCAAGAGATGCTGAGTGGGGATGCCTTGCCTACTGATATCCTCAGGAAAGTGGGAAAGAGGTACCTGGCGTGCTCTGCCAATGCCCTGAAGCAGTCCGCACCAGGGGCTCCCTTGTGCCTGCGTAGCCTTTCCCGGGGTGTGCTCAAATGCTGTGGCCACTGGGTTTCATAGGTCACAATGGAGGGCCCTGTGTCATCTGCGTGGCGGGCCGGATCTCTGCCATCGGCTCAGTCTTGTCACCAGGCCCGTGACAAGCTCCGCCCACACTTGCAGTGGGGCGACTGTCTCTATGGTGATGGCAAAGAAGCCTTAGCCCCGCCCACCTGGCCTTCACTTCACCTACCTGGCCCTCTGACCCTCACTCAGACCTCTGTGTTGATAAAAATCAATGTCTGCCCGGGCCCAGGTGTCAGCATCTGGGATAAAGGATTCGGGACCTTGCCTGGGGCAGAAGGCAGCCTAGGTCAGCGGGTAGCTGGAAGTCTAGTGACTTGTGACACTGCTGCCAGTGACAAATGGTGACTCCCACACTCACAGATCCCCTGGTGGCAGAATGATAGTGATGGGTGGAGAAACATCGCTCCGGAGCACACGTTTAATGGGGCAGCAGCCAAAGCAAAGGCCAGGGCCAGTAGTGGACGTCGTGGAGCTGAATGGCGAGCCAGCGAAGGGCCCAAGGATCCCTCCTGTATATGGCGAACAGGTCATCCGTGTCCCCACGTCCATAAAGCATTGGACTGCTGGGGCCCAGGCTGCCAGGATTTCGGCCTTGCCTTCGGAGCCCGGCCACATAGGCAGCCTCGCAGCGGAGGCGGGGACGTGTAGACAGCAAAAATTTGGAAACTGGCCGTGTTTCCTCGATTTCCCTGGCATCGGCCTTTTTGAGCGGCTTGCTTTTTTTCCTGGTAGGATAGGGCCCTGACGGAGAAAGGCAGGATTACGTGTGCAGGAAAGGTGTGTGTTGAGAGGGTGACGACGTTGAGACCATGTTGGGATCTTTAGTCCCAGGAAAGGCCCCTGGCGGGTGTGGGTCAATGTTCTCTACCCATCCCCCTTGGCGGGGGGAGGTTTTCACCATACAAAGCAGCAGCACAATCATTCGTCGCCGGAGAGGTTGCATCTGCCCACAAGCTCCACCTGGCCAGGGTCCGCCCCTACTGTATTGCGCATGTCAGTCAACAGAAGTTAAGACCTTCCAGAGAGACTACCTGCTATTCTCTACCCACGGGGAAGCAGTACAGCCAGAAGCCTCCCCCGTTCCATCTCTAGGCTCTCTCTCAGGCCCCTCATACTTGTGATGTGTCTCAGGGGTAGAATGAAGAGATTCCTCTGAGTGAACACATACAGAGAGGCCACAGATGCTGAGGAAGGGCGCCTTGCCTAGTGATATCCTAGCGTAAGTGGAAAAGAGGTACCTGCCTGCTGTCCCAGCGTGTCGAACGTGTTGACATCAGGGGTTGCCTACTGTGAAGTTATTCCCTGGGTGCCCTGGATTCTGTGGCCAAAGACGCAAGGGGCCGTTGTCTGTCCATGGGTAAAATGGAGGGCTGTGCGGAGCTGGCCGGTTAGGCTGGACATCTCCTATTGGCTCAGTGTTTGTGACTCGTCCCCGTCAGAAGTTCCGCCCAGCCTTCCGGTGGCTGTCACCATGGGGATTGGGAAAGAAGCCTTAGGCCCCACACTCAGCCTTCACCTGGCCTACCTGGCCTCTTTCCCCTCATCTAGACCGCTGTGTGGATGAAAGAAAGGATGTCGGCCAGTGAGCACGTGTCCTGATTTCCTTGGAAGGATTAGGCTCCTTGCCTGGGCAGAAGACAGCCAAGGTCAGCCTGAGCCCAGACACCTAGTGACCTGTGACACTGCAGCCAGTGATAGATGTTGATGTCCACGCTCAGGTATCCGCAGGTGGCGGATTCAGTGTGGTGGGAAGAGAAGTGGAAGTAGAGATGACACACTCACGAGGGCACGGGCCGAAGGTCAGGGAAAATAGCTGAGGTCGTGGAGCTCTAGCGGAGCCAGTCTAGGGCCCAGGCCTCCCTGCTGTACGAGGCAAAGAGGTGATCCATATGCCGCCATCCGTAGACTCTGGACGGCTGGGGCCCTGGATGCCCGGATTTGGGCCTTGTCTACCGAGAAGTGACGCACATGCGGTGTGCCACCGCAGGCTGTGGAGCAGCAGAGGGCAAAATCTTGAAAATGGGGGCTTCAGTTGACTTTGCCTGTGCTCTCCTTTGGCTGAGTGACATCGTGTGTTTCCTAGCAGGTGAAGACATTCGTGGAGAGAGGCGGTTTCCATGCGTGCAGGCAAAGTGTGTGCTGAGATGATGAGTTGCTGGAGACCAGGGTGGACTCTTCAGACCCAGAATAGGCCTCTGGCAGGTATGTGTCAATGTTTTCTGCCCATGGCACTCAGCCGGTTATTTGCATAGAATGTGATCAGCGGAATTAGTAGTCTCCGGAGAGGCTGCCACTTGTCAGCGAGCTTCACCTGGCCAGGTCCCACGGTGATGTCAAGCTTCACCTGGCCAGGTCCGCCCGTGATGTAGCTCCCCAATCAATCACTACTCTCTAGACCTTCCAGATAGACGAGCAGAACTTCTCTCCCCATGGGCCAGCAGTAGAGCCAGAGGCCTTCCCCCTTTGCTCTTTGGTCTCTAGGCCCTCTGTCAGGCACTCCAAGGTGTGAAGTGACAAGGGGGAGAAGGAAGACATTTCAGAGAACGAAGACAAGCAGAGAGAGACAGAGAGAGGCAAGAGATGCTGAGTGGGGATGCCTTGCCTACTGATATCCTCAGGAAAGTGGGAAAGAGGTACCTGGCGTGCTCTGCCAATGCCCTGAAGCAGTCCGCACCAGGGGCTCCCTTGTGCCTGCGTAGCCTTTCCCGGGGTGTGCTCAAATGCTGTGGCCACTGGGTTTCATAGGTCACAATGGAGGGCCCTGTGTCATCTGCGTGGCGGGCCGGATCTCTGCCATCGGCTCAGTCTTGTCACCAGGCCCGTGACAAGCTCCGCCCACACTTGCAGTGGGGCGACTGTCTCTATGGTGATGGCAAAGAAGCCTTAGCCCCGCCCACCTGGCCTTCACTTCACCTACCTGGCCCTCTGACCCTCACTCAGACCTCTGTGTTGATAAAAATCAATGTCTGCCCGGGCCCAGGTGTCAGCATCTGGGATAAAGGATTCGGGACCTTGCCTGGGGCAGAAGGCAGCCTAGGTCAGCGGGTAGCTGGAAGTCTAGTGACTTGTGACACTGCTGCCAGTGACAAATGGTGACTCCCACACTCACAGATCCCCTGGTGGCAGAATGATAGTGATGGGTGGAGAAACATCGCTCCGGAGCACACGTTTAATGGGGCAGCAGCCAAAGCAAAGGCCAGGGCCAGTAGTGGACGTCGTGGAGCTGAATGGCGAGCCAGCGAAGGGCCCAAGGATCCCTCCTGTATATGGCGAACAGGTCATCCGTGTCCCCACGTCCATAAAGCATTGGACTGCTGGGGCCCAGGCTGCCAGGATTTCGGCCTTGCCTTCGGAGCCCGGCCACATAGGCAGCCTCGCAGCGGAGGCGGGGACGTGTAGACAGCAAAAATTTGGAAACTGGCCGTGTTTCCTCGATTTCCCTGGCATCGGCCTTTTTGAGCGGCTTGCTTTTTTTCCTGGTAGGATAGGGCCCTGACGGAGAAAGGCAGGATTACGTGTGCAGGAAAGGTGTGTGTTGAGAGGGTGACGACGTTGAGACCATGTTGGGATCTTTAGTCCCAGGAAAGGCCCCTGGCGGGTGTGGGTCAATGTTCTCTACCCATCCCCCTTGGCGGGGGGAGGTTTTCACCATACAAAGCAGCAGCACAATCATTCGTCGCCGGAGAGGTTGCATCTGCCCACAAGCTCCACCTGGCCAGGGTCTGCCCCTACTGTATTGCGCATGTCAGTCAACAGAAGCTAAGACCTTCCAGAGAGACTACCTGCTATTCTCTACCCACGGGGAAGCAGTACAGCCAGAAGCCTCCCCCGTTCCATCTCTAGGCTCTCTCTCAGGCCCCTCATACTTGTGATGTGTCTCAGGGGTAGAATGAAGAGATTCCTCTGAGTGAACACATACAGAGAGGCCACAGATGCTGAGGAAGGGCGCCTTGCCTAGTGATATCCTAGCGTAAGTGGAAAAGAGGTACCTGCCTGCTGTCCCAGCGTGTCGAACGTGTTGACATCAGGGGTTGCCTACTGTGAAGTTATTCCCTGGGTGCCCTGGATTCTGTGGCCAAAGACGCAAGGGGCCGTTGTCTGTCCATGGGTAAAATGGAGGGCTGTGCGGAGCTGGCCGGTTAGGCTGGACATCTCCTATTGGCTCAGTGTTTGTGACTCGTCCCCGTCAGAAGTTCCGCCCAGCCTTCTGGTGGCTGTCACCATGGGGATTGGGAAAGAAGCCTTAGGCCCCACACTCAGCCTTCACCTGGCCTACCTGGCCTCTTTCCCCTCATCTAGACCGCTGTGTGGATGAAAGAAAGGATGTCGGCCAGTGAGCACGTGTCCTGATTTCCTTGGAAGGATTAGGCTCCTTGCCTGGGCAGAAGACAGCCAAGGTCAGCCTGAGCCCAGACACCTAGTGACCTGTGACACTGCAGCCAGTGATAGATGTTGATGTCCACGCTCAGGTATCCGCAGGTGGCGGATTCAGTGTGGTGGGAAGAGAAGTGGAAGTAGAGATGACACACTCACGAGGGCACGGGCCGAAGGTCAGGGAAAATAGCTGAGGTCGTGGAGCTCTAGCGGAGCCAGTCTAGGGCCCAGGCCTCCCTGCTGTACGAGGCAAAGAGGTGATCCATATGCCGCCATCCGTAGACTCTGGACGGCTGGGGCCCTGGATGCCCGGATTTCGGCCTTGTCTACCGAGAAGTGACGCACATGCGGTGTGCCACCGCAGGCTGTGGAGCAGCAGAGGGCAAAATCTTGAAAATGGGGGCTTCAGTTGACTTTGCCTGTGCTCTCCTTTGGCTGAGTGACATCGTGTGTTTCCTAGCAGGTGAAGACATTCGTGGAGAGAGGCGGTTTCCATGCGTGCAGGCAAAGTGTGTGCTGAGATGATGAGTTGCTGGAGACCAGGGTGGACTCTTCAGACCCAGAATAGGCCTCTGGCAGGTATGTGTCAATGTTTTCTGCCCATGGCACTCAGCCGGTTATTTGCATAGAATGTGATCAGCGGAATTAGTAGTCTCCGGAGAGGCTGCCACTTGTCAGCGAGCTTCACCTGGCCAGGTCCCACGGTGATGTCAAGCTTCACCTGGCCAGGTCCGCCCGTGATGTAGCTCCCCAATCAATCACTACTCTCTAGACCTTCCAGATAGACGAGCAGAACTTCTCTCCCCATGGGCCAGCAGTAGAGCCAGAGGCCTTCCCCCTTTGCTCTTTGGTCTCTAGGCCCTCTGTCAGGCACTCCAAGGTGTGAAGTGACAAGGGGGAGAAGGAAGAGATTTCAGAGAACGAAGACAAGCAGAGAGAGACAGAGAGAGGCAAGAGATGCTGAGTGGGGATGCCTTGCCTACTGATATCCTCAGGAAAGTGGGAAAGAGGTACCTGGCGTGCTCTGCCAATGCCCTGAAGCAGTCCGCACCAGGGGCTCCCTTGTGCCTGCGTAGCCTTTCCCGGGGTGTGCTCAAATGCTGTGGCCACTGGGTTTCATAGGTCACAATGGAGGGCCCTGTGTCATCTGCCTGGCGGGCCGGATCTCTGCCATTGGCTCAGTCTTGTCACCAGGCCCGTGACAAGCTCCGCCCACACTTGCGGTGGGGCGACTGTCTCTATGGTGATGGCAAAGAAGCCTTAGCCCCGCCCACCTGGCCTTCACTTCACCTACCTGGCCCTCTGACCCTCACTCAGACCTCTGTGTTGATAAAAATCAATGTCTGCCCGGGCCCAGGTGTCAGCATCTGGGATAAAGGATTCGCGACCTTGCCTGGGGCAGAAGGCAGCCTAGGTCAGCGGGTAGCTGGAAGTCTAGTGACTTGTGACACTGCTGCCAGTGACAAATGGTGACTCCCACACTCACAGATCCCCTGGTGGCGGAATGATAGTGATGGGTGGAGAAACATCGCTCCGGAGCACACGTTTAATGGGGCAGCAGCCAAAGCAAAGGCCAGGGCCAGTAGTGGACGTCGTGGAGCTGAATGGCGAGCCAGCGAAGGGCCCAAGGATCCCTCCTGTATATGGCGAACAGGTCATCCGTGTCCCCACGTCCATAAAGCATTGGACTGCTGGGGCCCAGGCTGCCAGGATTTCGGCCTTGCCTTCGGAGCCCGGCCACATAGGCAGCCTCGCAGCAGAGGCGGGGACGTGTAGACAGCAAAAATTTGGAAACTGGCCGTGTTTCCTCGATTTCCCTGGCATCGGCCTTTTTGAGCGGCTTGCTTTTTTTCCTGGTAGGATAGGGCCCTGACGGAGAAAGGCAGGATTACGTGTGCAGGAAAGGTGTGTGTTGAGAGGGTGACGACGTCGAGACCATGTTGGGATCTTTAGTCCCAGGAAAGGCCCCTGGCGGGTGTGGGTCAATGTTCTCTACCCATCCCCCTTGGCGGGGGGAGGTTTTCACCATACAAAGCAGCAGCGCAATCATTCGTCGCCGGAGAGGTTGCATCTGCCCACAAGCTCCACCTGGCCAGGGTCCGCCCCTACTGTATTGCGCATGTCAGTCAACAGAAGCTGAGACCTTCCAGAGAGACTACCTGCTATTCTCTACCCACGGGGAAGCAGTACAGCCAGAAGCCTCCCCCGTTCCATCTCTAGGCTCTCTCTCAGGCCCCTCATACTTGTGATGTGTCTCAGGGGTAGAATGAAGAGATTCCTCTGAGTGAACACATACAGAGAGGCCACAGATGCTGAGGAAGGGCGCCTTGCCTAGTGATATCCTAGCGTAAGTGGAAAAGAGGTACCTGCCTGCTGTCCCAGTGTGTCGAACGTGTTGACATCAGGGGTTGCCCACTGTGAAGTTATTCCCTGGGTGCCCTGGATTCTGTGGCCAAAGACGCAAGGGGCCGTTGTCTGTCCATGGGTAAAATGGAGGGCTGTGCGGAGCTGGCCGGTTAGGCTGGACCTCTCCTATTGGCTCAGTGTTTGTGACTCGTCCCCGTCAGAAGTTCCGCCCAGCCTTCCGGTGGCTGTCACCATGGCGATTGGGAAAGAAGCCTTAGGCCCCACACTCAGCCTTCACCTGGCCTACCTGGCCTCTTTCCCCTCATCTAGACCGCTGTGTGGATGAAAGAAAGGATGTCGGCCAGTGAGCACGTGTCCTGATTTCCTTGGAAGGATTAGGCTCCTTGCCTGGGCAGAAGACAGCCAAGGTCAGCCTGAGCCCAGACACCTAGTGACCTGTGACACTGCAGCCAGTGATAGATGTTGATGTCCACGCTCAGGTATCCGCAGGTGGCGGATTCAGTGTGGTGGGAAGAGAAGTGGAAGTAGAGATGACACACTCACGAGGGCACGGGCCGAAGGTCAGGGAAAATAGCTGAGGTCGTGGAGCTCTAGCGGAGCCAGTCTAGGGCCCAGGCCTCCCTGCTGTACGAGGCAAAGAGGTGATCCATATGCCGCCATCCGTAGACTCTGGACGGCTGGGGCCCTGGATGCCCGGATTTCGGCCTTGTCTACCGAGAAGTGACGCACATGCGGTGTGCCACCGCAGGCTGTGGAGCAGCAGAGGGCAAAATCTTGAAAATGGGGGCTTCAGTTGACTTTGCCTGTGCTCTCCTTTGGCTGAGTGACATCGTGTGTTTCCTAGCAGGTGAAGACATTCGTGGAGAGAGGCGGTTTCCATGCGTGCAGGCAAAGTGTGTGCTGAGATGATGAGTTGCTGGAGACCAGGGTGGACTCTTCAGACCCAGAATAGGCCTCTGGCAGGTATGTGTCAATGTTTTCTGCCCATGGCACTCAGCCGGTTATTTGCATAGAATGTGATCAGCGGAATTAGTAGTCTCCGGAGAGGCTGCCACTTGTCAGCGAGCTTCACCTGGCCAGGTCCCACGGTGATGTCAAGCTTCACCTGGCCAGGTCCGCCCGTGATGTAGCTCCCCAATCAATCACTACTCTCTAGACCTTCCAGATAGACGAGCAGAACTTCTCTCCCCATGGGCCAGCAGTAGAGCCAGAGGCCTTCCCCCTTTGCTCTTTGGTCTCTAGGCCCTCTGTCAGGCACTCCAAGGTGTGAAGTGACAAGGGGGAGAAGGAAGAGATTTCAGAGAACGAAGACAAGCAGAGAGAGACAGAGAGAGGCAAGAGATGCTGAGTGGGGATGCCTTGCCTACTGATATCCTCAGGAAAGTGGGAAAGAGGTACCTGGCGTGCTCTGCCAATGCCCTGAAGCAGTCCGCACCAGGGGCTCCCTTGTGCCTGCGTAGCCTTTCCCGGGGTGTGCTCAAATGCTGTGGCCACTGGGTTTCATAGGTCACAATGGAGGGCCCTGTGTCATCTGCCTGGCGGGCCGGATCTCTGCCATTGGCTCAGTCTTGTCACCAGGCCCGTGACAAGCTCCGCCCACACTTGCGGTGGGGCGACTGTCTCTATGGTGATGGCAAAGAAGCCTTAGCCCCGCCCACCTGGCCTTCACTTCACCTACCTGGCCCTCTGACCCTCACTCAGACCTCTGTGTTGATAAAAATCAATGTCTGCCCGGGCCCAGGTGTCAGCATCTGGGATAAAGGATTCGCGACCTTGCCTGGGGCAGAAGGCAGCCTAGGTCAGCGGGTAGCTGGAAGTCTAGTGACTTGTGACACTGCTGCCAGTGACAAATGGTGACTCCCACACTCACAGATCCCCTGGTGGCGGAATGATAGTGATGGGTGGAGAAACATCGCTCCGGAGCACACGTTTAATGGGGCAGCAGCCAAAGCAAAGGCCAGGGCCAGTAGTGGACGTCGTGGAGCTGAATGGCGAGCCAGCGAAGGGCCCAAGGATCCCTCCTGTATATGGCGAACAGGTCATCCGTGTCCCCACGTCCATAAAGCATTGGACTGCTGGGGCCCAGGCTGCCAGGATTTCGGCCTTGCCTTCGGAGCCCGGCCACATAGGCAGCCTCGCAGCAGAGGCGGGGACGTGTAGACAGCAAAAATTTGGAAACTGGCCGTGTTTCCTCGATTTCCCTGGCATCGGCCTTTTTGAGCGGCTTGCTTTTTTTCCTGGTAGGATAGGGCCCTGACGGAGAAAGGCAGGATTACGTGTGCAGGAAAGGTGTGTGTTGAGAGGGTGACGACGTCGAGACCATGTTGGGATCTTTAGTCCCAGGAAAGGCCCCTGGCGGGTGTGGGTCAATGTTCTCTACCCATCCCCCTTGGCGGGGGGAGGTTTTCACCATACAAAGCAGCAGCGCAATCATTCGTCGCCGGAGAGGTTGCATCTGCCCACAAGCTCCACCTGGCCAGGGTCCGCCCCTACTGTATTGCGCATGTCAGTCAACAGAAGCTGAGACCTTCCAGAGAGACTACCTGCTATTCTCTACCCACGGGGAAGCAGTACAGCCAGAAGCCTCCCCCGTTCCATCTCTAGGCTCTCTCTCAGGCCCCTCATACTTGTGATGTGTCTCAGGGGTAGAATGAAGAGATTCCTCTGAGTGAACACATACAGAGAGGCCACAGATGCTGAGGAAGGGCGCCTTGCCTAGTGATATCCTAGCGTAAGTGGAAAAGAGGTACCTGCCTGCTGTCCCAGTGTGTCGAACGTGTTGACATCAGGGGTTGCCCACTGTGAAGTTATTCCCTGGGTGCCCTGGATTCTGTGGCCAAAGACGCAAGGGGCCGTTGTCTGTCCATGGGTAAAATGGAGGGCTGTGCGGAGCTGGCCGGTTAGGCTGGACCTCTCCTATTGGCTCAGTGTTTGTGACTCGTCCCCGTCAGAAGTTCCGCCCAGCCTTCCGGTGGCTGTCACCATGGCGATTGGGAAAGAAGCCTTAGGCCCCACACTCAGCCTTCACCTGGCCTACCTGGCCTCTTTCCCCTCATCTAGACCGCTGTGTGGATGAAAGAAAGGATGTCGGCCAGTGAGCACGTGTCCTGATTTCCTTGGAAGGATTAGGCTCCTTGCCTGGGCAGAAGACAGCCAAGGTCAGCCTGAGCCCAGACACCTAGTGACCTGTGACACTGCAGCCAGTGATAGATGTTGATGTCCACGCTCAGGTATCCGCAGGTGGCGGATTCAGTGTGGTGGGAAGAGAAGTGGAAGTAGAGATGACACACTCACGAGGGCACGGGCCGAAGGTCAGGGAAAATAGCTGAGGTCGTGGAGCTCTAGCGGAGCCAGTCTAGGGCCCAGGCCTCCCTGCTGTACGAGGCAAAGAGGTGATCCATATGCCGCCATCCGTAGACTCTGGACGGCTGGGGCCCTGGATGCCCGGATTTCGGCCTTGTCTACCGAGAAGTGACGCACATGCGGTGTGCCACCGCAGGCTGTGGAGCAGCAGAGGGCAAAATCTTGAAAATGGGGGCTTCAGTTGACTTTGCCTGTGCTCTCCTTTGGCTGAGTGACATCGTGTGTTTCCTAGCAGGTGAAGACATTCGTGGAGAGAGGCGGTTTCCATGCGTGCAGGCAAAGTGTGTGCTGAGATGATGAGTTGCTGGAGACCAGGGTGGACTCTTCAGACCCAGAATAGGCCTCTGGCAGGTATGTGTCAATGTTTTCTGCCCATGGCACTCAGCCGGTTATTTGCATAGAATGTGATCAGCGGAATTAGTAGTCTCCGGAGAGGCTGCCACTTGTCAGCGAGCTTCACCTGGCCAGGTCCCACGGTGATGTCAAGCTTCACCTGGCCAGGTCCGCCCGTGATGTAGCTCCCCAATCAATCACTACTCTCTAGACCTTCCAGATAGACGAGCAGAACTTCTCTCCCCATGGGCCAGCAGTAGAGCCAGAGGCCTTCCCCCTTTGCTCTTTGGTCTCTAGGCCCTCTGTCAGGCACTCCAAGGTGTGAAGTGACAAGGGGGAGAAGGAAGAGATTTCAGAGAACGAAGACAAGCAGAGAGAGACAGAGAGAGGCAAGAGATGCTGAGTGGGGATGCCTTGCCTACTGATATCCTCAGGAAAGTGGGAAAGAGGTACCTGGCGTGCTCTGCCAATGCCCTGAAGCAGTCCGCACCAGGGGCTCCCTTGTGCCTGCGTAGCCTTTCCCGGGGTGTGCTCAAATGCTGTGGCCACTGGGTTTCATAGGTCACAATGGAGGGCCCTGTGTCATCTGCCTGGCGGGCCGGATCTCTGCCATTGGCTCAGTCTTGTCACCAGGCCCGTGACAAGCTCCGCCCACACTTGCGGTGGGGCGACTGTCTCTATGGTGATGGCAAAGAAGCCTTAGCCCCGCCCACCTGGCCTTCACTTCACCTACCTGGCCCTCTGACCCTCACTCAGACCTCTGTGTTGATAAAAATCAATGTCTGCCCGGGCCCAGGTGTCAGCATCTGGGATAAAGGATTCGCGACCTTGCCTGGGGCAGAAGGCAGCCTAGGTCAGCGGGTAGCTGGAAGTCTAGTGACTTGTGACACTGCTGCCAGTGACAAATGGTGACTCCCACACTCACAGATCCCCTGGTGGCGGAATGATAGTGATGGGTGGAGAAACATCGCTCCGGAGCACACGTTTAATGGGGCAGCAGCCAAAGCAAAGGCCAGGGCCAGTAGTGGACGTCGTGGAGCTGAATGGCGAGCCAGCGAAGGGCCCAAGGATCCCTCCTGTATATGGCGAACAGGTCATCCGTGTCCCCACGTCCATAAAGCATTGGACTGCTGGGGCCCAGGCTGCCAGGATTTCGGCCTTGCCTTCGGAGCCCGGCCACATAGGCAGCCTCGCAGCGGAGGCGGGGACGTGTAGACAGCAAAAATTTGGAAACTGGCCGTGTTTCCTCGATTTCCCTGGCATCGGCCTTTTTGAGCGGCTTGCTTTTTTTCCTGGTAGGATAGGGCCCTGACGGAGAAAGGCAGGATTACGTGTGCAGGAAAGGTGTGTGTTGAGAGGGTGACGACGTCGAGACCATGTTGGGATCTTTAGTCCCAGGAAAGGCCCCTGGTGGGTGTGGGTCAATGTTCTCTACCCATCCCCCTTGGCGGGGGAGGTTTTCACCATACAAAGCAGCAGCGCAATCATTCGTCGCCGGAGAGGTTGCATCTGCCCACAAGCTCCACCTGGCCAGGGTCCGCCCCTACTGTGTTGCGCATGTCAGTCAACAGAAGCTGAGACCTTCCAGAGAGACTACCTGCTATTCTCTACCCACGGGGAAGCAGTACAGCCAGAAGCCTCCCCCGTTCCATCTCTAGGCTCTCTCTCCGGCCCCTCATACTTGGGATGTGTCTCAGGGGTAGAATGAAGAGATTCCTCTGAGTGAACACATACAGAGAGGCCACAGATGCTGAGGAAGGGCGCCTTGCCTAGTGATATCCTAGCGTAAGTGGAAAAGAGGTACCTGCCTGCTGTCCCAGTGTGTCGAACGTGTTGACATCAGGGGTTGCCCACTGTGAAGTTATTCCCTGGGTGCCCTGGATTCTGTGGCCAAAGACGCAAGGGGCCGTTGTCTGTCCATGGGTAAAATGGAGGGCTGTGCGGAGCTGGCCGGTTAGGCTGGACCTCTCCTATTGGCTCAGTGTTTGTGACTCGTCCCCGTCAGAAGTTCCGCCCAGCCTTCCGGTGGCTGTCACCATGGCGATTGGGAAAGAAGCCTTAGGCCCCACACTCAGCCTTCACCTGGCCTACCTGGCCTCTTTCCCCTCATCTAGACCGCTGTGTGGATGAAAGAAAGGATGTCGGCCAGTGAGCACGTGTCCTGATTTCCTTGGAAGGATTAGGCTACTTGCCTGGGCAGAAGACAGCCAAGGTCAGCCTGAGCCCAGACACCTAGTGACCTGTGACACTGCAGCCAGTGATAGATGTTGATGTCCACGCTCAGGTATCCGCAGGTGGCGGATTCAGTGTGGTGGGAAGAGAAGTGGAAGTAGAGATGACACACTCACGAGGGCACGGGCCGAAGGTCAGGGAAAATAGCTGAGGTCGTGGAGCTCTAGCGGAGCCAGTCTAGGGCCCAGGCCTCCCTGCTGTACGAGGCAAAGAGGTGATCCATATGCCGCCATCCGTAGACTCTGGACGGCTGGGGCCCTGGATGCCCGGATTTCGGCCTTGTCTACCGAGAAGTGACGCACATGCGGTGTGCCACCGCAGGCTGTGGAGCAGCAGAGGGCAAAATCTTGAAAATGGGGGCTTCAGTTGACTTTGCCTGTGCTCTCCTTTGGCTGAGTGACATCGTGTGTTTCCTAGCAGGTGAAGACATTCGTGGAGAGAGGCGGTTTCCATGCGTGCAGGCAAAGTGTGTGCTGAGATGATGAGTTGCTGGAGACCAGGGTGGACTCTTCAGACCCAGAATAGGCCTCTGGCAGGTATGTGTCAATGTTTTCTGCCCATGGCACTCAGCCGGTTATTTGCATAGAATGTGATCAGCGGAATTAGTAGTCTCCGGAGAGGCTGCCACTTGTCAGCGAGCTTCACCTGGCCAGGTCCCACGGTGATGTCAAGCTTCACCTGGCCAGGTCCGCCCGTGATGTAGCTCCCCAATCAATCACTACTCTCTAGACCTTCCAGATAGACGAGCAGAACTTCTCTCCCCATGGGCCAGCAGTAGAGCCAGAGGCCTTCCCCCTTTGCTCTTTGGTCTCTAGGCCCTCTGTCAGGCACTCCAAGGTGTGAAGTGACAAGGGGGAGAAGGAAGAGATTTCAGAGAACGAAGACAAGCAGAGAGAGACAGAGAGAGGCAAGAGATGCTGAGTGGGGATGCCTTGCCTACTGATATCCTCAGGAAAGTGGGAAAGAGGTACCTGGCGTGCTCTGCCAATGCCCTGAAGCAGTCCGCACCAGGGGCTCCCTTGTGCCTGCGTAGCCTTTCCCGGGGTGTGCTCAAATGCTGTGGCCACTGGGTTTCATAGGTCACAATGGAGGGCCCTGTGTCATCTGCCTGGCGGGCCGGATCTCTGCCATCGGCTCAGTCTTGTCACCAGGCCCGTGACAAGCTCCGCCCACACTTGCGGTGGGGCGACTGTCTCTATGGTGATGGCAAAGAAGCCTTAGCCCCGCCCACCTGGCCTTCACTTCACCTACCTGGCCCTCTGACCCTCACTCAGACCTCTGTGTTGATAAAAATCAATGTCTGCCCGGGCCCAGGTGTCAGCATCTGGGATAAAGGATTCGCGACCTTGCCTGGGGCAGAAGGCAGCCTAGGTCAGCGGGTAGCTGGAAGTCTAGTGACTTGTGACACTGCTGCCAGTGACAAATGGTGACTCCCACACTCACAGATCCCCTGGTGGCGGAATGATAGTGATGGGTGGAGAAACATCGCTCCGGAGCACACGTTTAATGGGGCAGCAGCCAAAGCAAAGGCCAGGGCCAGTAGTGGACGTCGTGGAGCTGAATGGCGAGCCAGCGAAGGGCCCAAGGATCCCTCCTGTATATGGCGAACAGGTCATCCGTGTCCCCACGTCCATAAAGCATTGGACTGCTGGGGCCCAGGCTGCCAGGATTTCGGCCTTGCCTTCGGAGCCCGGCCACATAGGCAGCCTCGCAGCGGAGGCGGGGACGTGTAGACAGCAAAAATTTGGAAACTGGCCGTGTTTCCTCGATTTCCCTGGCATCGGCCTTTTTGAGCGGCTTGCTTTTTTTCCTGGTAGGATAGGGCCCTGACGGAGAAAGGCAGGATTACGTGTGCAGGAAAGGTGTGTGTTGAGAGGGTGACGACGTCGAGACCATGTTGGGATCTTTAGTCCCAGGAAAGGCCCCTGGTGGGTGTGGGTCAATGTTCTCTACCCATCCCCCTTGGCGGGGGAGGTTTTCACCATACAAAGCAGCAGCGCAATCATTCGTCGCCGGAGAGGTTGCATCTGCCCACAAGCTCCACCTGGCCAGGGTCCGCCCCTACTGTGTTGCGCATGTCAGTCAACAGAAGCTGAGACCTTCCAGAGAGACTACCTGCTATTCTCTACCCACGGGGAAGCAGTACAGCCAGAAGCCTCCCCCGTTCCATCTCTAGGCTCTCTCTCCGGCCCCTCATACTTGGGATGTGTCTCAGGGGTAGAATGAAGAGATTCCTCTGAGTGAACACATACAGAGAGGCCACAGATGCTGAGGAAGGGCGCCTTGCCTAGTGATATCCTAGCGTAAGTGGAAAAGAGGTACCTGCCTGCTGTCCCAGTGTGTCGAACGTGTTGACATCAGGGGTTGCCCACTGTGAAGTTATCCCCTGGGTGCCCTGGATTCTGTGGCCAAAGACGCAAGGGGCCGTTGTCTGTCCATGGGTAAAATGGAGGGCTGTGCGGAGCTGGCCGGTTAGGCTGGACCTCTCCTATTGGCTCAGTGTTTGTGACTCGTCCCCGTGAGAAGTTCTGCCCAGCCTTCCGGTGGCTGTCACCATGGCGATTGGGAAAGAAGCCTTAGGCCCCACACTCAGCCTTCACCTGGCCTACCTGGCCTCTTTCCCCTCATCTAGACCGCTGTGTGGATGAAAGAAAGGATGTCGGCCAGTGAGCACGTGTCCTGATTTCCTTGGAAGGATTAGGCTCCTTGCCTGGGCAGAAGACAGCCAAGGTCAGCCTGAACCCAGACACCTAGTGACCTGTGACACTGCAGCCAGTGATAGATGTTGATGTCCACGCTCAGGTATCCGCAGGTGGCGGATTCAGTGTGGTGGGAAGAGAAGTGGAAGTAGAGATGACACACTCACGAGGGCACGGGCCGAAGGTCAGGGAAAATAGCTGAGGTCGTGGAGCTCTAGCGGAGCCAGTCTAGGGCCCAGGCCTCCCTGCTGTACGAGGCAAAGAGGTGATCCATATGCCGCCATCCGTAGACTCTGGACGGCTGGGGCCCTGGATGCCCGGATTTCGGCCTTGTCTACCGAGAAGTGACGCACATGCGGTGTGCCACCGCAGGCTGTGGAGCAGCAGAGGGCAAAATCTTGAAAATGGGGGCTTCAGTTGACTTTGCCTGTGCTCTCCTTTGGCTGAGTGACATCGTGTGTTTCCTAGCAGGTGAAGACATTCGTGGAGAGAGGCGGTTTCCATGCGTGCAGGCAAAGTGTGTGCTGAGATGATGAGTTGCTGGAGACCAGGGTGGACTCTTCAGACCCAGAATAGGCCTCTGGCAGGTATGTGTCAATGTTTTCTGCCCATGGCACTCAGCCGGTTATTTGCATAGAATGTGATCAGCGGAATTAGTAGTCTCCGGAGAGGCTGCCACTTGTCAGCGAGCTTCACCTGGCCAGGTCCCACGGTGATGTCAAGCTTCACCTGGCCAGGTCCGCCCGTGATGTAGCTCCCCAATCAATCACTACTCTCTAGACCTTCCAGATAGACGAGCAGAACTTCTCTCCCCATGGGCCAGCAGTAGAGCCAGAGGCCTTCCCCCTTTGCTCTTTGGTCTCTAGGCCCTCTGTCAGGCACTCCAAGGTGTGAAGTGACAAGGGGGAGAAGGAAGAGATTTCAGAGAACGAAGACAAGCAGAGAGAGACAGAGAGAGGCAAGAGATGCTGAGTGGGGATGCCTTGCCTACTGATATCCTCAGGAAAGTGGGAAAGAGGTACCTGGCGTGCTCTGCCAATGCCCTGAAGCAGTCCGCACCAGGGGCTCCCTTGTGCCTGCGTAGCCTTTCCCGGGGTGTGCTCAAATGCTGTGGCCACTGGGTTTCATAGGTCACAATGGAGGGCCCTGTGTCATCTGCCTGGCGGGCCGGATCTCTGCCATTGGCTCAGTCTTGTCACCAGGCCCGTGACAAGCTCCGCCCACACTTGCGGTGGGGCGACTGTCTCTATGGTGATGGCAAAGAAGCCTTAGCCCCGCCCACCTGGCCTTCACTTCACCTACCTGGCCCTCTGACCCTCACTCCGACCTCTGTGTTGATAAAAATCAATGTCTGCCCGGGCCCAGGTGTCAGCATCTGGGATAAAGGATTCGCGACCTTGCCTGGGGCAGAAGGCAGCCTAGGTCAGCGGGTAGCTGGAAGTCTAGTGACTTGTGACACTGCTGCCAGTGACAAATGGTGACTCCCACACTCACAGATCCCCTGGTGGCAGAATGATAGTGATGGGTGGAGAAACCTCGCTCCGGAGCACACGTTTAATGGGGCAGCAGCCAAAGCAAAGGCCAGGGCCAGTAGTGGACGTCGTGGAGCTGAATGGCGAGCCAGCGAAGGGCCCAAGGATCCCTCCTGTATATGGCGAACAGGTCATCCGTGTCCCCACGTCCATAAAGCATTGGACTGCTGGGGCCCAGGCTGCCAGGATTTCGGCCTTGCCTTCGGAGCCCGGCCACATAGGCAGCCTCGCAGCGGAGGCGGGGACGTGTAGACAGCAAAAATTTGGAAACTGGCCGTGTTTCCTCGATTTCCCTGGCATCGGCCTTTTTGAGCGGCTTGCTTTTTTTCCTGGTAGGATAGGGCCCTGACGGAGAAAGGCAGGATTACGTGTGCAGGAAAGGTGTGTGTTGAGAGGGTGACGACGTCGAGACCATGTTGGGATCTTTAGTCCCAGGAAAGGCCCCTGGCGGGTGTGGGTCAATGTTCTCTACCCATCCCCCTTGGCGGGGGAGGTTTTCACCATACAAAGCAGCAGCGCAATCATTCGTCGCCGGAGAGGTTGCATCTGCCCACAAGCTCCACCTGGCCAGGGTCCGCCCCTACTGTGTTGCGCATGTCAGTCAACAGAAGCTGAGACCTTCCAGAGAGACTACCTGCTATTCTCTACCCACGGGGAAGCAGTACAGCCAGAAGCCTCCCCCGTTCCATCTCTAGGCTCTCTCTCCGGCCCCTCATACTTGGGATGTGTCTCAGGGGTAGAATGAAGAGATTCCTCTGAGTGAACACATACAGAGAGGCCACAGATGCTGAGGAAGGGCGCCTTGCCTAGTGATATCCTAGCGTAAGTGGAAAAGAGGTACCTGCCTGCTGTCCCAGTGTGTCGAACGTGTTGACATCAGGGGTTGCCCACTGTGAAGTTATTCCCTGGGTGCCCTGGATTCTGTGGCCAAAGACGCAAGGGGCCGTTGTCTGTCCATGGGTAAAATGGAGGGCTGTGCGGAGCTGGCCGGTTAGGCTGGACCTCTCCTATTGGCTCAGTGTTTGTGACTCGTCCCCGTCAGAAGTTCCGCCCAGCCTTCCGGTGGCTGTCACCATGGCGATTGGGAAAGAAGCCTTAGGCCCCACACTCAGCCTTCACCTGGCCTACCTGGCCTCTTTCCCCTCATCTAGACCGCTGTGTGGATGAAAGAAAGGATGTCGGCCAGTGAGCACGTGTCCTGATTTCCTTGGAAGGATTAGGCTCCTTGCCTGGGCAGAAGACAGCCAAGGTCAGCCTGAGCCCAGACACCTAGTGACCTGTGACACTGCAGCCAGTGATAGATGTTGATGTCCACGCTCAGGTATCCGCAGGTGGCGGATTCAGTGTGGTGGGAAGAGAAGTGGAAGTAGAGATGACACACTCACGAGGGCACGGGCCGAAGGTCAGGGAAAATAGCTGAGGTCGTGGAGCTCTAGCGGAGCCAGTCTAGGGCCCAGGCCTCCCTGCTGTACGAGGCAAAGAGGTGATCCATATGCCGCCATCCGTAGACTCTGGACGGCTGGGGCCCTGGATGCCCGGATTTCGGCCTTGTCTACCGAGAAGTGACGCACATGCGGTGTGCCACCGCAGGCTGTGGAGCAGCAGAGGGCAAAATCTTGAAAATGGGGTCTTCAGTTGACTTTGCCTGTGCTCTCCTTTGGCTGAGTGACATCGTGTGTTTCCTAGCAGGTGAAGACATTCGTGGAGAGAGGCGGTTTCCATGCGTGCAGGCAAAGTGTGTGCTGAGATGATGAGTTGCTGGAGACCAGGGTGGACTCTTCAGACCCAGAATAGGCCTCTGGCAGGTATGTGTCAATGTTTTCTGCCCATGGCACTCAGCCGGTTATTTGCATAGAATGTGATCAGCGGAATTAGTAGTCTCCGGAGAGGCTGCCACTTGTCAGCGAGCTTCACCTGGCCAGGTCCCACGGTGATGTCAAGCTTCACCTGGCCAGGTCCGCCCGTGATGTAGCTCCCCAATCAATCACTACTCTCTAGACCTTCCAGATAGACGAGCAGAACTTCTCTCCCCATGGGCCAGCAGTAGAGCCAGAGGCCTTCCCCCTTTGCTCTTTGGTCTCTAGGCCCTCTGTCAGGCACTCCAAGGTGTGAAGTGACAAGGGGGAGAAGGAAGAGATTTCAGAGAACGAAGACAAGCAGAGAGAGACAGAGAGAGGCAAGAGATGCTGAGTGGGGATGCCTTGCCTACTGATATCCTCAGGAAAGTGGGAAAGAGGTACCTGGCGTGCTCTGCCAATGCCCTGAAGCAGTCCGCACCAGGGGCTCCCTTGTGCCTGCGTAGCCTTTCCCGGGGTGTGCTCAAATGCTGTGGCCACTGGGTTTCATAGGTCACAATGGAGGGCCCTGTGTCATCTGCCTGGCGGGCCGGATCTCTGCCATTGGCTCAGTCTTGTCACCAGGCCCGTGACAAGCTCCGCCCACACTTGCGGTGGGGCGACTGTCTCTATGGTGATGGCAAAGAAGCCTTAGCCCCGCCCACCTGGCCTTCACTTCACCTACCTGGCCCTCTGACCCTCACTCAGACCTCTGTGTTGATAAAAATCAATGTCTGCCCGGGCCCAGGTGTCAGCATCTGGGATAAAGGATTCGCGACCTTGCCTGGGGCAGAAGGCAGCCTAGGTCAGCGGGTAGCTGGAAGTCTAGTGACTTGTGACACTGCTGCCAGTGACAAATGGTGACTCCCACACTCACAGATCCCCTGGTGGCGGAATGATAGTGATGGGTGGAGAAACATCGCTCCGGAGCACACGTTTAATGGGGCAGCAGCCAAAGCAAAGGCCAGGGCCAGTAGTGGACGTCGTGGAGCTGAATGGCGAGCCAGCGAAGGGCCCAAGGATCCCTCCTGTATATGGCGAACAGGTCACCCGTGTCCCCACGTCCATAAAGCATTGGACTGCTGGGGCCCAGGCTGCCAGGATTTCGGCCTTGCCTTCGGAGCCCGGCCACATAGGCAGCCTCGCAGCGGAGGCGGGGACGTGTAGACAGCAAAAATTTGGAAACTGGCCGTGTTTCCTCGATTTCCCTGGCATCGGCCTTTTTGAGCGGCTTGCTTTTTTTCCTGGTAGGATAGGGCCCTGACGGAGAAAGGCAGGATTACGTGTGCAGGAAAGGTGTGTGTTGAGAGGGTGACGACGTCGAGACCATGTTGGGATCTTTAGTCCCAGGAAAGGCCCCTGGTGGGTGTGGGTCAATGTTCTCTACCCATCCCCCTTGGCGGGGGAGGTTTTCACCATACAAAGCAGCAGCGCAATCATTCGTCGCCGGAGAGGTTGCATCTGCCCACAAGCTCCACCTGGCCAGGGTCCGCCCCTACTGTGTTGCGCATGTCAGTCAACAGAAGCTGAGACCTTCCAGAGAGACTACCTGCTATTCTCTACCCACGGGGAAGCAGTACAGCCAGAAGCCTCCCCCGTTCCATCTCTAGGCTCTCTCTCCGGCCCCTCATACTTGTGATGTGTCTCAGGGGTAGAATGAAGAGATTCCTCTGAGTGAACACATACAGAGAGGCCACAGATGCTGAGGAAGGGCGCCTTGCCTAGTGATATCCTAGCGTAAGTGGAAAAGAGGTACCTGCCTGCTGTCCCAGTGTGTCGAACGTGTTGACATCAGGGGTTGCCCACTGTGAAGTTATTCCCTGGGTGCCCTGGATTCTGTGGCCAAAGACGCAAGGGGCCGTTGTCTGTCCATGGGTAAAATGGAGGGCTGTGCGGAGCTGGCCGGTTAGGCTGGACCTCTCCTATTGGCTCAGTGTTTGTGACTCGTCCCCGTCAGAAGTTCCGCCCAGCCTTCCGGTGGCTGTCACCATGGCGATTGGGAAAGAAGCCTTAGGCCCCACACTCAGCCTTCACCTGGCCTACCTGGCCTCTTTCCCCTCATCTAGACCGCTGTGTGGATGAAAGAAAGGATGTCGGCCAGTGAGCACGTGTCCTGATTTCCTTGGAAGGATTAGGCTACTTGCCTGGGCAGAAGACAGCCAAGGTCAGCCTGAGCCCAGACACCTAGTGACCTGTGACACTGCAGCCAGTGATAGATGTTGATGTCCACGCTCAGGTATCCGCAGGTGGCGGATTCAGTGTGGTGGGAAGAGAAGTGGAAGTAGAGATGACACACTCACGAGGGCACGGGCCGAAGGTCAGGGAAAATAGCTGAGGTCGTGGAGCTCTAGCGGAGCCAGTCTAGGGCCCAGGCCTCCCTGCTGTACGAGGCAAAGAGGTGATCCATATGCCGCCATCCGTAGACTCTGGACGGCTGGGGCCCTGGATGCCCGGATTTCGGCCTTGTCTACCGAGAAGTGACGCACATGCGGTGTGCCACCGCAGGCTGTGGAGCAGCAGAGGGCAAAATCTTGAAAATGGGGGCTTCAGTTGACTTTGCCTGTGCTCTCCTTTGGCTGAGTGACATCGTGTGTTTCCTAGCAGGTGAAGACATTCGTGGAGAGAGGCGGTTTCCATGCGTGCAGGCAAAGTGTGTGCTGAGATGATGAGTTGCTGGAGACCAGGGTGGACTCTTCAGACCCAGAATAGGCCTCTGGCAGGTATGTGTCAATGTTTTCTGCCCATGGCACTCAGCCGGTTATTTGCATAGAATGTGATCAGCGGAATTAGTAGTCTCCGGAGAGGCTGCCACTTGTCAGCGAGCTTCACCTGGCCAGGTCCCACGGTGATGTCAAGCTTCACCTGGCCAGGTCCGCCCGTGATGTAGCTCCCCAATCAATCACTACTCTCTAGACCTTCCAGATAGACGAGCAGAACTTCTCTCCCCATGGGCCAGCAGTAGAGCCAGAGGCCTTCCCCCTTTGCTCTTTGGTCTCTAGGCCCTCTGTCAGGCACTCCAAGGTGTGAAGTGACAAGGGGGAGAAGGAAGAGATTTCAGAGAACGAAGACAAGCAGAGAGAGACAGAGAGAGGCAAGAGATGCTGAGTGGGGATGCCTTGCCTACTGATATCCTCAGGAAAGTGGGAAAGAGGTACCTGGCGTGCTCTGCCAATGCCCTGAAGCAGTCCGCACCAGGGGCTCCCTTGTGCCTGCGTAGCCTTTCCCGGGGTGTGCTCAAATGCTGTGGCCACTGGGTTTCATAGGTCACAATGGAGGGCCCTGTGTCATCTGCCTGGCGGGCCGGATCTCTGCCATTGGCTCAGTCTTGTCACCAGGCCCGTGACAAGCTCCGCCCACACTTGCGGTGGGGCGACTGTCTCTATGGTGATGGCAAAGAAGCCTTAGCCCCGCCCACCTGGCCTTCACTTCACCTACCTGGCCCTCTGACCCTCACTCAGACCTCTGTGTTGATAAAAATCAATGTCTGCCCGGGCCCAGGTGTCAGCATCTGGGATAAAGGATTCGCGACCTTGCCTGGGGCAGAAGGCAGCCTAGGTCAGCGGGTAGCTGGAAGTCTAGTGACTTGTGACACTGCTGCCAGTGACAAATGGTGACTCCCACACTCACAGATCCCCTGGTGGCGGAATGATAGTGATGGGTGGAGAAACATCGCTCCGGAGCACACGTTTAATGGGGCAGCAGCCAAAGCAAAGGCCAGGGCCAGTAGTGGACGTCGTGGAGCTGAATGGCGAGCCAGCGAAGGGCCCAAGGATCCCTCCTGTATATGGCGAACAGGTCACCCGTGTCCCCACGTCCATAAAGCATTGGACTGCTGGGGCCCAGGCTGCCAGGATTTCGGCCTTGCCTTCGGAGCCCGGCCACATAGGCAGCCTCGCAGCGGAGGCGGGGACGTGTAGACAGCAAAAATTTGGAAACTGGCCGTGTTTCCTCGATTTCCCTGGCATCGGCCTTTTTGAGCGGCTTGCTTTTTTTCCTGGTAGGATAGGGCCCTGACGGAGAAAGGCAGGATTACGTGTGCAGGAAAGGTGTGTGTTGAGAGGGTGACGACGTCGAGACCATGTTGGGATCTTTAGTCCCAGGAAAGGCCCCTGGCGGGTGTGGGTCAATGTTCTCTACCCATCCCCCTTGGCGGGGGAGGTTTTCACCATACAAAGCAGCAGCGCAATCATTCGTCGCCGGAGAGGTTGCATCTGCCCACAAGCTCCACCTGGCCAGGGTCCGCCCCTACAGTATTGCGCGTGTCAGTCAACAGAAGCTAAGACCTTCCAGAGAGACTACCTGCTATTCTCTACCCATGGGGAAGCAGTACAGCCAGAAGCCTCCCCCGTTCCATCTCTAGGCTCTCTCTCCGGCCCCTCATACTTGTGATGTGTCTCAGGGGTAGAATGAAGAGATTCCTCTGAGTGAACACATACAGAGAGGCCACAGATGCTGAGGAAGGGCGCCTTGCCTAGTGATATCCTAGCGTAAGTGGAAAAGAGGTACCTGCCTGCTGTCCCAGTGTGTCGAACGTGTTGACATCAGGGGTTGCCCACTGTGAAGTTATTCCCTGGGTGCCCTGGATTCTGTGGCCAAAGACGCAAGGGGCCGTTGTCTGTCCATGGGTAAAATGGAGGGCTGTGCGGAGCTGGCCGGTTAGGCTGGACCTCTCCTATTGGCTCAGTGTTTGTGACTCGTCCCCGTCAGAAGTTCCGCCCAGCCTTCCGGTGGCTGTCACCATGGGGATTGGGAAAGAAGCCTTAGGCCCCACACTCAGCCTTCACCTGGCCTACCTGGCCTCTTTCCCCTCATCTAGACCGCTGTGTGGATGAAAGAAAGGATGTCGGCCAGTGAGCACGTGTCCTGATTTCCTTGGAAGGATTAGGCTCCTTGCCTGGGCAGAAGACAGCCAAGGTCAGCCTGAGCCCAGACACCTAGTGACCTGTGACACTGCAGCCAGTGATAGATGTTGATGTCCACGCTCAGGTATCCGCAGGTGGCGGATTCAGTGTGGTGGGAAGAGAAGTGGAAGTAGAGATGACACACTCACGAGGGCACGGGCCGAAGGTCAGGGAAAATAGCTGAGGTCGTGGAGCTCTAGCGGAGCCAGTCTAGGGCCCAGGCCTCCCTGCTGTACGAGGCAAAGAGGTGATCCATATGCCGCCATCCGTAGACTCTGGACGGCTGGGGCCCTGGATGCCCGGATTTCGGCCTTGTCTACCGAGAAGTGACGCACATGCGGTGTGCCACCGCAGGCTGTGGAGCAGCAGAGGGCAAAATCTTGAAAATGGGGGCTTCAGTTGACTTTGCCTGTGCTCTCCTTTGGCTGAGTGACATCGTGTGTTTCCTAGCAGGTGAAGACATTCGTGGAGAGAGGCGGTTTCCATGCGTGCAGGCAAAGTGTGTGCTGAGATGATGAGTTGCTGGAGACCAGGGTGGACTCTTCAGACCCAGAATAGGCCTCTGGCAGGTATGTGTCAATGTTTTCTGCCCATGGCACTCAGCCGGTTATTTGCATAGAATGTGATCAGCGGAATTAGTAGTCTCCGGAGAGGCTGCCACTTGTCAGCGAGCTTCACCTGGCCAGGTCCCACGGTGATGTCAAGCTTCACCTGGCCAGGTCCGCCCGTGATGTAGCTCCCCAATCAATCACTACTCTCTAGACCTTCCAGATAGACGAGCAGAACTTCTCTCCCCATGGGCCAGCAGTAGAGCCAGAGGCCTTACCCCTTTGCTCTTTGGTCTCTAGGCCCTCTGTCAGGCACTGCAAGGTGTGAAGTGACAAGGGGGAGAAGGAAGAGATTTCAGAGAACGAAGACAAGCAGAGAGAGACAAAGAGAGGCAAGAGATGCTGAGTGGGGATGCCTTGCCTACTGATATCCTCAGGAAAGTGGGAAAGAGGTACCTGGCGTGCTCTGCCAATGCCCTGAAGCAGTCCACACCAGGGGCTCCCTTGTGCCTGCGTAGCCTTTCCCGGGGTGTGCTCAAATGCTGTGGCCACTGGGTTTCATAGGTCACAATGGAGGGCCCTGTGTCATCTGCCTGGCGGGCCGGATCTCTGCCATCGGCTCAGTCTTGTCACCAGGCCCGTGACAAGCTCCGCCCACACTTGCGGTGGGGCGACTGTCTCTATGGTGATGGCAAAGAAGCCTTAGCCCTGCCCACCTGGCCTTCACTTCACCTACCTGGCCCTCTGACCCTCACTCAGACCTCTGTGTTGATAAAAATCAATGTCTGCCCGGGCCCAGGTGTCAGCATCTGGGATAAAGGATTCGCGACCTTGCCTGGGGCAGAAGGCAGCCTAGGTCAGCGGGTAGCTGGAAGTCTAGTGACTTGTGACACTGCTGCCAGTGACAAATGGTGACTCCCACACTCACAGATCCCCTGGTGGCAGAATGATAGTGATGGGTGGAGAAACATTGCTCCGTAGCACACGTTTAATGGGGCAGCAGCCAAAGCAAAGGCCAGGGCCAGTAGTGGACGTCGTGGAGCTGAATGGCGAGCCAGCGAAGGGCCCAAGGATCCCTCCTGTATATGGCGAACAGGTCACCCGTGTCCCCACGTCCATAAAGCATTGGACTGCTGGGGCCCAGGCTGCCAGGATTTCGGCCTTGCCTTCGGAGCCCGGCCACATAGGCAGCCTCGCAGCGGAGGCGGGGACGTGTAGACAGCAAAAATTTGGAAACTGGCCGTGTTTCCTCGATTTCCCTGGCATCGGCCTTTTTGAGCGGCTTGCTTTTTTTCCTGGTAGGATAGGGCCCTGACGGAGAAAGGCAGGATTACGTGTGCAGGAAAGGTGTGTGTTGAGAGGGTGACGACGTCGAGACCATGTTGGGATCTTTAGTCCCAGGAAAGGCCCCTGGCGGGTGTGGGTCAATGTTCTCTACCCATCCCCCTTGGCGGGGGAGGTTTTCACCATACAAAGCAGCAGCGCAATCATTCGTCGCCGGAGAGGTTGCATCTGCCCACAAGCTCCACCTGGCCAGGGTCCGCCCCTACAGTATTGCGCGTGTCAGTCAACAGAAGCTAAGACCTTCCAGAGAGACTACCTGCTATTCTCTACCCACGGGGAAGCAGTACAGCCAGAAGCCTCCCCCGTTCCATCTCTAGGCTCTCTCTCCGGCCCCTCATACTTGTGATGTGTCTCAGGGGTAGAATGAAGAGATTCCTCTGAGTGAACACATACAGAGAGGCCACAGATGCTGAGGAAGGGCGCCTTGCCTAGTGATATCCTAGCGTAAGTGGAAAAGAGGTACCTGCCTGCTGTCCCAGTGTGTCGAACGTGTTGACATCAGGGGTTGCCCACTGTGAAGTTATTCCCTGGGTGCCCTGGATTCTGTGGCCAAAGACGCAAGGGGCCGTTGTCTGTCCATGGGTAAAATGGAGGGCTGTGCGGAGCTGGCCGGTTAGGCTGGACCTCTCCTATTGGCTCAGTGTTTGTGACTCGTCCCCGTCAGAAGTTCCGCCCAGCCTTCCGGTGGCTGTCACCATGGCGATTGGGAAAGAAGCCTTAGGCCCCACACTCAGCCTTCACCTGGCCTACCTGGCCTCTTTCCCCTCATCTAGACCGCTGTGTGGATGAAAGAAAGGATGTCGGCCAGTGAGCACGTGTCCTGATTTCCTTGGAAGGATTAGGCTCCTTGCCTGGGCAGAAGACAGCCAAGGTCAGCCTGAGCCCAGACACCTAGTGACCTGTGACACTGCAGCCAGTGATAGATGTTGATGTCCACGCTCAGGTATCCGCAGGTGGCGGATTCAGTGTGGTGGGAAGAGAAGTGGAAGTAGAGATGACACACTCACGAGGGCACGGGCCGAAGGTCAGGGAAAATAGCTGAGGTCGTGGAGCTCTAGCGGAGCCAGTCTAGGGCCCAGGCCTCCCTGCTGTACGAGGCAAAGAGGTGATCCATATGCCGCCATCCGTAGACTCTGGACGGCTGGGGCCCTGGATGCCCGGATTTCGGCCTTGTCTACCGAGAAGTGACGCACATGCGGTGTGCCACCGCAGGCTGTGGAGCAGCAGAGGGCAAAATCTTGAAAATGGGGGCTTCAGTTGACTTTGCCTGTGCTCTCCTTTGGCTGAGTGACATCGTGTGTTTCCTAGCAGGTGAAGACATTCGTGGAGAGAGGCGGTTTCCATGCGTGCAGGCAAAGTGTGTGCTGAGATGATGAGTTGCTGGAGACCAGGGTGGACTCTTCAGACCCAGAATAGGCCTCTGGCAGGTATGTGTCAATGTTTTCTGCCCATGGCACTCAGCCGGTTATTTGCATAGAATGTGATCAGCGGAATTAGTAGTCTCCGGAGAGGCTGCCACTTGTCAGCGAGCTTCACCTGGCCAGGTCCCACGGTGATGTCAAGCTTCACCTGGCCAGGTCCGCCCGTGATGTAGCTCCCCAATCAATCACTACTCTCTAGACCTTCCAGATAGACGAGCAGAACTTCTCTCCCCATGGGCCAGCAGTAGAGCCAGAGGCCTTACCCCTTTGCTCTTTGGTCTCTAGGCCCTCTGTCAGGCACTGCAAGGTGTGAAGTGACAAGGGGGAGAAGGAAGAGATTTCAGAGAACGAAGACAAGCAGAGAGAGACAGAGAGAGGCAAGAGATGCTGAGTGGGGATGCCTTGCCTACTGATATCCTCAGGAAAGTGGGAAAGAGGTACCTGGCGTGCTCTGCCAATGCCCTGAAGCAGTCCACACCAGGGGCTCCCTTGTGCCTGCGTAGCCTTTCCCGGGGTGTGCTCAAATGCTGTGGCCACTGGGTTTCATAGGTCACAATGGAGGGCCCTGTGTCATCTGCCTGGCGGGCCGGATCTCTGCCATCGGCTCAGTCTTGTCACCAGGCCCGTGACAAGCTCCGCCCACACTTGCGGTGGGGCGACTGTCTCTATGGTGATGGCAAAGAAGCCTTAGCCCTGCCCACCTGGCCTTCACTTCACCTACCTGGCCCTCTGACCCTCACTCAGACCTCTGTGTTGATAAAAATCAATGTCTGCCCGGGCCCAGGTGTCAGCATCTGGGATAAAGGATTCGCGACCTTGCCTGGGGCAGAAGGCAGCCTAGGTCAGCGGGTAGCTGGAAGTCTAGTGACTTGTGACACTGCTGCCAGTGACAAATGGTGACTCCCACACTCACAGATCCCCTGGTGGCAGAATGATAGTGATGGGTGGAGAAACATTGCTCCGTAGCACACGTTTAATGGGGCAGCAGCCAAAGCAAAGGCCAGGGCCAGTAGTGGACGTCGTGGAGCTGAATGGCGAGCCAGCGAAGGGCCCAAGGATCCCTCCTGTATATGGCGAACAGGTCATCCGTGTCCCCACGTCCATAAAGCATTGGACTGCTGGGGCCCAGGCTGCCAGGATTTCGGCCTTGCCTTCGGAGCCCGGCCACATAGGCAGCCTCGCAGCGGAGGCGGGGACGTGTAGACAGCAAAAATTTGGAAACTGGCCGTGTTTCCTCGATTTCCCTGGCATCGGCCTTTTTGAGCGGCTTGCTTTTTTTCCTGGTAGGATAGGGCCCTGACGGAGAAAGGCAGGATTACGTGTGCAGGAAAGGTGTGTGTTGAGAGGGTGACGACGTCGAGACCATGTTGGGATCTTTAGTCCCAGGAAAGGCCCCTGGCGGGTGTGGGTCAATGTTCTCTACCCATCCCCCTTGGCGGGGGAGGTTTTCACCATACAAAGCAGCAGCGCAATCATTCGTCGCCGGAGAGGTTGCATCTGCCCACAAGCTCCACCTGGCCAGGGTCCGCCCCTACTGTATTGCGCGTGTCAGTCAACAGAAGCTGAGACCTTCCAGAGAGACTACCTGCTATTCTCTACCCACGGGAAAGCAGTACAGCCAGAAGCCTCCCCCGTTCCATCTCTAGGCTCTCTCTCAGGCCCCTCATACTTGTGATGTGTCTCAGGGGTAGAATGAAGAGATTCCTCTGAGTGAACACATACAGAGAGGCCACAGATGCTGAGGAAGGGCGCCTTGCCTAGTGATATCCTAGCGTAAGTGGAAAAGAGGTACCTGCCTGCTGTCCCAGTGTGTCGAACGTGTTGACATCAGGGGTTGCCCACTGTGAAGTTATTCCCTGGGTGCCCTGGATTCTGTGGCCAAAGACGCAAGGGGCCGTTGTCTGTCCATGGGTAAAATGGAGGGCTGTGCGGAGCTGGCCGGTTAGGCTGGACCTCTCCTATTGGCTCAGTGTTTGTGACTCGTCCCCGTCAGAAGTTCCGCCCAGCCTTCCGGTGGCTGTCACCATGGCGATTGGGAAAGAAGCCTTAGGCCCCACACTCAGCCTTCACCTGGCCTACCTGGCCTCTTTCCCCTCATCTAGACCGCTGTGTGGATGAAAGAAAGGATGTCGGCCAGTGAGCACGTGTCCTGATTTCCTTGGAAGGATTAGGCTCCTTGCCTGGGCAGAAGACAGCCAAGGTCAGCCTGAGCCCAGACACCTAGTGACCTGTGACACTGCAGCCAGTGATAGATGTTGATGTCCACGCTCAGGTATCCGCAGGTGGCGGATTCAGTGTGGTGGGAAGAGAAGTGGAAGTAGAGATGACACACTCACGAGGGCACGGGCCGAAGGTCAGGGAAAATAGCTGAGGTCGTGGAGCTCTAGCGGAGCCAGTCTAGGGCCCAGGCCTCCCTGCTGTACGAGGCAAAGAGGTGATCCATATGCCGCCATCCGTAGACTCTGGACGGCTGGGGCCCTGGATGCCCGGATTTCGGCCTTGTCTACCGAGAAGTGACGCACATGCGGTGTGCCACCGCAGGCTGTGGAGCAGCAGAGGGCAAAATCTTGAAAATGGGGGCTTCAGTTGACTTTGCCTGTGCTCTCCTTTGGCTGAGTGACATCGTGTGTTTCCTAGCAGGTGAAGACATTCGTGGAGAGAGGCGGTTTCCATGCGTGCAGGCAAAGTGTGTGCTGAGATGATGAGTTGCTGGAGACCAGGGTGGACTCTTCAGACCCAGAATAGGCCTCTGGCAGGTATGTGTCAATGTTTTCTGCCCATGGCACTCAGCCGGTTATTTGCATAGAATGTGATCAGCGGAATTAGTAGTCTCCGGAGAGGCTGCCACTTGTCAGCGAGCTTCACCTGGCCAGGTCCCACGGTGATGTCAAGCTTCACCTGGCCAGGTCCGCCCGTGATGTAGCTCCCCAATCAATCACTACTCTCTAGACCTTCCAGATAGACGAGCAGAACTTCTCTCCCCATGGGCCAGCAGTAGAGCCAGAGGCCTTCCCCCTTTGCTCTTTGGTCTCTAGGCCCTCTGTCAGGCACTCCAAGGTGTGAAGTGACAAGGGGGAGAAGGAAGAGATTTCAGAGAACGAAGACAAGCAGAGAGAGACAGAGAGAGGCAAGAGATGCTGAGTGGGGATGCCTTGCCTACTGATATCCTCAGGAAAGTGGGAAAGAGGTACCTGGCGTGCTCTGCCAATGCCCTGAAGCAGTCCGCACCAGGGGCTCCCTTGTGCCTGCGTAGCCTTTCCCGGGGTGTGCTCAAATGCTGTGGCCACTGGGTTTCATAGGTCACAATGGAGGGCCCTGTGTCATCTGCCTGGCGGGCCGGATCTCTGCCATTGGCTCAGTCTTGTCACCAGGCCCGTGACAAGCTCCGCCCACACTTGCGGTGGGGCGACTGTCTCTATGGTGATGGCAAAGAAGCCTTAGCCCTGCCCACCTGGCCTTCACTTCACCTACCTGGCCCTCTGACCCTCACTCAGACCTCTGTGTTGATAAAAATCAATGTCTGCCCGGGCCCAGGTGTCAGCATCTGGGATAAAGGATTCGCGACCTTGCCTGGGGCAGAAGGCAGCCTAGGTCAGCGGGTAGCTGGAAGTCTAGTGACTTGTGACACTGCTGCCAGTGACAAATGGTGACTCCCACACTCACAGATCCCCTGGTGGCAGAATGATAGTGATGGGTGGAGAAACATTGCTCCGTAGCACACGTTTAATGGGGCAGCAGCCAAAGCAAAGGCCAGGGCCAGTAGTGGACGTCGTGGAGCTGAATGGCGAGCCAGCGAAGGGCCCAAGGATCCCTCCTGTATATGGCGAACAGGTCATCCGTGTCCCCACGTCCATAAAGCATTGGACTGCTGGGGCCCAGGCTGCCAGGATTTCGGCCTTGCCTTCGGAGCCCGGCCACATAGGCAGCCTCGCAGCGGAGGCGGGGACATGTAGACAGCAAAAATTTGGAAACTGGCCGTGTTTCCTCGATTTCCCTGGCATCGGCCTTTTTGAGCGGCTTGCTTTTTTTCCTGGTAGGATAGGGCCCTGACGGAGAAAGGCAGGATTACGTGTGCAGGAAAGGTGTGTGTTGAGAGGGTGACGACGTCGAGACCATGTTGGGATCTTTAGTCCCAGGAAAGGCCCCTGGCGGGTGTGGGTCAATGTTCTCTACCCATCCCCCTTGGCGGGGGAGGTTTTCACCATACAAAGCAGCAGCGCAATCATTCGTCGCCGGAGAGGTTGCATCTGCCCACAAGCTCCACCTGGCCAGGGTCCGCCCCTACAGTATTGCGCGTGTCAGTCAACAGAAGCTGAGACCTTCCAGAGAGACTACCTGCTATTCTCTACCCACGGGGAAGCAGTACAGCCAGAAGCCTCCCCCGTTCCATCTCTAGGCTCTCTCTCCGGCCCCTCATACTTGTGATGTGTCTCAGGGGTAGAATGAAGAGATTCCTCTGAGTGAACACATACAGAGAGGCCACAGATGCTGAGGAAGGGCGCCTTGCCTAGTGATATCCTAGCGTAAGTGGAAAAGAGGTACCTGCCTGCTGTCCCAGTGTGTCGAACGTGTTGACATCAGGGGTTGCCCACTGTGAAGTTATTCCCTGGGTGCCCTGGATTCTGTGGCCAAAGACGCAAGGGGCCGTTGTCTGTCCATGGGTAAAATGGAGGGCTGTGCGGAGCTGGCCGGTTAGGCTGGACCTCTCCTATTGGCTCAGTGTTTGTGACTCGTCCCCGTCAGAAGTTCCGCCCAGCCTTCCGGTGGCTGTCACCATGGCGATTGGGAAAGAAGCCTTAGGCCCCACACTCAGCCTTCACCTGGCCTACCTGGCCTCTTTCCCCTCATCTAGACCGCTGTGTGGATGAAAGAAAGGATGTCGGCCAGTGAGCACGTGTCCTGATTTCCTTGGAAGGATTAGGCTCCTTGCCTGGGCAGAAGACAGCCAAGGTCAGCCTGAGCCCAGACACCTAGTGACCTGTGACACTGCAGCCAGTGATAGATGTTGATGTCCACGCTCAGGTATCCGCAGGTGGCGGATTCAGTGTGGTGGGAAGAGAAGTGGAAGTAGAGATGACACACTCACGAGGGCACGGGCCGAAGGTCAGGGAAAATAGCTGAGGTCGTGGAGCTCTAGCGGAGCCAGTCTAGGGCCCAGGCCTCCCTGCTGTACGAGGCAAAGAGGTGATCCATATGCCGCCATCCGTAGACTCTGGACGGCTGGGGCCCTGGATGCCCGGATTTCGGCCTTGTCTACCGAGAAGTGACGCACATGCGGTGTGCCACCGCAGGCTGTGGAGCAGCAGAGGGCAAAATCTTGAAAATGGGGGCTTCAGTTGACTTTGCCTGTGCTCTCCTTTGGCTGAGTGACATCGTGTGTTTCCTAGCAGGTGAAGACATTCGTGGAGAGAGGCGGTTTCCATGCGTGCAGGCAAAGTGTGTGCTGAGATGATGAGTTGCTGGAGACCAGGGTGGACTCTTCAGACCCAGAATAGGCCTCTGGCAGGTATGTGTCAATGTTTTCTGCCCATGGCACTCAGCCGGTTATTTGCATAGAATGTGATCAGCGGAATTAGTAGTCTCCGGAGAGGCTGCCACTTGTCAGCGAGCTTCACCTGGCCAGGTCCCACGGTGATGTCAAGCTTCACCTGGCCAGGTCCGCCCGTGATGTAGCTCCCCAATCAATCACTACTCTCTAGACCTTCCAGATAGACGAGCAGAACTTCTCTCCCCATGGGCCAGCAGTAGAGCCAGAGGCCTTCCCCCTTTGCTCTTTGGTCTCTAGGCCCTCTGTCAGGCACTCCAAGGTGTGAAGTGACAAGGGGGAGAAGGAAGAGATTTCAGAGAACGAAGACAAGCAGAGAGAGACAGAGAGAGGCAAGAGATGCTGAGTGGGGATGCCTTGCCTACTGATATCCTCAGGAAAGTGGGAAAGAGGTACCTGGCGTGCTCTGCCAATGCCCTGAAGCAGTCCGCACCAGGGGCTCCCTTGTGCCTGCGTAGCCTTTCCCGGGGTGTGCTCAAATGCTGTGGCCACTGGGTTTCATAGGTCACAATGGAGGGCCCTGTGTCATCTGCCTGGCGGGCCGGATCTCTGCCATTGGCTCAGTCTTGTCACCAGGCCCGTGACAAGCTCCGCCCACACTTGCGGTGGGGCGACTGTCTCTATGGTGATGGCAAAGAAGCCTTAGCCCTGCCCACCTGGCCTTCACTTCACCTACCTGGCCCTCTGACCCTCACTCAGACCTCTGTGTTGATAAAAATCAATGTCTGCCCGGGCCCAGGTGTCAGCATCTGGGATAAAGGATTCGCGACCTTGCCTGGGGCAGAAGGCAGCCTAGGTCAGCGGGTAGCTGGAAGTCTAGTGACTTGTGACACTGCTGCCAGTGACAAATGGTGACTCCCACACTCACAGATCCCCTGGTGGCAGAATGATAGTGATGGGTGGAGAAACATTGCTCCGTAGCACACGTTTAATGGGGCAGCAGCCAAAGCAAAGGCCAGGGCCAGTAGTGGACGTCGTGGAGCTGAATGGCGAGCCAGCGAAGGGCCCAAGGATCCCTCCTGTATATGGCGAACAGGTCATCCGTGTCCCCACGTCCATAAAGCATTGGACTGCTGGGGCCCAGGCTGCCAGGATTTCGGCCTTGCCTTCGGAGCCCGGCCACATAGGCAGCCTCGCAGCGGAGGCGGGGACGTGTAGACAGCAAAAATTTGGAAACTGGCCGTGTTTCCTCGATTTCCCTGGCATCGGCCTTTTTGAGCGGCTTGCTTTTTTTCCTGGTAGGATAGGGCCCTGACGGAGAAAGGCAGGATTACGTGTGCAGGAAAGGTGTGTGTTGAGAGGGTGACGACGTCGAGACCATGTTGGGATCTTTAGTCCCAGGAAAGGCCCCTGGCGGGTGTGGGTCAATGTTCTCTACCCATCCCCCTTGGCGGGGGAGGTTTTCACCATACAAAGCAGCAGCGCAATCATTCGTCGCCGGAGAGGTTGCATCTGCCCACAAGCTCCACCTGGCCAGGGTCCGCCCCTACAGTATTGCGCGTGTCAGTCAACAGAAGCTGAGACCTTCCAGAGAGACTACCTGCTATTCTCTACCCACGGGGAAGCAGTACAGCCAGAAGCCTCCCCCGTTCCATCTCTAGGCTCTCTCTCCGGCCCCTCATACTTGTGATGTGTCTCAGGGGTAGAATGAAGAGATTCCTCTGAGTGAACACATACAGAGAGGCCACAGATGCTGAGGAAGGGCGCCTTGCCTAGTGATATCCTAGCGTAAGTGGAAAAGAGGTACCTGCCTGCTGTCCCAGTGTGTCGAACGTGTTGACATCAGGGGTTGCCCACTGTGAAGTTATTCCCTGGGTGCCCTGGATTCTGTGGCCAAAGACGCAAGGGGCCGTTGTCTGTCCATGGGTAAAATGGAGGGCTGTGCGGAGCTGGCCGGTTAGGCTGGACCTCTCCTATTGGCTCAGTGTTTGTGACTCGTCCCCGTCAGAAGTTCCGCCCAGCCTTCCGGTGGCTGTCACCATGGGGATTGGGAAAGAAGCCTTAGGCCCCACACTCAGCCTTCACCTGGCCTACCTGGCCTCTTTCCCCTCATCTAGACCGCTGTGTGGATGAAAGAAAGGATGTCGGCCAGTGAGCACGTGTCCTGATTTCCTTGGAAGGATTAGGCTCCTTGCCTGGGCAGAAGACAGCCAAGGTCAGCCTGAGCCCAGACACCTAGTGACCTGTGACACTGCAGCCAGTGATAGATGTTGATGTCCACACTCAGGTATCCGCAGGTGGCGGATTCAGTGTGGTGGGAAGAGAAGTGGAAGTAGAGATGACACACTCACGAGGGCACGGGCCGAAGGTCAGGGAAAATAGCTGAGGTCGTGGAGCTCTAGCGGAGCCAGTCTAGGGCCCAGGCCTCCCTGCTGTGCGAGGCAAAGAGGTGATCCATATGCCGCCATCCGTAGACTCTGGACGGCTGGGGCCCTGGATGCCCGGATTTCGGCCTTGTCTACCGAGAAGTGACGCACATGCGGTGTGCCACCGCAGGCTGTGGAGCAGCAGAGGGCAAAATCTTGAAAATGGGGGCTTCAGTTGACTTTGCCTGTGCTCTCCTTTGGCTGAGTGACATCGTGTGTTTCCTAGCAGGTGAAGACATTCGTGGAGAGAGGCGGTTTCCATGCGTGCAGGCAAAGTGTGTGCTGAGATGATGAGTTGCTGGAGACCAGGGTGGACTCTTCAGACCCAGAATAGGCCTCTGGCAGGTATGTGTCAATGTTTTCTGCCCATGGCACTCAGCCGGTTATTTGCATAGAATGTGATCAGCGGAATTAGTAGTCTCCGGAGAGGCTGCCACTTGTCAGCGAGCTTCACCTGGCCAGGTCCCACGGTGATGTCAAGCTTCACCTGGCCAGGTCCGCCCGTGATGTAGCTCCCCAATCAATCACTACTCTCTAGACCTTCCAGATAGACGAGCAGAACTTCTCTCCCCATGGGCCAGCAGTAGAGCCAGAGGCCTTACCCCTTTGCTCTTTGGTCTCTAGGCCCTCTGTCAGGCACTGCAAGGTGTGAAGTGACAAGGGGGAGAAGGAAGAGATTTCAGAGAACGAAGACAAGCAGAGAGAGACAGAGAGAGGCAAGAGATGCTGAGTGGGGATGCCTTGCCTACTGATATCCTCAGGAAAGTGGGAAAGAGGTACCTGGCGTGCTCTGCCAATGCCCTGAAGCAGTCCACACCAGGGGCTCCCTTGTGCCTGCGTAGCCTTTCCCGGGGTGTGCTCAAATGCTGTGGCCACTGGGTTTCATAGGTCACAATGGAGGGCCCTGTGTCATCTGCCTGGCGGGCCGGATCTCTGCCATCGGCTCAGTCTTGTCACCAGGCCCGTGACAAGCTCCGCCCACACTTGCGGTGGGGCGACTGTCTCTATGGTGATGGCAAAGAAGCCTTAGCCCTGCCCACCTGGCCTTCACTTCACCTACCTGGCCCTCTGACCCTCACTCAGACCTCTGTGTTGATAAAAATCAATGTCTGCCCGGGCCCAGGTGTCAGCATCTGGGATAAAGGATTCGCGACCTTGCCTGGGGCAGAAGGCAGCCTAGGTCAGCGGGTAGCTGGAAGTCTAGTGACTTGTGACACTGCTGCCAGTGACAAATGGTGACTCCCACACTCACAGATCCCCTGGTGGCAGAATGATAGTGATGGGTGGAGAAACATTGCTCCGTAGCACACGTTTAATGGGGCAGCAGCCAAAGCAAAGGCCAGGGCCAGTAGTGGACGTCGTGGAGCTGAATGGCGAGCCAGCGAAGGGCCCAAGGATCCCTCCTGTATATGGCGAACAGGTCATCCGTGTCCCCACGTCCATAAAGCATTGGACTGCTGGGGCCCAGGCTGCCAGGATTTCGGCCTTGCCTTCGGAGCCCGGCCACATAGGCAGCCTCGCAGCGGAGGCGGGGACGTGTAGACAGCAAAAATTTGGAAACTGGCCGTGTTTCCTCGATTTCCCTGGCATCGGCCTTTTTGAGCGGCTTGCTTTTTTTCCTGGTAGGATAGGGCCCTGACGGAGAAAGGCAGGATTACGTGTGCAGGAAAGGTGTGTGTTGAGAGGGTGACGACGTCGAGACCATGTTGGGATCTTTAGTCCCAGGAAAGGCCCCTGGCGGGTGTGGGTCAATGTTCTCTACCCATCCCCCTTGGCGGGGGAGGTTTTCACCATACAAAGCAGCAGCGCAATCATTCGTCGCCGGAGAGGTTGCATCTGCCCACAAGCTCCACCTGGCCAGGGTCCGCCCCTACTGTATTGCGCATGTCAGTCAACAGAAGCTGAGACCTTCCAGAGAGACTACCTGCTATTCTCTACCCACGGGAAAGCAGTACAGCCAGAAGCCTCCCCCGTTCCATCTCTAGGCTCTCTCTCAGGCCCCTCATACTTGTGATGTGTCTCAGGGGTAGAATGAAGAGATTCCTCTGAGTGAACACATACAGAGAGGCCACAGATGCTGAGGAAGGGCGCCTTGCCTAGTGATATCCTAGCGTAAGTGGAAAAGAGGTACCTGCCTGCTGTCCCAGTGTGTCGAACGTGTTGACATCAGGGGTTGCCCACTGTGAAGTTATTCCCTGGGTGCCCTGGATTCTGTGGCCAAAGACGCAAGGGGCCGTTGTCTGTCCATGGGTAAAATGGAGGGCTGTGCGGAGCTGGCCGGTTAGGCTGGACCTCTCCTATTGGCTCAGTGTTTGTGACTCGTCCCCGTCAGAAGTTCCGCCCAGCCTTCCGGTGGCTGTCACCATGGCGATTGGGAAAGAAGCCTTAGGCCCCACACTCAGCCTTCACCTGGCCTACCTGGCCTCTTTCCCCTCATCTAGACCGCTGTGTGGATGAAAGAAAGGATGTCGGCCAGTGAGCACGTGTCCTGATTTCCTTGGAAGGATTAGGCTCCTTGCCTGGGCAGAAGACAGCCAAGGTCAGCCTGAGCCCAGACACCTAGTGACCTGTGACACTGCAGCCAGTGATAGATGTTGATGTCCACGCTCAGGTATCCGCAGGTGGCGGATTCAGTGTGGTGGGAAGAGAAGTGGAAGTAGAGATGACACACTCACGAGGGCACGGGCCGAAGGTCAGGGAAAATAGCTGAGGTCGTGGAGCTCTAGCGGAGCCAGTCTAGGGCCCAGGCCTCCCTGCTGTACGAGGCAAAGAGGTGATCCATATGCCGCCATCCGTAGACTCTGGACGGCTGGGGCCCTGGATGCCCGGATTTCGGCCTTGTCTACCGAGAAGTGACGCACATGCGGTGTGCCACCGCAGGCTGTGGAGCAGCAGAGGGCAAAATCTTGAAAATGGGGGCTTCAGTTGACTTTGCCTGTGCTCTCCTTTGGCTGAGTGACATCGTGTGTTTCCTAGCAGGTGAAGACATTCGTGGAGAGAGGCGGTTTCCATGCGTGCAGGCAAAGTGTGTGCTGAGATGATGAGTTGCTGGAGACCAGGGTGGACTCTTCAGACCCAGAATAGGCCTCTGGCAGGTATGTGTCAATGTTTTCTGCCCATGGCACTCAGCCGGTTATTTGCATAGAATGTGATCAGCGGAATTAGTAGTCTCCGGAGAGGCTGCCACTTGTCAGCGAGCTTCACCTGGCCAGGTCCCACGGTGATGTCAAGCTTCACCTGGCCAGGTCCGCCCGTGATGTAGCTCCCCAATCAATCACTACTCTCTAGACCTTCCAGATAGACGAGCAGAACTTCTCTCCCCATGGGCCAGCAGTAGAGCCAGAGGCCTTCCCCCTTTGCTCTTTGGTCTCTAGGCCCTCTGTCAGGCACTCCAAGGTGTGAAGTGACAAGGGGGAGAAGGAAGAGATTTCAGAGAACGAAGACAAGCAGAGAGAGACAGAGAGAGGCAAGAGATGCTGAGTGGGGATGCCTTGCCTACTGATATCCTCAGGAAAGTGGGAAAGAGGTACCTGGCGTGCTCTGCCAATGCCCTGAAGCAGTCCGCACCAGGGGCTCCCTTGTGCCTGCGTAGCCTTTCCCGGGGTGTGCTCAAATGCTGTGGCCACTGGGTTTCATAGGTCACAATGGAGGGCCCTGTGTCATCTGCCTGGCGGGCCGGATCTCTGCCATTGGCTCAGTCTTGTCACCAGGCCCGTGACAAGCTCCGCCCACACTTGCGGTGGGGCGACTGTCTCTATGGTGATGGCAAAGAAGCCTTAGCCCTGCCCACCTGGCCTTCACTTCACCTACCTGGCCCTCTGACCCTCACTCAGACCTCTGTGTTGATAAAAATCAATGTCTGCCCGGGCCCAGGTGTCAGCATCTGGGATAAAGGATTCGCGACCTTGCCTGGGGCAGAAGGCAGCCTAGGTCAGCGGGTAGCTGGAAGTCTAGTGACTTGTGACACTGCTGCCAGTGACAAATGGTGACTCCCACACTCACAGATCCCCTGGTGGCAGAATGATAGTGATGGGTGGAGAAACATTGCTCCGTAGCACACGTTTAATGGGGCAGCAGCCAAAGCAAAGGCCAGGGCCAGTAGTGGACGTCGTGGAGCTGAATGGCGAGCCAGCGAAGGGCCCAAGGATCCCTCCTGTATATGGCGAACAGGTCATCCGTGTCCCCACGTCCATAAAGCATTGGACTGCTGGGGCCCAGGCTGCCAGGATTTCGGCCTTGCCTTCGGAGCCCGGCCACATAGGCAGCCTCGCAGCGGAGGCGGGGACGTGTAGACAGCAAAAATTTGGAAACTGGCCGTGTTTCCTCGATTTCCCTGGCATCGGCCTTTTTGAGCGGCTTGCTTTTTTTCCTGGTAGGATAGGGCCCTGACGGAGAAAGGCAGGATTACGTGTGCAGGAAAGGTGTGTGTTGAGAGGGTGACGACGTCGAGACCATGTTGGGATCTTTAGTCCCAGGAAAGGCCCCTGGCGGGTGTGGGTCAATGTTCTCTACCCATCCCCCTTGGCGGGGGAGGTTTTCACCATACAAAGCAGCAGCGCAATCATTCGTCGCCGGAGAGGTTGCATCTGCCCACAAGCTCCACCTGGCCAGGGTCCGCCCCTACTGTATTGCGCATGTCAGTCAACAGAAGCTGAGACCTTCCAGAGAGACTACCTGCTATTCTCTACCCACGGGAAAGCAGTACAGCCAGAAGCCTCCCCCGTTCCATCTCTAGGCTCTCTCTCAGGCCCCTCATACTTGTGATGTGTCTCAGGGGTAGAATGAAGAGATTCCTCTGAGTGAACACATACAGAGAGGCCACAGATGCTGAGGAAGGGCGCCTTGCCTAGTGATATCCTAGCGTAAGTGGAAAAGAGGTACCTGCCTGCTGTCCCAGTGTGTCGAACGTGTTGACATCAGGGGTTGCCCACTGTGAAGTTATTCCCTGGGTGCCCTGGATTCTGTGGCCAAAGACGCAAGGGGCCGTTGTCTGTCCATGGGTAAAATGGAGGGCTGTGCGGAGCTGGCCGGTTAGGCTGGACCTCTCCTATTGGCTCAGTGTTTGTGACTCGTCCCCGTCAGAAGTTCCGCCCAGCCTTCCGGTGGCTGTCACCATGGGGATTGGGAAAGAAGCCTTAGGTCCCACACTCAGCCTTCACCTGGCCTACCTGGCCTCTTTCCCCTCATCTAGACCGCTGTGTGGATGAAAGAAAGGATGTCGGCCAGTGAGCACGTGTCCTGATTTCCTTGGAAGGATTAGGCTCCTTGCCTGGGCAGAAGACAGCCAAGGTCAGCCTGAGCCCAGACACCTAGTGACCTGTGACACTGCAGCCAGTGATAGATGTTGATGTCCACGCTCAGGTATCCGCAGGTGGCGGATTCAGTGTGGTGGGAAGAGAAGTGGAAGTAGAGATGACACACTCACGAGGGCACGGGCCGAAGGTCAGGGAAAATAGCTGAGGTCGTGGAGCTCTAGCGGAGCCAGTCTAGGGCCCAGGCCTCCCTGCTGTACGAGGCAAAGAGGTGATCCATATGCCGCCATCCGTAGACTCTGGACGGCTGGGGCCCTGGATGCCCGGATTTCGGCCTTGTCTACCGAGAAGTGACGCACATGCGGTGTGCCACCGCAGGCTGTGGAGCAGCAGAGGGCAAAATCTTGAAAATGGGGGCTTCAGTTGACTTTGCCTGTGCTCTCCTTTGGCTGAGTGACATCGTGTGTTTCCTAGCAGGTGAAGACATTCGTGGAGAGAGGCGGTTTCCATGCGTGCAGGCAAAGTGTGTGCTGAGATGATGAGTTGCTGGAGACCAGGGTGGACTCTTCAGACCCAGAATAGGCCTCTGGCAGGTATGTGTCAATGTTTTCTGCCCATGGCACTCAGCCGGTTATTTGCATAGAATGTGATCAGCGGAATTAGTAGTCTCCGGAGAGGCTGCCACTTGTCAGCGAGCTTCACCTGGCCAGGTCCCACGGTGATGTCAAGCTTCACCTGGCCAGGTCCGCCCGTGATGTAGCTCCCCAATCAATCACTACTCTCTAGACCTTCCAGATAGACGAGCAGAACTTCTCTCCCCATGGGCCAGCAGTAGAGCCAGAGGCCTTCCCCCTTTGCTCTTTGGTCTCTAGGCCCTCTGTCAGGCACTCCAAGGTGTGAAGTGACAAGGGGGAGAAGGAAGAGATTTCAGAGAACGAAGACAAGCAGAGAGAGACAGAGAGAGGCAAGAGATGCTGAGTGGGGATGCCTTGCCTACTGATATCCTCAGGAAAGTGGGAAAGAGGTACCTGGCGTGCTCTGCCAATGCCCTGAAGCAGTCCGCACCAGGGGCTCCCTTGTGCCTGCGTAGCCTTTCCCGGGGTGTGCTCAAATGCTGTGGCCACTGGGTTTCATAGGTCACAATGGAGGGCCCTGTGTCATCTGCCTGGCGGGCCGGATCTCTGCCATTGGCTCAGTCTTGTCACCAGGCCCGTGACAAGCTCCGCCCACACTTGCGGTGGGGCGACTGTCTCTATGGTGATGGCAAAGAAGCCTTAGCCCTGCCCACCTGGCCTTCACTTCACCTACCTGGCCCTCTGACCCTCACTCAGACCTCTGTGTTGATAAAAATCAATGTCTGCCCGGGCCCAGGTGTCAGCATCTGGGATAAAGGATTCGCGACCTTGCCTGGGGCAGAAGGCAGCCTAGGTCAGCGGGTAGCTGGAAGTCTAGTGACTTGTGACACTGCTGCCAGTGACAAATGGTGACTCCCACACTCACAGATCCCCTGGTGGCAGAATGATAGTGATGGGTGGAGAAACATTGCTCCGTAGCACACGTTTAATGGGGCAGCAGCCAAAGCAAAGGCCAGGGCCAGTAGTGGACGTCGTGGAGCTGAATGGCGAGCCAGCGAAGGGCCCAAGGATCCCTCCTGTATATGGCGAACAGGTCATCCGTGTCCCCACGTCCATAAAGCATTGGACTGCTGGGGCCCAGGCTGCCAGGATTTCGGCCTTGCCTTCGGAGCCCGGCCACATAGGCAGCCTCGCAGCGGAGGCGGGGACGTGTAGACAGCAAAAATTTGGAAACTGGCCGTGTTTCCTCGATTTCCCTGGCATCGGCCTTTTTGAGCGGCTTGCTTTTTTTCCTGGTAGGATAGGGCCCTGACGGAGAAAGGCAGGATTACGTGTGCAGGAAAGGTGTGTGTTGAGAGGGTGACGACGTCGAGACCATGTTGGGATCTTTAGTCCCAGGAAAGGCCCCTGGCGGGTGTGGGTCAATGTTCTCTACCCATCCCCCTTGGCGGGGGAGGTTTTCACCATACAAAGCAGCAGCGCAATCATTCGTCGCCGGAGAGGTTGCATCTGCCCACAAGCTCCACCTGGCCAGGGTCCGCCCCTACTGTATTGCGCATGTCAGTCAACAGAAGCTGAGACCTTCCAGAGAGACTACCTGCTATTCTCTACCCACGGGAAAGCAGTACAGCCAGAAGCCTCCCCCGTTCCATCTCTAGGCTCTCTCTCAGGCCCCTCATACTTGTGATGTGTCTCAGGGGTAGAATGAAGAGATTCCTCTGAGTGAACACATACAGAGAGGCCACAGATGCTGAGGAAGGGCGCCTTGCCTAGTGATATCCTAGCGTAAGTGGAAAAGAGGTACCTGCCTGCTGTCCCAGTGTGTCGAACGTGTTGACATCAGGGGTTGCCCACTGTGAAGTTATTCCCTGGGTGCCCTGGATTCTGTGGCCAAAGACGCAAGGGGCCGTTGTCTGTCCATGGGTAAAATGGAGGGCTGTGCGGAGCTGGCCGGTTAGGCTGGACCTCTCCTATTGGCTCAGTGTTTGTGACTCGTCCCCGTCAGAAGTTCCGCCCAGCCTTCCGGTGGCTGTCACCATGGGGATTGGGAAAGAAGCCTTAGGCCCCACACTCAGCCTTCACCTGGCCTACCTGGCCTCTTTCCCCTCATCTAGACCGCTGTGTGGATGAAAGAAAGGATGTCGGCCAGTGAGCACGTGTCCTGATTTCCTTGGAAGGATTAGGCTCCTTGCCTGGGCAGAAGACAGCCAAGGTCAGCCTGAGCCCAGACACCTAGTGACCTGTGACACTGCAGCCAGTGATAGATGTTGATGTCCACGCTCAGGTATCCGCAGGTGGCGGATTCAGTGTGGTGGGAAGAGAAGTGGAAGTAGAGATGACACACTCACGAGGGCACGGGCCGAAGGTCAGGGAAAATAGCTGAGGTCGTGGAGCTCTAGCGGAGCCAGTCTAGGGCCCAGGCCTCCCTGCTGTACGAGGCAAAGAGGTGATCCATATGCCGCCATCCGTAGACTCTGGACGGCTGGGGCCCTGGATGCCCGGATTTCGGCCTTGTCTACCGAGAAGTGACGCACATGCGGTGTGCCACCGCAGGCTGTGGAGCAGCAGAGGGCAAAATCTTGAAAATGGGGGCTTCAGTTGACTTTGCCTGTGCTCTCCTTTGGCTGAGTGACATCGTGTGTTTCCTAGCAGGTGAAGACATTCGTGGAGAGAGGCGGTTTCCATGCGTGCAGGCAAAGTGTGTGCTGAGATGATGAGTTGCTGGAGACCAGGGTGGACTCTTCAGACCCAGAATAGGCCTCTGGCAGGTATGTGTCAATGTTTTCTGCCCATGGCACTCAGCCGGTTATTTGCATAGAATGTGATCAGCGGAATTAGTAGTCTCCGGAGAGGCTGCCACTTGTCAGCGAGCTTCACCTGGCCAGGTCCCACGGTGATGTCAAGCTTCACCTGGCCAGGTCCGCCCGTGATGTAGCTCCCCAATCAATCACTACTCTCTAGACCTTCCAGATAGACGAGCAGAACTTCTCTCCCCATGGGCCAGCAGTAGAGCCAGAGGCCTTCCCCCTTTGCTCTTTGGTCTCTAGGCCCTCTGTCAGGCACTCCAAGGTGTGAAGTGACAAGGGGGAGAAGGAAGAGATTTCAGAGAACGAAGACAAGCAGAGAGAGACAGAGAGAGGCAAGAGATGCTGAGTGGGGATGCCTTGCCTACTGATATCCTCAGGAAAGTGGGAAAGAGGTACCTGGCGTGCTCTGCCAATGCCCTGAAGCAGTCCGCACCAGGGGCTCCCTTGTGCCTGCGTAGCCTTTCCCGGGGTGTGCTCAAATGCTGTGGCCACTGGGTTTCATAGGTCACAATGGAGGGCCCTGTGTCATCTGCCTGGCGGGCCGGATCTCTGCCATCGGCTCAGTCTTGTCACCAGGCCCGTGACAAGCTCCGCCCACACTTGCGGTGGGGCGACTGTCTCTACGGTGATGGCAAAGAAGCCTTAGCCCCGCCCACCTGGCCTTCACTTCACCTACCTGGCCCTCTGACCCTCACTCAGACCTCTGTGTTGATAAAAATCAATGTCTGCCCGGGCCCAGGTGTCAGCATCTGGGATAAAGGATTCGGGACCTTGCCTGGGGCAGAAGGCAGCCTAGGTCAGCGGGTAGCTGGAAGTCTAGTGACTTGTGACACTGCTGCCAGTGACAAATGGTGACTCCCACACTCACAGATCCCCTGGTGGCAGAATGATAGTGATGGGTGGAGAAACATCGCTCCGGAGCACACGTTTAATGGGGCAGCAGCCAAAGCAAAGGCCAGGGCCAGTAGTGGACGTCGTGGAGCTGAATGGCGAGCCAGCGAAGGGCCCAAGGATCCCTCCTGTATATGGCGAACAGGTCATCCGTGTCCCCACGTCCATAAAGCATTGGACTGCTGGGGCCCAGGCTGCCAGGATTTCGGCCTTGCCTTCGGAGCCCGGCCACATAGGCAGCCTCGCAGCGGAGGCGGGGACGTGTAGACAGCAAAAATTTGGAAACTGGCCGTGTTTCCTCGATTCCCCTGGCATCGGCCTTTTTGAGCGGCTTGCTTTTTTTCCTGGTAGGATAGGGCCCTGACGGAGAAAGGCAGGATTACGTGTGCAGGAAAGGTGTGTGTTGAGAGGGTGACGACGTTGAGACCATGTTGGGATCTTTAGTCCCAGGAAAGGCCCCTGGCGGGTGTGGGTCAATGTTCTCTACCCATCCCCCTTGGCGGGGGAGGTTTTCACCATACAAAGCAGCAGCGCAATCATTCGTCGCCGGAGAGGTTGCATCTGCCCACAAGCTCCACCTGGCCAGGGTCCGCCCCTACTGTATTGCGCGTGTCAGTCAACAGAAGCTAAGACCTTCCAGAGAGACTACCTGCTATTCTCTACCCACGGGAAAGCAGTACAGCCAGAAGCCTCCCCCGTTCCATCTCTAGGCTCTCTCTCAGGCCCCTCATACTTGTGATGTGTCTCAGGGGTAGAATGAAGAGATTCCTCTGAGTGAACACATACAGAGAGGCCACAGATGCTGAGGAAGGGCGCCTTGCCTAGTGATATCCTAGCGTAAGTGGAAAAGAGGTACCTGCCTGCTGTCCCAGTGTGTCGAACGTGTTGACATCAGGGGTTGCCTACTGTGAAGTTATTCCCTGGGTGCCCTGGATTCTGTGGCCAAAGACGCAAGGGGCCGTTGTCTGTCCATGGGTAAAATGGAGGGGTCTGCGGAGCTGGCCGGTTAGGCTGGACATCTCCTATTGGCTCAGTGTTTGTGACTCGTCCCCGTCAGAAGTTCCGCCCAGCCTTCCGGTGGCTGTCACCATGGGGATTGGGAAAGAAGCCTTAGGCCCCACACTCAGCCTTCACCTGGCCTACCTGGCCTCTTTCCCCTCATCTAGACCGCTGTGTGGATGAAAGAAAGGATGTCGGCCAGTGAGCACGTGTCCTGATTTCCTTGGAAGGATTAGGCTCCTTGCCTGGGCAGAAGACAGCCAAGGTCAGCCTGAGCCCAGACACCTAGTGACCTGTGACACTGCAGCCAGTGATAGATGTTGATGTCCACGCTCAGGTATCCGCAGGTGGCGGATTCAGTGTGGTGGGAAGAGAAGTGGAAGTAGAGATGACACACTCACGAGGGCACGGGCCGAAGGTCAGGGAAAATAGCTGAGGTCGTGGAGCTCTAGCGGAGCCAGTCTAGGGCCCAGGCCTCCCTGCCGTACGAGGCAAAGAGGTGATCCATATGCCGCCATCCGTAGACTCTGGACGGCTGGGGCCCTGGATGCCCGGATTTGGGCCTTGTCTACCGAGAAGTGACGCACATGCGGTGTGCCACCGCAGGCTGTGGAGCAGCAGAGGGCAAAATCTTGAAAATGGGGGCTTCAGTTGACTTTGCCTGTGCTCTCCTTTGGCTGAGTGACATCGTGTGTTTCCTAGCAGGTGAAGACATTCGTGGAGAGAGGCGGTTTCCATGCGTGCAGGCAAAGTGTGTGCTGAGATGATGAGTTGCTGGAGACCAGGGTGGACTCTTCAGACCCAGAATAGGCCTCTGGCAGGTATGTGTCAATGTTTTGTGCCCATGGCACTCAGCCGGTTATTTGCATAGAATGTGATCAGCGGAATTAGTAGTCTCCGGAGAGGCTGCCACTTGTCAGCGAGCTTCACCTGGCCAGGTCCCACGGTGATGTCAAGCTTCACCTGGCCAGGTCCGCCCGTGATGTAGCTCCCCAATCAATCACTACTCTCTAGACCTTCCAGATAGACGAGCAGAACTTCTCTCCCCATGGGCAAGCAGTAGAGCCAGAGGCCTTCCCCCTTTGCTCTTTAGTCTCTAGGCCCTCTGTCAGGCACTCCAAGGTGTGAAGTGACAAGGGGGAGAAGGAAGAGATTTCAGAGAACGAAGACAAGCAGAGAGAGACAGAGAGAGGCAAGAGATGCTGAGTGGGGATGCCTTGCCTACTGATATCCTCAGGAAAGTGGGAAAGAGGTACCTGGCGTGCTCTGCCAATGCCCTGAAGCAGTCCGCACCAGGGGCTCCCTTGTGCCTGCGTAGCCTTTCCCGGGGTGTGCTCAAATGCTGTGGCCACTGGGTTTCATAGGTCACAATGGAGGGCCCTGTGTCATCTGCCTGGCGGGCCGGATCTCTGCCATTGGCTCAGTCTTGTCACCAGGCCCGTGACAAGCTCCGCCCACACTTGTGGTGGGGCGACTGTCTCTATGGTGATGGCAAAGAAGCCGTAGCCCCGCCCACCTGGCCTTCACTTCACCTACCTGGCCCTCTGACCCTCACTCAGACCTCTGTGTTGATAAAAATCAATGTCTGCCCGGGCCCAGGTGTCAGCATCTGGGATAAAGGATTCGGGACCTTGCCTGGGGCAGAAGGCAGCCTAGGTCAGCGGGTAGCTGGAAGTCTAGTGACTTGTGACACTGCTGCCAGTGACAAATGGTGACTCCCACACTCACAGATCCCCTGGTGGCAGAATGATAGTGATGGGTGGAGAAACATCGCTCCGGAGCACACGTTTAATGGGGCAGCAGCCAAAGCAAAGGCCAGGGCCAGTAGTGGACGTCGTGGAGCGGAATGGCGAGCCAGCGAAGGGCCCAAGGATCCCTCCTGTATATGGCGAACAGGTCATCCGTGTCCCCACGTCCATAAAGCATTGGACTGCTGGGGCCCAGGCTGCCAGGATTTCGGCCTTGCCTTCGGAGCCCGGCCACATAGGCAGCCTCGCAGCGGAGGCGGGGACGTGTAGACAGCAAAAATTTGGAAACTGGCCGTGTTTCCTCGATTTCCCTGGCATCGGCCTTTTTGAGCGGCTTGCTTTTTTTCCTGGTAGGATAGGGCCCTGATGGAGAAAGGCAGGATTACGTGTGCAGGAAAGGTGTGTGTTGAGAGGGTGACGACGTTGAGACCATGTTGGGATCTTTAGTCCCAGGAAAGGCCCCTGGCGGGTGTGGGTCAATGTTCTCTACCCATCCCCCTTGGCGGGGGGAGCTTTTCACCATACAAAGCAGCAGCGCAATCATTCGTCGCCGGAGAGGTTGCATCTGCCCACAAGCTCCACCTGGCCAGGGTCCGCCCCTACTGTATTGCGCATGTCAGTCAACAGAAGCTAAGACCTTCCAGAGAGACTACCTGCTATTCTCTACCCACGGGGAAGCAGTACAGCCAGAAGCCTCCCCCGTTCCATCTCTAGGCTCTCTCTCAGGCCCCTCATACTTGTGATGTGTCTCAGGGGTAGAATGAAGAGATTCCTCTGAGTGAACACATACAGAGAGGCCACAGATGCTGAGGAAGGGCGCCTTGCCTAGTGATATCCTAGCGTAAGTGGAAAAGAGGTACCTGCCTGCTGTCCCAGTGTGTCGAATGTGTTGACATCAGGGGTTGCCTACTGTGAAGTTATTCCCTGGGTGCCCTGGATTCTGTGGCCAAAGACGCAAGGGGCCGTTGTCTGTCCATGGGTAAAATGGAGGGGTCTGCGGAGCTGGCCGGTTAGGCTGGACCTCTCCTATTGGCTCAGTGTTTGTGACTCGTCCCCGTCAGAAGTTCTGCCCAGCCTTCCGGTGGCTGTCACCATGGCGATTGGGAAAGAAGCCTTAGGCCCCACACTCAGCCTTCACCTGGCCTACCTGGCCTCTTTCCCCTCATCTAGACCGCTGTGTGGATGAAAGAAAGGATGTCGGCCAGTGAGCACGTGTCCTGATTTCCTTGGAAGGATTAGGCTCCTTGCCTGGGCAGAAGACAGCCAAGGTCAGCCTGAGCCCAGACACCTAGTGACCTGTGACACTGCAGCCAGTGATAGATGTTGATGTCCACGCTCAGGTATCCGCAGGTGGCGGATTCAGTGTGGTGGGAAGAGAAGTGGAAGTAGAGATGACACACTCACGAGGGCACGGGCCGAAGGTCAGGGAAAATAGCTGAGGTCGTGGAGCTCTAGCGGAGCCAGTCTAGGGCCCAGGCCTCCCTGCTGTACGAGGCAAAGAGGTGATCCATATGCCGCCATCCGTAGACTCTGGACGGCTGGGGCCCTGGATGCCCGGATTTGGGCCTTGTCTACCGAGAAGTGACGCACATGCGGTGTGCCACCGCAGGCTGTGGAGCAGCAGAGGGCAAAATCTTGAAAATGGGGGCTTCAGTTGACTTTGCCTGTGCTCTCCTTTGGCTGAGTGACATCGTGTGTTTCCTAGCAGGTGAAGACATTCGTGGAGAGAGGCGGTTTCCATGCGTGCAGGCAAAGTGTGTGCTGAGATGATGAGTTGCTGGAGACCAGGGTGGACTCTTCAGACCCAGAATAGGCCTCTGGCAGGTATGTGTCAATGTTTTGTGCCCATGGCACTCAGCCGGTTATTTGCATAGAATGTGATCAGCGGAATTAGTAGTCTCCGGAGAGGCTGCCACTTGTCAGCGAGCTTCACCTGGCCAGGTCCCACGGTGATGTCAAGCTTCACCTGGCCAGGTCCGCCCGTGATGTAGCTCCCCAATCAATCACTACTCTCTAGACCTTCCAGATAGACGAGCAGAACTTCTCTCCCCATGGGCAAGCAGTAGAGCCAGAGGCCTTCCCCCTTTGCTCTTTGGTCTCTAGGCCCTCTGTCAGGCACTCCAAGGTGTGAAGTGACAAGGGGGAGAAGGAAGAGATTTCAGAGAACGAAGACAAGCAGAGCGAGACAGAGAGAGGCAAGAGATGCTGAGTGGGGATGCCTTGCCTACTGATATCCTCAGGAAAGTGGGAAAGAGGTACCTGGCGTGCTCTGCCAATGCCCTGAAGCAGTCCGCACCAGGGGCTCCCTTGTGCCTGCGTAGCCTTTCCCGGGGTGTGCTCAAATCCTGTGGCCACTGGGTGTCATAGGTCACAATGGAGGGCCCTGTGTCATCTGCCTGGCGGGCCGGATCTCTGCCATTGGCTCAGTCTTGTCACCAGGCCCATGACAAGCTCCGCCCACTCTTGCGGTGGGGCGACTGTCTCTACGGTGATGGCAAAGAAGCCTTAGCCCCGCCCACCTGGCCTTCACTTCACCTACCTGGCCCTCTGACCCTCACTCAGACCTCTGTGTTGATAAAAATCAATATCCGCCAGGGCCCAGGTGTCAGCATCTGGGATAAAGGATTCGGAACCTTGCCTGGGGCAGAAGGCAGCCTAGGTCAGCGGGTAGCCTGAAGTCTAGTGACTTGTGACACTGCTGCCAGTGACAAATGGTGACTCCCACACTCACAGATCCCCTGGTGGCAGAATGATAGTGATGGGTGGAGAAACATCGCTCCGGAGCACACGTTTAATGGGGCAGCAGCCAAAGCAAAGGCCAGGGCCAGTAGTGGACGTCGTGGAGCGGAATGGCGAGCCAGCGAAGGGCCCAAGGATCTCTCCTGTATATGGCGAACAGGTCGTCCGTGTCCCCACGTCCATAAAGCATTGGACTGCTGGGGCCCAGGCTGCCAGGATTTCGGCCTTGCCTTCGGAGCCCGGCCACATAGGCAGCCTCGCAGCGGAGGCGGGGACGTGTAGACAGCAAAAATTTGGAAACTGGCCGTGTTTCCTCGATTTCCCTGGCATCGGCCTTTTTGAGCGGCTTGCTTTTTTTCCTGGTAGGATAGGGCCCTGACGGAGAAAGGCAGGATTACGTGTGCAGGAAAGGTGTGTGTTGAGAGGGTGACGACGTTGAGACCATGTTGGGATCTTTAGTCCCAGGAAAGGCCCCTGGCGGGTGTGGGTCAATGTTCTCTACCCATCCCCCTTGGCGGGGGGAGCTTTTCACCATACAAAGCAGCAGCGCAATCATTCGTCGCCGGAGAGGTTGCATCTGCCCACAATCTCCACCTGGCCAGGGTCCGCCCCTACTGTATTGCGCATGTCAGTCAACAGAAGCTAAGACCTTCCAGAGAGACTACCTGCTATTCTCTACCCACGGGGAAGCAGTACAGCCAGAAGCCTCCCCCGTTCCATCTCTAGGCTCTCTCTCAGGCCCCTCATACTTGTGATGTGTCTCAGGGGTAGAATGAAGAGATTCCTCTGAGTGAACACATACAGAGAGGCCACAGATGCTGAGGAAGGGCGCCTTGCCTAGTGATATCCTAGCGTAAGTGGAAAAGAGGTACCTGCCTGCTGTCCCAGTGTGTCGAACGTGTTGACATCAGGGGTTGCCTACTGTGAAGTTATTCCCTGGGTGCCCTGGATTTTGTGGCCAAAGACGCAAGGGGCCGTTGTCTGTCCATGGGTAAAATGGAGGGGTCTGCGGAGCTGGCCGGTTAGGCTGGACCTCTCCTATTGGCTCAGTGTTTGTGACTCGTCCCCGTGAGAAGTTCCGCCCAGCCTTCCGGTGGCTGTCACCATGGCGATTGGGAAAGAAGCCTTAGGCCCCACACTCAGCCTTCACCTGGCCTACCTGGCCTCTTTCCCCTCATCTAGACCGCTGTGTGGATGAAAGAAAGGATGTCGGCCAGTGAGCACGTGTCCTGATTTCCTTGGAAGGATTAGGCTCCTTGCCTGGGCAGAAGACAGCCAAGGTCAGCCTGAACCCAGACACCTAGTGACCTGTGACACTGCAGCCAGTGATAGATGTTGATGTCCACGCTCAGGTATCCGCAGGTGGCGGATTCAGTGTGGTGGGAAGAGAAGTGGAAGTAGAGATGACACACTCACGAGGGCACGGGCCGAAGGTCAGGGAAAATAGCTGAGGTCGTGGAGCTCTAGCGGAGCCAGTCTAGGGCCCAGGCCTCCCTGCTGTACGAGGTAAAGAGGTGATCCATATGCCGCCATCCGTAGACTCTGGACGGCTGGGGCCCTGGATGCCCGGATTTCGGCCTTGTCTACCGAGAAGTGACGCACATGCGGTGTGCCACCGCAGGCTGTGGAGCAGCAGAGGGCAAAATCTTGAAAATGGGGGCTTCAGTTGACTTTGCCTGTGCTCTCCTTTGGCTGAGTGACATCGTGTGTTTCCTAGCAGGTGAAGACATTCGTGGAGAGAGGCGGTTTCCATGCGTGCAGGCAAAGTGTGTGCTGAGATGATGAGTTGCTGGAGACCAGGGTGGACTCTTCAGACCCAGAATAGGCCTCTGGCAGGTATGTGTCAATGTTTTCTGCCCATGGCACTCAGCCGGTTATTGGCATAGAATGTGATCAGCGGAATTAGTAGTCTCCGGAGAGGCTGCCACTTGTCAGCGAGCTTCACCTGGCCAGGTCCCACGGTGATGTCAAGCTTCACCTGGCCAGGTCCGCCCGTGATGTAGCTCCCCAATCAATCACTACTCTCTAGACCTTCCAGATAGACGAGCAGAACTTCTCTCCCCATGGGCAAGCAGTAGAGCCAGAGGCCTTCCCCCTTTGCTCTTTGGTCTCTAGGCCCTCTGTCAGGCACTCCAAGGTGTGAAGTGACAAGGGGGAGAAGGAAGAGATTTCAGAGAACGAAGACAAGCAGAGCGAGACAGAGAGAGGCAAGAGATGCTGAGTGGGGATGCCTTGCCTACTGATATCCTCAGGAAAGTGGGAAAGAGGTACCTGGCGTGCTCTGCCAATGCCCTGAAGCAGTCCGCACCAGGGGCTCCCTTGTGCCTGTGTAGCCTTTCCCGGGGTGTGCTCAAATCCTGTGGCCACTGGGTGTCATAGGTCACAATGGAGGGCCCTGTGTCATCTGCCTGGCGGGCCGGATCTCTGCCATTGGCTCAGTCTTGTCACCAGGCCCATGACAAGCTCCGCCCACTCTTGCGGTGGGGCGACTGTCTCTACGGTGATGGCAAAGAAGCCTTAGCCCCGCCCACCTGGCCTTCACTTCACCTACCTGGCCCTCTGACCCTCACTCAGACCTCTGTGTTGATAAAAATCAATATCCGCCAGGGCCCAGGTGTCAGCATCTGGGATAAAGGATTCGGAACCTTGCCTGGGGCAGAAGGCAGCCTAGGTCAGCGGGTAGCTGGAAGTCTAGTGACTTGTGACACTGCTGCCAGTGACAAATGGTGACTCCCACACTCACAGATCCCCTGGTGGCAGAATGATAGTGATGGGTGGAGAAACATCGCTCAGGAGCACACGTTTAATGGGGCAGCAGCCAAAGCAAAGGCCAGGGCCAGTAGTGGACGTCGTGGAGCGGAATGGCGAGCCAGCGAAGGGCCCAAGGATCCCTCCTGTATATGGCGAACAGGTCATCCGTGTCCCCACGTCCATAAAGCATTGGACTGCTGGGGCCCAGGCTGCCAGGATTTCGGCCTTGCCTTCGGAGCCCGGCCACATAGGCAGCCTCGCAGCGGAGGCGGGGACGTGTAGACAGCAAAAATTTGGAAACTGGCCGTGTTTCCTCGATTTCCCTGGCATCGGCCTTTTTGAGCGGCTTGCTTTTTTTCCTGGTAGGATAGGGCCCTGACGGAGAAAGGCAGGATTACGTGTGCAGGAAAGGTGTGTGTTGAGAGGGTGACGACGTTGAGACCATGTTGGGATCTTTAGTCCCAGGAAAGGCCCCTGGCGGGTGTGGGTCAATGTTCTCTACCCATCCCCCTTGGCGGGGGGAGCTTTTCACCATACAAAGCAGCAGCGCAATCATTCGTCGCCGGAGAGGTTGCATCTGCCCACAAGCTCCACCTGGCCAGGGTCCGCCCCTACTGTATTGCGCATGTCAGTCAACAGAAGCTAAGACCTTCCAGAGAGACTACCTGCTATTCTCTACCCACGGGGAAGCAGTACAGCCAGAAGCCTCCCCCGTTCCATCTCTAGGCTCTCTCTCAGGCCCCTCATACTTGTGATGTGTCTCAGGGGTAGAATGAAGAGATTCCTCTGAGTGAACACATACAGAGAGGCCACAGATGCTGAGGAAGGGCGCCTTGCCTAGTGATATCCTAGCGTAAGTGGAAAAGAGGTACCTGCCTGCTGTCCCAGTGTGTCGAACGTGTTGACATCAGGGGTTGCCTACTGTGAAGTTATTCCCTGGGTGCCCTGGATTTTGTGGAAAAAGACGCAAGGGGCCGTTGTCTGTCCATGGGTAAAATGGAGGGGTCTGCGGAGCTGGCCGGTTAGGCTGGACCTCTCCTATTGGCTCAGTGTTTGTGACTCGTCCCCGTCAGAAGTTCCGCCCAGCCTTCCGGTGGCTGTCACCATGGGGATTGGGAAAGAAGCCTTAGGCCCCACACTCAGCCTTCACCTGGCCTACCTGGCCTCTTTCCCCTCATCTAGACCGCTGTGTGGATGAAAGAAAGGATGTCGGCCAGTGAGCACGTGTCCTGATTTCCTTGGAAGGATTAGGCTCCTTGCCTGGGCAGAAGACAGCCAAGGTCAGCCTGAGCCCAGACACCTAGTGACCTGTGACACTGCAGCCAGTGATAGATGTTGATGTCCACGCTCAGGTATCCGCAGGTGGCGGATTCAGTGTGGTGGGAAGAGAAGTGGAAGTAGAGATGACACACTCACGAGGGCACGGGCCGAAGGTCAGGGAAAATAGCTGAGGTCGTGGAGCTCTAGCAGAGCCAGTCTAGGGCCCAGGCCTCCCTGCTGTACGAGGGAAAGAGGTGATCCATATGCCGCCATCCGTAGACTCTGGACGGCTGGGGCCCTGAATGCCCGGATTTCGGCCTTGTCTACCGAGAAGAGACGCACATGCGGTGTGCCACCGCAGGCTGTGGAGCAGCAGAGGGCAAAATCTTGAAACTGGGGTCTTCAGTTGACTTTGCCTGTGCTCTCCTTTGGCTGAGTGATATCGTGTGTTTCCTAGCAGGTGAAGACATTCGTGGAGAGAGGCGGTTTCCATGCGTGCAGGCAAAGTGTGTGCTGAGATGATGAGTTGCTGGAGACCAGGGTGGACTCTTCAGACCCTGAATAGGCCTCTGGCAGGTATGTGTCAATGTTTTCTGCCCATGGCACTCAGCCGGTTATTGGCATAGAATGTGATCAGCGGAATTAGTAGTCTCCGGAGAGGCTGCCACTTGTCAGCGAGCTTCACCTGGCCAGGTCCCACGGTGATGTCAAGCTTCACCTGGCCAGGTCCGCCCGTGATGTAGCTCCCCAATCAATCACTACTCTCTAGACCTTCCAGATAGACGAGCAGAACTTCTCTCCCCATGGGCAAGCAGTAGAGCCAGAGGCCTTCTCCCTTTGCTCTTTGGTCTCTAGGCCCTCTGTCAGGCACTCCAAGGTGTGAAGTGACAAGGGGGAGAAGGAAGAGATTTCAGAGAACGAAGACAAGCAGAGAGAGACAGAGAGAGGCAAGAGATGCTGAGTGGGGATGCCTTGCCTACTGATATCCTCAGGAAAGTGGGAAAGAGGTACCTGGCGTGCTCTGCCAATGCCCTGAAGCAGTCCGCACCAGGGGCTCCCTTGTGCCTGCGTAGCCTTTCCCGGGGTGTGCTCAAATGCTGTGGCCACTGGGTGTCATAGGTCACAATGGAGGGCCCTGTGTCATCTGCCTGGCGGGCCGGATCTCTGCCATTGGCTCAGTCTTGTCACCAGGCCCATGACAAGCTCCGCCCACTCTTGCGGTGGGGCGACTGTCTCTACGGTGATGGCAAAGAAGCCTTAGCCCCGCCCACCTGGCCTTCACTTCACCTACCTGGCCCTCTGACCCTCACTCAGACCTCTGTGTTGATAAAAATCAATGTCCGCCAGGGCCCAGGTGTCAGCATCTGGGATAAAGGATTCGGGACCTTGCCTGGGGCAGAAGGCAGCCTAGGTCAGCGGGTAGCTGGAAGTCTAGTGACTTGTGACACTGCTGCCAGTGACAAATGGTGACTCCCACACTCACAGATCCCCTGGTGGCAGAATGATAGTGATGGGTGGAGAAACATCGCTCCGGAGCACACGTTTAATGGGGCAGCAGCCAAAGCAAAGGCCAGGGCCAGTAGTGGACGTCGTGGAGCGGAATGGCGAGCCAGCGAAGGGCCCAAGGATCCCTCCTGTATATGGCGAACAGGTCATCCGTGTCCCCACGTCCATAAAGCATTGGACTGCTGGGGCCCAGGCTGCCAGGATTTCGGCCTTGCCTTCGGAGCCCGGCCACATAGGCAGCCTCGCAGCGGAGGCGGGGACGTGTAGACAGCAAAAATTTGGAAACTGGCCGTGTTTCCTCGATTTCCCTGGCATCGGCCTTTTTGAGCGGCTTGCTTTTTTTCCTGGTAGGATAGGGCCCTGACGGAGAAAGGCAGGATTACGTGTGCAGGAAAGGTGTGTGTTGAGAGGGTGACGACGTTGAGACCATGTTGGGATCTTTAGTCCCAGGAAAGGCCCCTGGCGGGTGTGGGTCAATGTTCTCTACCCATCCCCCTTGGCGGGGGGAGGTTTTCACCATACAAAGCAGCAGCGCAATCATTCGTCGCCGGAGAGGTTGCATCTGCCCACAAGCTCCACCTGGCCAGGGTCCGCCCCTACAGTATTGCGCGTGTCAGTCAACAGAAGCTAAGACCTTCCAGAGAGACTACCTGCTATTCTCTACCCACGGGGAAGCAGTACAGCCAGAAGCCTCCCCCGTTCCATCTCTAGGCTCTCTCTCAGGCCCCTCATACTTGTGATGTGTCTCAGGGGTAGAATGAAGAGATTCCTCTGAGTGAACACATACAGAGAGGCCACAGATGCTGAGGAAGGGCGCCTTGCCTAGTGATATCCTAGCGTAAGTGGAAAAGAGGTACCTGCCTGCTGTCCCAGTGTGTCGAACGTGTTGACATCAGGGGTTGCCTACTGTGAAGTTATTCCCTGGGTGCCCTGGATTCTGTGGCCAAAGACGCAAGGGGCCGTTGTCTGTCCATGGGTAAAATGGAGGGGTCTGCGGAGCTGGCCGGTTAGGCTGGACATCTCCTATTGGCTCAGTGTTTGTGACTCGTCCCCGTCAGAAGTTCCGCCCAGCCTTCCGGTGGCTGTCACCATGGGGATTGGGAAAGAAGCCTTAGGCCCCACACTCAGCCTTCACCTGGCCTACCTGGCCTCTTTCCCCTCATCTAGACCGCTGTGTGGATGAAAGAAAGGATGTCGGCCAGTGAGCACGTGTCCTGATTTCCTTGGAAGGATTAGGCTCCTTGCCTGGGCAGAAGACAGCCAAGGTCAGCCTGAGCCCAGACACCTAGTGACCTGTGACACTGCAGCCAGTGATAGATGTTGATGTCCACGCTCAGGTATCCGCAGGTGGCGGATTCAGTGTGGTGGGAAGAGAAGTGGAAGTAGAGATGACACACTCACGAGGGCACGGGCCGAAGGTCAGGGAAAATAGCTGAGGTCGTGGAGCTCTAGCGGAGCCAGTCTAGGGCCCAGGCCTCCCTGCTGTACGAGGCAAAGAGGTGATCCATATGCCGCCATCCGTAGACTCTGGACGGCTGGGGCCCTGGATGCCCGGATTTCGGCCTTGTCTACCGAGAAGTGACGCACATGCGGTGTGCCACCGCAGGCTGTGGAGCAGCAGAGGGCAAAATCTTGAAAATGGGGGCTTCAGTTGACTTTGCCTGTGCTCTCCTTTGGCTGAGTGACATCGTGTGTTTCCTAGCAGGTGAAGACATTCGTGGAGAGAGGCGGTTTCCATGCGTGCAGGCAAAGTGTGTGCTGAGATGATGAGTTGCTGGAGACCAGGGTGGACTCTTCAGACCCAGAATAGGCCTCTGGCAGGTATGTGTCAATGTTTTCTGCCCATGGCACTCAGCCGGTTATTGGCATAGAATGTGATCAGCGGAATTAGTAGTCTCCGGAGAGGCTGCCACTTGTCAGCGAGCTTCACCTGGCCAGGTCCCACGGTGATGTCAAGCTTCACCTGGCCAGGTCCGCCCGTGATGTAGCTCCCCAATCAATCACTACTCTCTAGACCTTCCAGATAGACGAGCAGAACTTCTCTCCCCATGGGCAAGCAGTAGAGCCAGAGGCCTTCCCCCTTTGCTCTTTGGTCTCTAGGCCCTCTGTCAGGCACTCCAAGGTGTGAAGTGACAAGGGGGAGAAGGAAGAGATTTCAGAGAACGAAGACAAGCAGAGAGAGACAGAGAGAGGCAAGAGATGCTGAGTGGGGATGCCTTGCCTACTGATATCCTCAGGAAAGTGGGAAAGAGGTACCTGGCGTGCTCTGCCAATGCCCTGAAGCAGTCCGCACCAGGGGCTCCCTTGTGCCTGCGTAGCCTTTCCCGGGGTGTGCTCAAATGCTGTGGCCACTGGGTTTCATAGGTCACAATGGAGGGCCCTGTGTCATCTGCCTGGCGGGCCAGATCTCTGCCATTGGCTCAGTCTTGTCACCAGGCCCGTGACAAGCTCCGCCCACACTTGCGGTGGGGCGACTGTCTCTATGGTGATGGCAAAGAAGCCTTAGCCCCGCCCACCTGGCCTTCACTTCACCTACCTGGCCCTCTGACCCTCACTCAGACCTCTGCGTTGATAAAAATCAATGTCTGCCCGGGCCCAGGTGTCAGCATCTGGGATAAAGGATTCGCGACCTTGCCTGGGGCAGAAGGCAGCCTAGGTCAGCGGGTAGCTGGAAGTCTAGTGACTTGTGACACTGCTGCCAGTGACAAATGGTGACTCCCACACTCACAGATCCCCTGGTGGCAGAATGATAGTGATGGGTGGAGAAACATCGCTCCGGAGCACACGTTTAATGGGGCAGCAGCCAAAGCAAAGGCCAGGGCCAGTAGTGGACGTCGTGGAGCTGAATGGCGAGCCAGCGAAGGGCCCAAGGATCCCTCCTGTATATGGCGAACAGGTCATCCGTGTCCCCACGTCCATAAAGCATTGGACTGCTGGGGCCCAGGCTGCCAGGATTTCGGCCTTGCCTTCGGAGCCCGGCCACATAGGCAGCCTCGCAGCAGAGGCGGGGACGTGTAGACAGCAAAAATTTGGAAACTGGCCGTGTTTCCTCGATTTCCCTGGCATCGGCCTTTTTGAGCGGCTTGCTTTTTTTCCTGGTAGGATAGGGCCCTGACGGAGAAAGGCAGGATCACGTGTGCAGGAAAGGTGTGTGTTGAGAGGGTGACGACGTCGAGACCATGTTGGGATCTTTAGTCCCAGGAAAGGCCCCTGGCGGGTGTGGGTCAATGTTCTCTACCCATCCCCCTTGGCGGGGGAGGTTTTCACCATACAAAGCAGCAGCGCAATCATTCGTCGCCGGAGAGGTTGCATCTGCCCACAATCTCCACCTGGCCAGGGTCCGCCCCTACTGTATTGCGCATGTCAGTCAACAGAAGCTGAGACCTTCCAGAGAGACTACCTGCTATTCTCTACCCACGGGAAAGCAGTACAGCCAGAAGCCTCCCCCGTTCCATCTCTAGGCTCTCTCTCAGGCCCCTCATACTTGTGATGTGTCTCAGGGGTAGAATGAAGAGATTCCTCTGGGTGAACACATACAGAGAGGCCACAGATGCTGAGGAAGGGCGCCTTGCCTAGTGATATCCTAGCGTAAGTGGAAAAGAGGTACCTGCCTGCTGTCACAGTGTGTCGAACGTGTTGACATCAGGGGTTGCCCACTGTGAAGTTATTCCCTGGGTGCCCTGGATTCTGTGGCCAAAGACGCAAGGGGCCGTTGTCTGTCCATGGGTAAAATGGAGGGCTGTGCGGAGCTGACCGGTTAGGCTGGACCTCTCCTATTGGCTCAGTGTTTGTGACTCGTCCCCGTCAGATGTTCCGCCCAGAGTTCCGGTGGCTGTCACCATGGGGATTGGGAAAGAAGCCTTAGGCCCCACACTCAGCCTTCACCTGGCCTACCTGGCCTCTTTCCCCTCATCTAGACCGCTGTGTGGATGAAAGAAAGGATGTCGGCCAGTGAGCACGTGTCCTGATTTCCTTGGAAGGATTAGGCTCCTTGCCTGGGCAGAAGACAGCCAAGGTCAGCCTGAGCCCAGACACCTAGTGACCTGTGACACTGCAGCCAGTGATAGATGTTGATGTCCACGCTCAGGTATCCGCAGGTGGCGGATTCAGTGTGGTGGGAAGAGAAGTGGAAGTAGAGATGACACACTCACGAGGGCACGGGCCGAAGGTCAGGGAAAATAGCTGAGGTCGTGGAGCTCTAGCGGAGCCAGTCTAGGGCCCAGGCCTCCCTGCCGTACGAGGCAAAGAGGTGATCCATATGCCGCCATCCGTAGACTCTGGACGGCTGGGGCCCTGGATGCCCGGATTTGGGCCTTGTCTACCGAGAAGTGACGCACATGCGGTGTGCCACCGCAGGCTGTGGAGCAGCAGAGGGCAAAATCTTGAAAATGGGGTCTTCAGTTGACTTTGCCTGTGCTCTCCTTTGGCTGAGTGACATCGTGTGTTTCCTAGCAGGTGAAGACATTCGTGGAGAGAGGCGGTTTCCATGCGTGCAGGCAAAGTGTGTGCTGAGATGATGAGTTGCTGGAGACCAGGGTGGACTCTTCAGACCCAGAATAGGCCTCTGGCAGGTATGTGTCAATGTTTTGTGCCCATGGCACTCAGCCGGTTATTTGCATAGAATGTGATCAGCGGAATTAGTAGTCTCCGGAGAGGCTGCCACTTGTCAGCGAGCTTCACCTGGCCAGGTCCCACGGTGATGTCAAGCTTCACCTGGCCAGGTCCGCCCGTGATGTAGCTCCCCAATCAATCACTACTCTCTAGACCTTCCAGATAGACGAGCAGAACTTCTCTCCCCATGGGCCAGCAGTAGAGCCAGAGGCCTTCCCCCTTTGCTCTTTGGTCTCTAGGCCCTCTGTCAGGCACTCCAAGGTGTGAAGTGACAAGGGGGAGAAGGAAGAGATTTCAGAGAACGAAGACAAGCAGAGAGAGACAGAGAGAGGCAAGAGATGCTGAGTGGGGATGCCTTGCCTACTGATATCCTCAGGAAAGTGGGAAAGAGGTACCTGGCGTGCTCTGCCAATGCCCTGAAGCAGTCCGCACCAGGGGCTCCCTTGTGCCTGCGTAGCCTTTCCCGGGGTGTGCTCAAATCCTGTGGCCACTAGGTGTCATAGGTCACAATGGAGGGCCCTGTGTCATCTGCCTGGCGGGCCGGATCTCTGCCATCGGCTCAGTCTTGTCACCAGGCCCGTGACAAGCTCCGCCCACACTTGCGGTGGGGCGACTGTCTCTACGGTGATGGCAAAGAAGCCTTAGCCCCGCCCACCTGGCCTTCACTTCACCTACCTGGCCCTCTGACCCTCACTCAGACCTCTGTGTTGATAAAAATCAATGTCTGCCCGGGCCCAGGTGTCAGCATCTGGGATAAAGGATTCGGGACCTTGCCTGGGGCAGAAGGCAGCCTAGGTCAGCGGGTAGCTGGAAGTCTAGTGACTTGTGACACTGCTGCCAGTGACAAATGGTGACTCCCACACTCACAGATCCCCTGGTGGCAGAATGATAGTGATGGGTGGAGAAACATCGCTCCGGAGCACACGTTTAATGGGGCAGCAGCCAAAGCAAAGGCCAGGGCCAGTAGTGGACGTCGTGGAGCGGAATGGCGAGCCAGCGAAGGGCCCAAGGATCCCTCCTGTATATGGCGAACAGGTCATCCGTGTCCCCACGTCCATAAAGCATTGGACTGCTGGGGCCCAGGCTGCCAGGATTTCGGCCTTGCCTTCGGAGCCCGGCCACATAGGCAGCCTCGCAGCGGAGGCGGGGACGTGTAGACAGCAAAAATTTGGAAACTGGCCGTGTTTCCTCGATTTCCCTGGCATCGGCCTTTTTGAGCGGCTTGCTTTTTTTCCTGGTAGGATAGGGCCCTGACGGAGAAAGGCAGGATTACGTGTGCAGGAAAGGTGTGTGTTGAGAGGGTGACGACGTTGAGACCATGTTGGGATCTTTAGTCCCAGGAAAGGCCCCTGGCGGGTGTGGGTCAATGTTCTCTACCCATCCCCCTTGGCGGGGGGAGGTTTTCACCATACAAAGCAGCAGCGCAATCATTCGTCGCCGGAGAGGTTGCATCTGCCCACAAGCTCCACCTGGCCAGGGTCCGCCCCTACTGTATTGCGCGTGTCAGTCAACAGAAGCTAAGACCTTCCAGAGAGACTACCTGCTATTCTCTACCCACGGGGAAGCAGTACAGCCAGAAGCCTCCCCCGTTCCATCTCTAGGCTCTCTCTCAGGCCCCTCATACTTGTGATGTGTCTCAGGGGTAGAATGAAGAGATTCCTCTGAGTGAACACATACAGAGAGGCCACAGATGCTGAGGAAGGGCGCCTTGCCTAGTGATATCCTAGCGTAAGTGGAAAAGAGGTACCTGCCTGCTGTCCCAGTGTGTCGAACGTGTTGACATCAGGGGTTGCCTACTGTGAAGTTATTCCCTGGGTGCCCTGGATTCTGTGGCCAAAGACGCAAGGGGCCGTTGTCTGTCCATGGGTAAAATGGAGGGGTCTGCGGAGCTGGCCGGTTAGGCTGGACATCTCCTATTGGCTCAGTGTTTGTGACTCGTCCCCGTCAGAAGTTCCGCCCAGCCTTCCGGTGGCTGTCACCATGGGGATTGGGAAAGAAGCCTTAGGCCCCACACTCAGCCTTCACCTGGCCTACCTGGCCTCTTTCCCCTCATCTAGACCGCTGTGTGGATGAAAGAAAGGATGTCGGCCAGTGAGCACGTGTCCTGATTTCCTTGGAAGGATTAGGCTCCTTGCCTGGGCAGAAGACAGCCAAGGTCAGCCTGAGCCCAGACACCTAGTGACCTGTGACACTGCAGCCAGTGATAGATGTTGATGTCCACGCTCAGGTATCCGCAGGTGGCGGATTCAGTGTGGTGGGAAGAGAAGTGGAAGTAGAGATGACACACTCACGAGGGCACGGGCCGAAGGTCAGGGAAAATAGCTGAGGTCGTGGAGCTCTAGCGGAGCCAGTCTAGGGCCCAGGCCTCCCTGCTGTACGAGGCAAAGAGGTGATCCATATGCCGCCATCCGTAGACTCTGGACGGCTGGGGCCCTGGATGCCCGGATTTCGGCCTTGTCTACCGAGAAGTGACGCACATGCGGTGTGCCACCGCAGGCTGTGGAGCAGCAGAGGGCAAAATCTTGAAAATGGGGGCTTCAGTTGACTTTGCCTGTGCTCTCCTTTGGCTGAGTGACATCGTGTGTTTCCTAGCAGGTGAAGACATTCGTGGAGAGAGGCGGTTTCCATGCGTGCAGGCAAAGTGTGTGCTGAGATGATGAGTTGCTGGAGACCAGGGTGGACTCTTCAGACCCAGAATAGGCCTCTGGCAGGTATGTGTCAATGTTTTGTGCCCATGGCACTCAGCCGGTTATTGGCATAGAATGTGATCAGCGGAATTAGTAGTCTCCGGAGAGGCTGCCACTTGTCAGCGAGCTTCACCTGGCCAGGTCCCACGGTGATGTCAAGCTTCACCTGGCCAGGTCCGCCCGTGATGTAGCTCCCCAATCAATCACTACTCTCTAGACCTTCCAGATAGACGAGCAGAACTTCTCTCCCCATGGGCAAGCAGTAGAGCCAGAGGCCTTCCCCCTTTGCTCTTTGGTCTCTAGGCCCTCTGTCAGGCACTCCAAGGTGTGAAGTGACAAGGGGGAGAAGGAAGAGATTTCAGAGAACGAAGACAAGCAGAGCGAGACAGAGAGAGGCAAGAGATGCTGAGTGGGGATGCCTTGCCTACTGATATCCTCAGGAAAGTGGGAAAGAGGTACCTGGCGTGCTCTGCCAATGCCCTGAAGCAGTCCGCACCAGGGGCTCCCTTGTGCCTGCGTAGCCTTTCCCGGGGTGTGCTCAAATCCTGTGGCCACTGGGTGTCATAGGTCACAATGGAGGGCCCTGTGTCATCTGCCTGGCGGGCCGGATCTCTGCCATTGGCTCAGTCTTGTCACCAGGCCCATGACAAGCTCCGCCCACTCTTGCGGTGGGGCGACTGTCTCTACGGTGATGGCAAAGAAGCCTTAGCCCCGCCCACCTGGCCTTCACTTCACCTACCTGGCCCTCTGACCCTCACTCAGACCTCTGTGTTGATAAAAATCAATATCCGCCAGGGCCCAGGTGTCAGCATCTGGGATAAAGGATTCGGAACCTTGCCTGGGGCAGAAGGCAGCCTAGGTCAGCGGGTAGCTGGAAGTCTAGTGACTTGTGACACTGCTGCCAGTGACAAATGGTGACTCCCACACTCACAGATCCCCTGGTGGCAGAATGATAGTGATGGGTGGAGAAACATCGCTCCGGAGCACACGTTTAATGGGGCAGCAGCCAAAGCAAAGGCCAGGGCCAGTAGTGGACGTCGTGGAGCGGAATGGCGAGCCAGCGAAGGGCCCAAGGATCCCTCCTGTATATGGCGAACAGGTCATCCGTGTCCCCACGTCCATAAAGCATTGGACTGCTGGGGCCCAGGCTGCCAGGATTTCGGCCTTGCCTTCGGAGCCCGGCCACATAGGCAGCCTCGCAGCGGAGGCGGGGACGTGTAGACAGCAAAAATTTGGAAACTGGCCGTGTTTCCTCGATTTCCCTGGCATCGGCCTTTTTGAGCGGCTTGCTTTTTTTCCTGGTAGGATAGGGCCCTGACGGAGAAAGGCAGGATTACGTGTGCAGGAAAGGTGTGTGTTGAGAGGGTGACGACGTTGAGACCATGTTGGGATCTTTAGTCCCAGGAAAGGCCCCTGGCAGGTGTGGGTCAATGTTCTCTACCCATCCCCCTTGGCGGGGGGAGCTTTTCACCATACAAAGCAGCAGCGCAATCATTCGTCGCCGGAGAGGTTGCATCTGCCCACAAGCTCCACCTGGCCAGGGTCCGCCCCTACTGTATTGCGCATGTCAGTCAACAGAAGCTAAGACCTTCCAGAGAGACTACCTGCTATTCTCTACCCACGGGGAAGCAGTACAGCCAGAAGCCTCCCCCGTTCCATCTCTAGGCTCTCTCTCAGGCCCCTCATACTTGTGATGTGTCTCAGGGGTAGAATGAAGAGATTCCTCTGAGTGAACACATACAGAGAGGCCACAGATGCTGAGGAAGGGCGCCTTGCCTAGTGATATCCTAGCGTAAGTGGAAAAGAGGTACCTGCCTGCTGTCCCAGTGTGTCGAACGTGTTGACATCAGGGGTTGCCTACTGTGAAGTTATTCCCTGGGTGCCCTGGATTCTGTGGCCAAAGACGCAAGGGGCCGTTGTCTGTCCATGGGTAAAATGGAGGGGTCTGCGGAGCTGGCCGGTTAGGCTGGACCTCTCCTATTGGCTCAGTGTTTGTGACTCGTCCCCGTCAGAAGTTCCGCCCAGCCTTCCGGTGGCTGTCACCATGGCGATTGGGAAAGAAGCCTTAGGCCCCACACTCAGCCTTCACCTGGCCTACCTGGCCTCTTTCCCCTCATCTAGACCGCTGTGTGGATGAAAGAAAGGATGTCGGCCAGTGAGCACGTGTCCTGATTTCCTTGGAAGGATTAGGCTCCTTGCCTGGGCAGAAGACAGCCAAGGTCAGCCTGAACCCAGACACCTAGTGACCTGTGACACTGCAGCCAGTGATAGATGTTGATGTCCACGCTCAGGTATCCGCAGGTGGCGGATTCAGTGTGGTGGGAAGAGAAGTGGAAGTAGAGATGACACACTCACGAGGGCACGGGCCGAAGGTCAGGGAAAATAGCTGAGGTCGTGGAGCTCTAGCGGAGCCAGTCTAGGGCCCAGGCCTCCCTGCTGTACGAGGCAAAGAGGTGATCCATATGCCGCCATCCGTAGACTCTGGACGGCTGGGGCCCTGGATGCCCGGATTTCGGCCTTGTCTACCGAGAAGTGACGCACATGCGGTGTGCCACCGCAGGCTGTGGAGCAGCAGAGGGCAAAATCTTGAAAATGGGGGCTTCAGTTGACTTTGCCTGTGCTCTCCTTTGGCTGAGTGACATCGTGTGTTTCCTAGCAGGTGAAGACATTCGTGGAGAGAGGCGGTTTCCATGCGTGCAGGCAAAGTGTGTGCTGAGATGATGAGTTGCTGGAGACCAGGGTGGACTCTTCAGACCCAGAATAGGCCTCTGGCAGGTATGTGTCAATGTTTTGTGCCCATGGCACTCAGCCGGTTATTGGCATAGAATGTGATCAGCGGAATTAGTAGTCTCCGGAGAGGCTGCCACTTGTCAGCGAGCTTCACCTGGCCAGGTCCCACGGTGATGTCAAGCTTCACCTGGCCAGGTCCGCCCGTGATGTAGCTCCCCAATCAATCACTACTCTCTAGACCTTCCAGATAGACGAGCAGAACTTCTCTCCCCATGGGCAAGCAGTAGAGCCAGAGGCCTTCCCCCTTTGCTCTTTGGTCTCTAGGCCCTCTGTCAGGCACTCCAAGGTGTGAAGTGACAAGGGGGAGAAGGAAGAGATTTCAGAGAACGAAGACAAGCAGAGCGAGACAGAGAGAGGCAAGAGATGCTGAGTGGGGATGCCTTGCCTACTGATATCCTCAGGAAAGTGGGAAAGAGGTACCTGGCGTGCTCTGCCAATGCCCTGAAGCAGTCCGCACCAGGGGCTCCCTTGTGCCTGCGTAGCCTTTCCCGGGGTGTGCTCAAATCCTGTGGCCACTGGGTGTCATAGGTCACAATGGAGGGCCCTGTGTCATCTGCCTGGCGGGCCGGATCTCTGCCATTGGCTCAGTCTTGTCACCAGGCCCATGACAAGCTCCGCCCACTCTTGCGGTGGGGCGACTGTCTCTACGGTGATGGCAAAGAAGCCTTAGCCCCGCCCACCTGGCCTTCACTTCACCTACCTGGCCCTCTGACCCTCACTCAGACCTCTGTGTTGATAAAAATCAATATCCGCCAGGGCCCAGGTGTCAGCATCTGGGATAAAGGATTCGGAACCTTGCCTGGGGCAGAAGGCAGCCTAGGTCAGCGGGTAGCTGGAAGTCTAGTGACTTGTGACACTGCTGCCAGTGACAAATGGTGACTCCCACACTCACAGATCCCCTGGTGGCAGAATGATAGTGATGGGTGGAGAAACATCGCTCCGGAGCACACGTTTAATGGGGCAGCAGCCAAAGCAAAGGCCAGGGCCAGTAGTGGACGTCGTGGAGCGGAATGGCGAGCCAGCGAAGGGCCCAAGGATCCCTCCTGTATATGGCGAACAGGTCATCCGTGTCCCCACGTCCATAAAGCATTGGACTGCTGGGGCCCAGGCTGCCAGGATTTCGGCCTTGCCTTCGGAGCCCGGCCACATAGGCAGCCTCGCAGCGGAGGCGGGGACGTGTAGACAGCAAAAATTTGGAAACTGGCCGTGTTTCCTCGATTTCCCTGGCATCGGCCTTTTTGAGCGGCTTGCTTTTTTTCCTGGTAGGATAGGGCCCTGACGGAGAAAGGCAGGATTACGTGTGCAGGAAAGGTGTGTGTTGAGAGGGTGACGACGTTGAGACCATGTTGGGATCTTTAGTCCCAGGAAAGGCCCCTGGCGGGTGTGGGTCAATGTTCTCTACCCATCCCCCTTGGCGGGGGGAGCTTTTCACCATACAAAGCAGCAGCGCAATCATTCGTCGCCGGAGAGGTTGCATCTGCCCACAAGCTCCACCTGGCCAGGGTCCGCCCCTACTGTATTGCGCATGTCAGTCAACAGAAGCTAAGACCTTCCAGAGAGACTACCTGCTATTCTCTACCCACGGGGAAGCAGTACAGCCAGAAGCCTCCCCCGTTCCATCTCTAGGCTCTCTCTCAGGCCCCTCATACTTGTGATGTGTCTCAGGGGTAGAATGAAGAGATTCCTCTGAGTGAACACATACAGAGAGGCCACAGATGCTGAGGAAGGGCGCCTTGCCTAGTGATATCCTAGCGTAAGTGGAAAAGAGGTACCTGCCTGCTGTCCCAGTGTGTCGAACGTGTTGACATCAGGGGTTGCCTACTGTGAAGTTATTCCCTGGGTGCCCTGGATTTTGTGGCCAAAGACGCAAGGGGCCGTTGTCTGTCCATGGGTAAAATGGAGGGGTCTGCGGAGCTGGCCGGTTAGGCTGGACCTCTCCTATTGGCTCAGTGTTTGTGACTCGTCCCCGTCAGAAGTTCCGCCCAGCCTTCCGGTGGCTGTCACCATGGGGATTGGGAAAGAAGCCTTAGGCCCCACACTCAGCCTTCACCTGGCCTACCTGGCCTCTTTCCCCTCATCTAGACCGCTGTGTGGATGAAAGAAAGGATGTCGGCCAGTGAGCACGTGTCCTGATTTCCTTGGAAGGATTAGGCTCCTTGCCTGGGCAGAAGACAGCCAAGGTCAGCCTGAACCCAGACACCTAGTGACCTGTGACACTGCAGCCAGTGATAGATGTTGATGTCCACGCTCAGGTATCCGCAGGTGGCGGATTCAGTGTGGTGGGAAGAGAAGTGGAAGTAGAGATGACACACTCACGAGGGCACGGGCCGAAGGTCAGGGAAAATAGCTGAGGTCGTGGAGCTCTAGCGGAGCCAGTCTAGGGCCCAGGCCTCCCTGCTGTACGAGGCAAAGAGGTGATCCATATGCCGCCATCCGTAGACTCTGGACGGCTGGGGCCCTGGATGCCCGGATTTCGGCCTTGTCTACCGAGAAGTGACGCACATGCGGTGTGCCACCGCAGGCTGTGGAGCAGCAGAGGGCAAAATCTTGAAAATGGGGGCTTCAGTTGACTTTGCCTGTGCTCTCCTTTGGCTGAGTGACATCGTGTGTTTCCTAGCAGGTGAAGACATTCGTGGAGAGAGGCGGTTTCCATGCGTGCAGGCAAAGTGTGTGCTGAGATGATGAGTTGCTGGAGACCAGGGTGGACTCTTCAGACCCAGAATAGGCCTCTGGCAGGTATGTGTCAATGTTTTGTGCCCATGGCACTCAGCCGGTTATTGGCATAGAATGTGATCAGCGGAATTAGTAGTCTCCGGAGAGGCTGCCACTTGTCAGCGAGCTTCACCTGGCCAGGTCCCACGGTGATGTCAAGCTTCACCTGGCCAGGTCCGCCCGTGATGTAGCTCCCCAATCAATCACTACTCTCTAGACCTTCCAGATAGACGAGCAGAACTTCTCTCCCCATGGGCAAGCAGTAGAGCCAGAGGCCTTCCCCCTTTGCTCTTTGGTCTCTAGGCCCTCTGTCAGGCACTCCAAGGTGTGAAGTGACAAGGGGGAGAAGGAAGAGATTTCAGAGAACGAAGACAAGCAGAGCGAGACAGAGAGAGGCAAGAGATGCTGAGTGGGGATGCCTTGCCTACTGATATCCTCAGGAAAGTGGGAAAGAGGTACCTGGCGTGCTCTGCCAATGCCCTGAAGCAGTCCGCACCAGGGGCTCCCTTGTGCCTGCGTAGCCTTTCCCGGGGTGTGCTCAAATCCTGTGGCCACTGGGTGTCATAGGTCACAATGGAGGGCCCTGTGTCATCTGCCTGGCGGGCCGGATCTCTGCCATTGGCTCAGTCTTGTCACCAGGCCCATGACAAGCTCCGCCCACTCTTGCGGTGGGGCGACTGTCTCTACGGTGATGGCAAAGAAGCCTTAGCCCCGCCCACCTGGCCTTCACTTCACCTACCTGGCCCTCTGACCCTCACTCAGACCTCTGTGTTGATAAAAATCAATGTCTGCCCGGGCCCAGGTGTCAGCATCTGGGATAAAGGATTCGGAACCTTGCCTGGGGCAGAAGGCAGCCTAGGTCAGCGGGTAGCTGGAAGTCTAGTGACTTGTGACACTGCTGCCAGTGACAAATGGTGACTCCCACACTCACAGATCCCCTGGTGGCAGAATGATAGTGATGGGTGGAGAAACATCGCTCCGGAGCACACGTTTAATGGGGCAGCAGCCAAAGCAAAGGCCAGGGCCAGTAGTGGACGTCGTGGAGCGGAATGGCGAGCCAGCGAAGGGCCCAAGGATCCCTCCTGTATATGGCGAACAGGTCATCCGTGTCCCCACGTCCATAAAGCATTGGACTGCTGGGGCCCAGGCTGCCAGGATTTCGGCCTTGCCTTCGGAGCCCGGCCACATAGGCAGCCTCGCAGCGGAGGCGGGGACGTGTAGACAGCAAAAATTTGGAAACTGGCCGTGTTTCCTCGATTTCCCTGGCATCGGCCTTTTTGAGCGGCTTGCTTTTTTTCCTGGTAGGATAGGGCCCTGACGGAGAAAGGCAGGATTACGTGTGCAGGAAAGGTGTGTGTTGAGAGGGTGACGACGTTGAGACCATGTTGGGATCTTTAGTCCCAGGAAAGGCCCCTGGCGGGTGTGGGTCAATGTTCTCTACCCATCCCCCTTGGCGGGGGGAGCTTTTCACCATACAAAGCAGCAGCGCAATCATTCGTCGCCGGAGAGGTTGCATCTGCCCACAAGCTCCACCTGGCCAGGGTCCGCCCCTACTGTATTGCGCATGTCAGTCAACAGAAGCTAAGACCTTCCAGAGAGACTACCTGCTATTCTCTACCCACGGGGAAGCAGTACAGCCAGAAGCCTCCCCCGTTCCATCTCTAGGCTCTCTCTCAGGCCCCTCATACTTGTGATGTGTCTCAGGGGTAGAATGAAGAGATTCCTCTGAGTGAACACATACAGAAAGGCCACAGATGCTGAGGAAGGGCGCCTTGCCTAGTGATATCCTAGCGTAAGTGGAAAAGAGGTACCTGCCTGCTGTCCCAGTGTGTCGAACGTGTTGACATCAGGGGTTGCCTACTGTGAAGTTATTCCCTGGGTGCCCTGGATTTTGTGGCCAAAGACGCAAGGGGCCGTTGTCTGTCCATGGGTAAAATGGAGGGCTGTGCGGAGCTGGCCGGTTAGGCTGGACCTCTCCTATTGGCTCAGTGTTTGTGACTCGTCCCCGTCAGAAGTTCCGCCCAGCCTTCCGGTGGCTGTCACCATGGGGATTGGGAAAGAAGCCTTAGGCCCCACACTCAGCCTTCACCTGGCCTACCTGGCCTCTTTCCCCTCATCTAGACCGCTGTGTGGATGAAAGAAAGGATGTCGGCCAGTGAGCACGTGTCCTGATTTCCTTGGAAGGATTAGGCTCCTTGCCTGGGCAGAAGACAGCCAAGGTCAGCCTGAGCCCAGACACCTAGTGACCTGTGACACTGCAGCCAGTGATAGATGTTGATGTCCACGCTCAGGTATCCGCAGGTGGCGGATTCAGTGTGGTGGGAAGAGAAGTGGAAGTAGAGATGACACACTCACGAGGGCACGGGCCGAATGTCAGGGAAAATAGCTGAGGTCGTGGAGCTCTAGCAGAGCCAGTCTAGGGCCCAGGCCTCCCTGCTGTATGAGGGAAAGAGGTGATCCATATGCCGCCATCCGTAGACTCTGGACGGCTGGGGCCCTGAATGCCCGGATTTCGGCCTTGTCTACCGAGAAGAGACGCACATGCGGTGTGCCACCGCAGGCTGTGGAGCAGCAGAGGGCAAAATCTTGAAACTGGGGTCTTCAGTTGACTTTGCCTGTGCTCTCCTTTGGCTGAGTGATATCGTGTGTTTCCTAGCAGGTGAAGACATTCGTGGAGAGAGGCGGTTTCCATGCGTGCAGGCAAAGTGTGTGCTGAGATGATGAGTTGCTGGAGACCAGGGTGGACTCTTCAGACCCTGAATAGGCCTCTGGCAGGTATGTGTCAATGTTTTCTGCCCATGGCACTCAGCCGGTTATTGGCATAGAATGTGATCAGCGGAATTAGTAGTCTCCGGAGAGGCTGCCACTTGTCAGCGAGCTTCACCTGGCCAGGTCCCACGGTGATGTCAAGCTTCACCTGGCCAGGTCCGCCCGTGATGTAGCTCCCCAATCAATCACTACTCTCTAGACCTTCCAGATAGACGAGCAGAACTTCTCTCCCCATGGGCAAGCAGTAGAGCCAGAGGCCTTCTCCCTTTGCTCTTTGGTCTCTAGGCCCTCTGTCAGGCACTCCAAGGTGTGAAGTGACAAGGGGGAGAAGGAAGAGATTTCAGAGAACGAAGACAAGCAGAGAGAGACAGAGAGAGGCAAGAGATGCTGAGTGGGGATGCCTTGCCTACTGATATCCTCAGGAAAGTGGGAAAGAGGTACCTGGCGTGCTCTGCCAATGCCCTGAAGCAGTCCGCACCAGGGGCTCCCTTGTGCCTGCGTAGCCTTTCCCGGGGTGTGCTCAAATGCTGTGGCCACTGGGTGTCATAGGTCACAATGGAGGGCCCTGTGTCATCTGCCTGGCGGGCCGGATCTCTGCCATTGGCTCAGTCTTGTCACCAGGCCCATGACAAGCTCCGCCCACTCTTGCGGTGGGGCGACTGTCTCTACGGTGATGGCAAAGAAGGCTTAGCCCCGCCCACCTGGCCTTCACTTCACCTACCTGGCCCTCTGACCCTCACTCAGACCTCTGTGTTGATAAAAATCAATGTCCGCCAGGGCCCAGGTGTCAGCATCTGGGATAAAGCATTCGGGACCTTGCCTGGGGCAGAAGGCAGCCTAGGTCAGCGGGTAGCTGGAAGTCTAGTGACTTGTGACACTGCTGCCAGTGACAAATGGTGACTCCCACACTCACAGATCCCCTGGTGGCAGAATGATAGTGATGGGTGGAGAAACATCGCTCCGGAGCACACGTTTAATGGGGCAGCAGCCAAAGCAAAGGCCAGGGCCAGTAGTGGACGTCGTGGAGCGGAATGGCGAGCCAGCGAAGGGCCCAAGGATCCCTCCTGTATATGGCGAACAGGTCATCCGTGTCCCCACGTCCATAAAGCATTGGACTGCTGGGGCCCAGGCTGCCAGGATTTCGGCCTTGCCTTCGGAGCCCGGCCACATAGGCAGCCTCGCAGCGGAGGCGGGGACGTGTAGACAGCAAAAATTTGGAAACTGGCCGTGTTTCCTCGATTTCCCTGGCATCGGCCTTTTTGAGCGGCTTGCTTTTTTTCCTGGTAGGATAGGGCCCTGACGGAGAAAGGCAGGATTACGTGTGCAGGAAAGGTGTGTGTTGAGAGGGTGACGACGTTGAGACCATGTTGGGATCTTTAGTCCCAGGAAAGGCCCCTGGCGGGTGTGGGTCAATGTTCTCTACCCATCCCCCTTGGCGGGGGGAGGTTTTCACCATACAAAGCAGCAGCGCAATCATTCGTCGCCGGAGAGGTTGCATCTGCCCACAAGCTCCACCTGGCCAGGGTCCGCCCCTACTGTATTGCGCATGTCAGTCAACAGAAGCTAAGACCTTCCAGAGAGACTACCTGCTATTCTCTACCCACGGGGAAGCAGTACAGCCAGAAGCCTCCCCCGTTCCATCTCTAGGCTCTCTCTCAGGCCCCTCATACTTGTGATGTGTCTCAGGGGTAGAATGAAGAGATTCCTCTGAGTGAACACATACAGAGAGGCCACAGATGCTGAGGAAGGGCGCCTTGCCTAGTGATATCCTAGCGTAAGTGGAAAAGAGGTACCTGCCTGCTGTCCCAGTGTGTCGAACGTGTTGACATCAGGGGTTGCCTACTGTGAAGTTATTCCCTGGGTGCCCTGGATTCTGTGGCCAAAGACGCAAGGGGCTGTTGTCTGTCCATGGGTAAAATGGAGGGGTCTGCGGAGCTGGCCGGTTAGGCTGGACCTCTCCTATTGGCTCAGTGTTTGTGACTCGTCCCCGTCAGAAGTTCCGCCCAGCCTTCCGGTGGCTGTCACCATGGGGATTGGGAAAGAAGCCTTAGGCCCCACACTCAGCCTTCACCTGGCCTACCTGGCCTCTTTCCCCTCATCTAGACCGCTGTGTGGATGAAAGAAAGGATGTCGGCCAGTGAGCACGTGTCCTGATTTCCTTGGAAGGATTAGGCTCCTTGCCTGGGCAGAAGACAGCCAAGGTCAGCCTGAGCCCAGACACCTAGTGACCTGTGACACTGCAGCCAGTGATAGATGTTGATGTCCACGCTCAGGTATCCGCAGGTGGCGGATTCAGTGTGGTGGGAAGAGAAGTGGAAGTAGAGATGACACACTCACGAGGGCACGGGCCGAAGGTCAGGGAAAATAGCTGAGGTCGTGGAGCTCTAGCGGAGCCAGTCTAGGGCCCAGGCCTCCCTGCTGTACGAGGCAAAGAGGTGATCCATATGCCGCCATCCGTAGACTCTGGACGGCTGGGGCCCTGGATGCCCGGATTTCGGCCTTGTCTACCGAGAAGTGACGCACATGCGGTGTGCCACCGCAGGCTGTGGAGCAGCAGAGGGCAAAATCTTGAAAATGGGGGCTTCAGTTGACTTTGCCTGTGCTCTCCTTTGGCTGAGTGACATCGTGTGTTTCCTAGCAGGTGAAGACATTCGTGGAGAGAGGCGGTTTCCATGCGTGCAGGCAAAGTGTGTGCTGAGATGATGAGTTGCTGGAGACCAGGGTGGACTCTTCAGACCCAGAATAGGCCTCTGGCAGGTATGTGTCAATGTTTTCTGCCCATGGCACTCAGCCGGTTATTTGCATAGAATGTGATCAGCGGAATTAGTAGTCTCCGGAGAGGCTGCCACTTGTCAGCGAGCTTCACCTGGCCAGGTCCCACGGTGATGTCAAGCTTCACCTGGCCAGGTCCGCCCGTGATGTAGCTCCCCAATCAATCACTACTCTCTAGACCGTCCAGATAGACGAGCAGAACTTCTCTCCCCATGGGCCAGCAGTAGAGCCAGAGGCCTTCCCCCTTTGCTCTTTGGTCTCTAGGCCCTCTGTCAGGCACTCCAAGGTGTGAAGTGACAAGGGGGAGAAGGAAGGCATTTCAGAGAACGAAGACAAGCAGAGAGAGACAGAGAGAGGCAAGAGATGCTGAGTGGGGATGCCTTGCCTACTGATATCCTCAGGAAAGTGGGAAAGAGGTACCTGGCGTGCTCTGCCAATGCCCTGAAGCAGTCCGCACCAGGGGCTCCCTTGTGCCTGCGTAGCCTTTCCCGGGGTGTGCTCAAATGCTGTGGCCACTGGGTTTCATAGGTCACAATGGAGGGCCCTGTGTCATCTGCGTGGCGGGCCGGATCTCTGCCATCGGCTCAGTCTTGTCACCAGGCCCGTGACAAGCTCCGCCCACACTTGCAGTGGGGCGACTGTCTCTATGGTGATGGCAAAGAAGCCTTAGCCCCGCCCACCTGGCCTTCACTTCACCTACCTGGCCCTCTGACCCTCACTCAGACCTCTGTGTTGATAAAAATCAATGTCTGCCCGGGCCCAGGTGTCAGCATCTGGGATAAAGGATTCGGGACCTTGCCTGGGGCAGAAGGCAGCCTAGGTCAGCGGGTAGCTGGAAGTCTAGTGACTTGTGACACTGCTGCCAGTGACAAATGGTGACTCCCACACTCACAGATCCCCTGGTGGCAGAATGATAGTGATGGGTGGAGAAACATCGCTCCGGAGCACACGTTTAATGGGGCAGCAGCCAAAGCAAAGGCCAGGGCCAGTAGTGGACGTCGTGGAGCTGAATGGCGAGCCAGCGAAGGGCCCAAGGATCCCTCCTGTATATGGCGAACAGGTCATCCGTGTCCCCACGTCCATAAAGCATTGGACTGCTGGGGCCCAGGCTGCCAGGATTTCGGCCTTGCCTTCGGAGCCCGGCCACATAGGCAGCCTCGCAGCGGAGGCGGGGACGTGTAGACAGCAAAAATTTGGAAACTGGCCGTGTTTCCTCGATTTCCCTGGCATCGGCCTTTTTGAGCGGCTTGCTTTTTTTCCTGGTAGGATAGGGCCCTGACGGAGAAAGGCAGGATTACGTGTGCAGGAAAGGTGTGTGTTGAGAGGGTGACGACGTTGAGACCATGTTGGGATCTTTAGTCCCAGGAAAGGCCCCTGGCGGGTGTGGGTCAATGTTCTCTACCCATCCCCCTTGGCGGGGGGAGGTTTTCACCATACAAAGCAGCAGCACAATCATTCGTCGCCGGAGAGGTTGCATCTGCCCACAAGCTCCACCTGGCCAGGGTCTGCCCCTACTGTATTGCGCATGTCAGTCAACAGAAGCTAAGACCTTCCAGAGAGACTACCTGCTATTCTCTACCCACGGGGAAGCAGTACAGCCAGAAGCCTCCCCCGTTCCATCTCTAGGCTCTCTCTCAGGCCCCTCATACTTGTGATGTGTCTCAGGGGTAGAATGAAGAGATTCCTCTGAGTGAACACATACAGAGAGGCCACAGATGCTGAGGAAGGGCGCCTTGCCTAGTGATATCCTAGCGTAAGTGGAAAAGAGGTACCTGCCTGCTGTCCCAGCGTGTCGAACGTGTTGACATCAGGGGTTGCCTACTGTGAAGTTATTCCCTGGGTGCCCTGGATTCTGTGGCCAAAGACGCAAGGGGCCGTTGTCTGTCCATGGGTAAAATGGAGGGCTGTGCGGAGCTGGCCGGTTAGGCTGGACATCTCCTATTGGCTCAGTGTTTGTGACTCGTCCCCGTCAGAAGTTCCGCCCAGCCTTCTGGTGGCTGTCACCATGGGGATTGGGAAAGAAGCCTTAGGCCCCACACTCAGCCTTCACCTGGCCTACCTGGCCTCTTTCCCCTCATCTAGACCGCTGTGTGGATGAAAGAAAGGATGTCGGCCAGTGAGCACGTGTCCTGATTTCCTTGGAAGGATTAGGCTCCTTGCCTGGGCAGAAGACAGCCAAGGTCAGCCTGAGCCCAGACACCTAGTGACCTGTGACACTGCAGCCAGTGATAGATGTTGATGTCCATGCTCAGGTATCCGCAGGTGGCGGATTCAGTGTGGTGGGAAGAGAAGTGGAAGTAGAGATGACACACTCACGAGGGCACGGGCCGAAGGTCAGGGAAAATAGCTGAGGTCGTGGAGCTCTAGCGGAGCCAGTCTAGGGCCCAGGCCTCCCTGCTGTACGAGGCAAAGAGGTGATCCATATGCCGCCATCCGTAGACTCTGGACGGCTGGGGCCCTGGATGCCCGGATTTCGGCCTTGTCTACCGAGAAGTGACGCACATGCGGTGTGCCACCGCAGGCTGTGGAGCAGCAGAGGGCAAAATCTTGAAAATGGGGGCTTCAGTTGACTTTGCCTGTGCTCTCCTTTGGCTGAGTGACATCGTGTGTTTCCTAGCAGGTGAAGACATTCGTGGAGAGAGGCGGTTTCCATGCGTGCAGGCAAAGTGTGTGCTGAGATGATGAGTTGCTGGAGACCAGGGTGGACTCTTCAGACCCAGAATAGGCCTCTGGCAGGTATGTGTCAATGTTTTCTGCCCATGGCACTCAGCCGGTTATTTGCATAGAATGTGATCAGCGGAATTAGTAGTCTCCGGAGAGGCTGCCACTTGTCAGCGAGCTTCACCTGGCCAGGTCCCACGGTGATGTCAAGCTTCACCTGGCCAGGTCCGCCCGTGATGTAGCTCCCCAATCAATCACTACTCTCTAGACCTTCCAGATAGACGAGCAGAACTTCTCTCCCCATGGGCCAGCAGTAGAGCCAGAGGCCTTCCCCCTTTGCTCTTTGGTCTCTAGGCCCTCTGTCAGGCACTCCAAGGTGTGAAGTGACAAGGGGGAGAAGGAAGAGATTTCAGAGAACGAAGACAAGCAGAGAGAGACAGAGAGAGGCAAGAGATGCTGAGTGGGGATGCCTTGCCTACTGATATCCTCAGGAAAGTGGGAAAGAGGTACCTGGCGTGCTCTGCCAATGCCCTGAAGCAGTCCGCACCAGGGGCTCCCTTGTGCCTGCGTAGCCTTTCCCGGGGTGTGCTCAAATCCTGTGGCCACTAGGTGTCATAGGTCACAATGGAGGGCCCTGTGTCATCTGCCTGGCGGGCCGGATCTCTGCCATCGGCTCAGTCTTGTCACCAGGCCCGTGACAAGCTCCGCCCACACTTGCGGTGGGGCGACTGTCTCTACGGTGATGGCAAAGAAGCCTTAGCCCCGCCCACCTGGCCTTCACTTCACCTACCTGGCCCTCTGACCCTCACTCAGACCTCTGTGTTGATAAAAATCAATGTCTGCCCGGGCCCAGGTGTCAGCATCTGGGATAAAGGATTCGGGACCTTGCCTGGGGCAGAAGGCAGCCTAGGTCAGCGGGTAGCTGGAAGTCTAGTGACTTGTGACACTGCTGCCAGTGACAAATGGTGACTCCCACACTCACAGATCCCCTGGTGGCAGAATGATAGTGATGGGTGGAGAAACATCGCTCCGGAGCACACGTTTAATGGGGCAGCAGCCAAAGCAAAGGCCAGGGCCAGTAGTGGACGTCGTGGAGCGGAATGGCGAGCCAGCGAAGGGCCCAAGGATCCCTCCTGTATATGGCGAACAGGTCATCCGTGTCCCCACGTCCATAAAGCATTGGACTGCTGGGGCCCAGGCTGCCAGGATTTCGGCCTTGCCTTCGGAGCCCGGCCACATAGGCAGCCTCGCAGCGGAGGCGGGGACGTGTAGACAGCAAAAATTTGGAAACTGGCCGTGTTTCCTCGATTTCCCTGGCATCGGCCTTTTTGAGCGGCTTGCTTTTTTTCCTGGTAGGATAGGGCCCTGACGGAGAAAGGCAGGATTACGTGTGCAGGAAAGGTGTGTGTTGAGAGGGTGACGACGTTGAGACCATGTTGGGATCTTTAGTCCCAGGAAAGGCCCCTGGCGGGTGTGGGTCAATGTTCTCTACCCATCCCCCTTGGCGGGGGGAGCTTTTCACCATACAAAGCAGCAGCGCAATCATTCGTCGCCGGAGAGGTTGCATCTGCCCACAAGCTCCACCTGGCCAGGGTCCGCCCCTACTGTATTGCGCATGTCAGTCAACAGAAGCTAAGACCTTCCAGAGAGACTACCTGCTATTCTCTACCCACGGGGAAGCAGTACAGCCAGAAGCCTCCCCCGTTCCATCTCTAGGCTCTCTCTCAGGCCCCTCATACTTGTGATGTGTCTCAGGGGTAGAATGAAGAGATTCCTCTGAGTGAACACATACAGAGAGGCCACAGATGCTGAGGAAGGGCGCCTTGCCTAGTGATATCCTAGCGTAAGTGGAAAAGAGGTACCTGCCTGCTGTCCCAGTGTGTCGAACGTGTTGACATCAGGGGTTGCCTACTGTGAAGTTATTCCCTGGGTGCCCTGGATTTTGTGGCCAAAGACGCAAGGGGCCGTTGTCTGTCCATGGGTAAAATGGAGGGGTCTGCGGAGCTGGCCGGTTAGGCTGGACCTCTCCTATTGGCTCAGTGTTTGTGACTCGTCCCCGTCAGAAGTTCCGCCCAGCCTTCCGGTGGCTGTCACCATGGGGATTGGGAAAGAAGCCTTAGGCCCCACACTCAGCCTTCACCTGGCCTACCTGGCCTCTTTCCCCTCATCTAGACCGCTGTGTGGATGAAAGAAAGGATGTCGGCCAGTGAGCACGTGTCCTGATTTCCTTGGAAGGATTAGGCTCCTTGCCTGGGCAGAAGACAGCCAAGGTCAGCCTGAACCCAGACACCTAGTGACCTGTGACACTGCAGCCAGTGATAGATGTTGATGTCCACGCTCAGGTATCCGCAGGTGGCGGATTCAGTGTGGTGGGAAGAGAAGTGGAAGTAGAGATGACACACTCACGAGGGCACGGGCCGAAGGTCAGGGAAAATAGCTGAGGTCGTGGAGCTCTAGCGGAGCCAGTCTAGGGCCCAGGCCTCCCTGCTGTACGAGGCAAAGAGGTGATCCATATGCCGCCATCCGTAGACTCTGGACGGCTGGGGCCCTGGATGCCCGGATTTCGGCCTTGTCTACCGAGAAGTGACGCACATGCGGTGTGCCACCGCAGGCTGTGGAGCAGCAGAGGGCAAAATCTTGAAAATGGGGGCTTCAGTTGACTTTGCCTGTGCTCTCCTTTGGCTGAGTGACATCGTGTGTTTCCTAGCAGGTGAAGACATTCGTGGAGAGAGGCGGTTTCCATGCGTGCAGGCAAAGTGTGTGCTGAGATGATGAGTTGCTGGAGACCAGGGTGGACTCTTCAGACCCAGAATAGGCCTCTGGCAGGTATGTGTCAATGTTTTGTGCCCATGGCACTCAGCCGGTTATTGGCATAGAATGTGATCAGCGGAATTAGTAGTCTCCGGAGAGGCTGCCACTTGTCAGCGAGCTTCACCTGGCCAGGTCCCACGGTGATGTCAAGCTTCACCTGGCCAGGTCCGCCCGTGATGTAGCTCCCCAATCAATCACTACTCTCTAGACCTTCCAGATAGACGAGCAGAACTTCTCTCCCCATGGGCAAGCAGTAGAGCCAGAGGCCTTCCCCCTTTGCTCTTTGGTCTCTAGGCCCTCTGTCAGGCACTCCAAGGTGTGAAGTGACAAGGGGGAGAAGGAAGAGATTTCAGAGAACGAAGACAAGCAGAGCGAGACAGAGAGAGGCAAGAGATGCTGAGTGGGGATGCCTTGCCTACTGATATCCTCAGGAAAGTGGGAAAGAGGTACCTGGCGTGCTCTGCCAATGCCCTGAAGCAGTCCGCACCAGGGGCTCCCTTGTGCCTGCGTAGCCTTTCCCGGGGTGTGCTCAAATCCTGTGGCCACTGGGTGTCATAGGTCACAATGGAGGGCCCTGTGTCATCTGCCTGGCGGGCCGGATCTCTGCCATTGGCTCAGTCTTGTCACCAGGCCCATGACAAGCTCCGCCCACTCTTGCGGTGGGGCGACTGTCTCTACGGTGATGGCAAAGAAGCCTTAGCCCCGCCCACCTGGCCTTCACTTCACCTACCTGGCCCTCTGACCCTCACTCAGACCTCTGTGTTGATAAAAATCAATATCCGCCAGGGCCCAGGTGTCAGCATCTGGGATAAAGGATTCGGAACCTTGCCTGGGGCAGAAGGCAGCCTAGGTCAGCGGGTAGCTGGAAGTCTAGTGACTTGTGACACTGCTGCCAGTGACAAATGGTGACTCCCACACTCACAGATCCCCTGGTGGCAGAATGATAGTGATGGGTGGAGAAACATCGCTCCGGAGCACACGTTTAATGGGGCAGCAGCCAAAGCAAAGGCCAGGGCCAGTAGTGGACGTCGTGGAGCGGAATGGCGAGCCAGCGAAGGGCCCAAGGATCCCTCCTGTATATGGCGAACAGGTCATCCGTGTCCCCACGTCCATAAAGCATTGGACTGCTGGGGCCCAGGCTGCCAGGATTTCGGCCTTGCCTTCGGAGCCCGGCCACATAGGCAGCCTCGCAGCGGAGGCGGGGACGTGTAGACAGCAAAAATTTGGAAACTGGCCGTGTTTCCTCGATTTCCCTGGCATCGGCCTTTTTGAGCGGCTTGCTTTTTTTCCTGGTAGGATAGGGCCCTGACGGAGAAAGGCAGGATTACGTGTGCAGGAAAGGTGTGTGTTGAGAGGGTGACGACGTTGAGACCATGTTGGGATCTTTAGTCCCAGGAAAGGCCCCTGGCGGGTGTGGGTCAATGTTCTCTACCCATCCCCCTTGGCGGGGGGAGCTTTTCACCATACAAAGCAGCAGCGCAATCATTCGTCGCCGGAGAGGTTGCATCTGCCCACAAGCTCCACCTGGCCAGGGTCCGCCCCTACTGTATTGCGCATGTCAGTCAACAGAAGCTAAGACCTTCCAGAGAGACTACCTGCTATTCTCTACCCACGGGGAAGCAGTACAGCCAGAAGCCTCCCCCGTTCCATCTCTAGGCTCTCTCTCAGGCCCCTCATACTTGTGATGTGTCTCAGGGGTAGAATGAAGAGATTCCTCTGAGTGAACACATACAGAGAGGCCACAGATGCTGAGGAAGGGCGCCTTGCCTAGTGATATCCTAGCGTAAGTGGAAAAGAGGTACCTGCCTGCTGTCCCAGTGTGTCGAACGTGTTGACATCAGGGGTTGCCTACTGTGAAGTTATTCCCTGGGTGCCCTGGATTTTGTGGCCAAAGACGCAAGGGGCCGTTGTCTGTCCATGGGTAAAATGGAGGGCTGTGCGGAGCTGGCCGGTTAGGCTGGACCTCTCCTATTGGCTCAGTGTTTGTGACTCGTCCCCGTCAGAAGTTCCGCCCAGCCTTCCGGTGGCTGTCACCATGGGGATTGGGAAAGAAGCCTTAGGCCCCACACTCAGCCTTCACCTGGCCTACCTGGCCTCTTTCCCCTCATCTAGACCGCTGTGTGGATGAAAGAAAGGATGTCGGCCAGTGAGCACGTGTCCTGATTTCCTTGGAAGGATTAGGCTCCTTGCCTGGGCAGAAGACAGCCAAGGTCAGCCTGAGCCCAGACACCTAGTGACCTGTGACACTGCAGCCAGTGATAGATGTTGATGTCCACGCTCAGGTATCCGCAGGTGGCGGATTCAGTGTGGTGGGAAGAGAAGTGGAAGTAGAGATGACACACTCACGAGGGCACGGGCCGAAGGTCAGGGAAAATAGCTGAGGTCGTGGAGCTCTAGCAGAGCCAGTCTAGGGCCCAGGCCTCCCTGCTGTATGAGGGAAAGAGGTGATCCATATGCCGCCATCCGTAGACTCTGGACGGCTGGGGCCCTGAATGCCCGGATTTCGGCCTTGTCTACCGAGAAGAGACGCACATGCGGTGTGCCACCGCAGGCTGTGGAGCAGCAGAGGGCAAAATCTTGAAACTGGGGTCTTCAGTTGACTTTGCCTGTGCTCTCCTTTGGCTGAGTGATATCGTGTGTTTCCTAGCAGGTGAAGACATTCGTGGAGAGAGGCGGTTTCCATGCGTGCAGGCAAAGTGTGTGCTGAGATGATGAGTTGCTGGAGACCAGGGTGGACTCTTCAGACCCTGAATAGGCCTCTGGCAGGTATGTGTCAATGTTTTCTGCCCATGGCACTCAGCCGGTTATTGGCATAGAATGTGATCAGCGGAATTAGTAGTCTCCGGAGAGGCTGCCACTTGTCAGCGAGCTTCACCTGGCCAGGTCCCACGGTGATGTCAAGCTTCACCTGGCCAGGTCCGCCCGTGATGTAGCTCCCCAATCAATCACTACTCTCTAGACCTTCCAGATAGACGAGCAGAACTTCTCTCCCCATGGGCAAGCAGTAGAGCCAGAGGCCTTCTCCCTTTGCTCTTTGGTCTCTAGGCCCTCTGTCAGGCACTCCAAGGTGTGAAGTGACAAGGGGGAGAAGGAAGAGATTTCAGAGAACGAAGACAAGCAGAGAGAGACAGAGAGAGGCAAGAGATGCTGAGTGGGGATGCCTTGCCTACTGATATCCTCAGGAAAGTGGGAAAGAGGTACCTGGCGTGCTCTGCCAATGCCCTGAAGCAGTCCGCACCAGGGGCTCCCTTGTGCCTGCGTAGCCTTTCCCGGGGTGTGCTCAAATGCTGTGGCCACTGGGTGTCATAGGTCACAATGGAGGGCCCTGTGTCATCTGCCTGGCGGGCCGGATCTCTGCCATTGGCTCAGTGTTGTCACCAGGCCCATGACAAGCTCCGCCCACTCTTGCGGTGGGGCGACTGTCTCTACGGTGATGGCAAAGAAGGCTTAGCCCCGCCCACCTGGCCTTCACTTCACCTACCTGGCCCTCTGACCCTCACTCAGACCTCTGTGTTGATAAAAATCAATGTCCGCCAGGGCCCAGGTGTCAGCATCTGGGATAAAGCATTCGGGACCTTGCCTGGGGCAGAAGGCAGCCTAGGTCAGCGGGTAGCTGGAAGTCTAGTGACTTGTGACACTGCTGCCAGTGACAAATGGTGACTCCCACACTCACAGATCCCCTGGTGGCAGAATGATAGTGATGGGTGGAGAAACATCGCTCCGGAGCACACGTTTAATGGGGCAGCAGCCAAAGCAAAGGCCAGGGCCAGTAGTGGACGTCGTGGAGCGGAATGGCGAGCCAGCGAAGGGCCCAAGGATCCCTCCTGTATATGGCGAACAGGTCATCCGTGTCCCCACGTCCATAAAGCATTGGACTGCTGGGGCCCAGGCTGCCAGGATTTCGGCCTTGCCTTCGGAGCCCGGCCACATAGGCAGCCTCGCAGCGGAGGCGGGGACGTGTAGACAGCAAAAATTTGGAAACTGGCCGTGTTTCCTCGATTTCCCTGGCATCGGCCTTTTTGAGCGGCTTGCTTTTTTTCCTGGTAGGATAGGGCCCTGACGGAGAAAGGCAGGATTACGTGTGCAGGAAAGGTGTGTGTTGAGAGGGTGACGACGTTGAGACCATGTTGGGATCTTTAGTCCCAGGAAAGGCCCCTGGCGGGTGTGGGTCAATGTTCTCTACCCATCCCCCTTGGCGGGGGGAGGTTTTCACCATACAAAGCAGCAGCGCAATCATTCGTCGCCGGAGAGGTTGCATCTGCCCACAAGCTCCACCTGGCCAGGGTCCGCCCCTACAGTATTGCGCGTGTCAGTCAACAGAAGCTAAGACCTTCCAGAGAGACTACCTGCTATTCTCTACCCACGGGGAAGCAGTACAGCCAGAAGCCTCCCCCGTTCCATCTCTAGGCTCTCTCTCAGGCCCCTCATACTTGTGATGTGTCTCAGGGGTAGAATGAAGAGATTCCTCTGAGTGAACACATACAGAGAGGCCACAGATGCTGAGGAAGGGCGCCTTGCCTAGTGATATCCTAGCGTAAGTGGAAAAGAGGTACCTGCCTGCTGTCCCAGTGTGTCGAACGTGTTGACATCAGGGGTTGCCTACTGTGAAGTTATTCCCTGGGTGCCCTGGATTCTGTGGCCAAAGACGCAAGGGGCTGTTGTCTGTCCATGGGTAAAATGGAGGGGTCTGCGGAGCTGGCCGGTTAGGCTGGACCTCTCCTATTGGCTCAGTGTTTGTGACTCGTCCCCGTCAGAAGTTCCGCCCAGCCTTCCGGTGGCTGTCACCATGGGGATTGGGAAAGAAGCCTTAGGCCCCACACTCAGCCTTCACCTGGCCTACCTGGCCTCTTTCCCCTCATCTAGACCGCTGTGTGGATGAAAGAAAGGATGTCGGCCAGTGAGCACGTGTCCTGATTTCCTTGGAAGGATTAGGCTCCTTGCCTGGGCAGAAGACAGCCAAGGTCAGCCTGAGCCCAGACACCTAGTGACCTGTGACACTGCAGCCAGTGATAGATGTTGATGTCCACGCTCAGGTATCCGCAGGTGGCGGATTCAGTGTGGTGGGAAGAGAAGTGGAAGTAGAGATGACACACTCACGAGGGCACGGGCCGAAGGTCAGGGAAAATAGCTGAGGTCGTGGAGCTCTAGCGGAGCCAGTCTAGGGCCCAGGCCTCCCTGCTGTACGAGGCAAAGAGGTGATCCATATGCCGCCATCCGTAGACTCTGGACGGCTGGGGCCCTGGATGCCCGGATTTGGGCCTTGTCTACCGAGAAGTGACGCACATGCGGTGTGCCACCGCAGGCTGTGGAGCAGCAGAGGGCAAAATCTTGAAAATGGGGGCTTCAGTTGACTTTGCCTGTGCTCTCCTTTGGCTGAGTGACATCGTGTGTTTCCTAGCAGGTGAAGACATTCGTGGAGAGAGGCGGTTTCCATGCGTGCAGGCAAAGTGTGTGCTGAGATGATGAGTTGCTGGAGACCAGGGTGGACTCTTCAGACCCAGAATAGGCCTCTGGCAGGTATGTGTCAATGTTTTCTGCCCATGGCACTCAGCCGGTTATTTGCATAGAATGTGATCAGCGGAATTAGTAGTCTCCGGAGAGGCTGCCACTTGTCAGCGAGCTTCACCTGGCCAGGTCCCACGGTGATGTCAAGCTTCACCTGGCCAGGTCCGCCCGTGATGTAGCTCCCCAATCAATCACTACTCTCTAGACCTTCCAGATAGACGAGCAGAACTTCTCTCCCCATGGGCCAGCAGTAGAGCCAGAGGCCTTCCCCCTTTGCTCTTTGGTCTCTAGGCCCTCTGTCAGGCACTCCAAGGTGTGAAGTGACAAGGGGGAGAAGGAAGACATTTCAGAGAACGAAGACAAGCAGAGAGAGACAGAGAGAGGCAAGAGATGCTGAGTGGGGATGCCTTGCCTACTGATATCCTCAGGAAAGTGGGAAAGAGGTACCTGGCGTGCTCTGCCAATGCCCTGAAGCAGTCCGCACCAGGGGCTCCCTTGTGCCTGCGTAGCCTTTCCCGGGGTGTGCTCAAATGCTGTGGCCACTGGGTTTCATAGGTCACAATGGAGGGCCCTGTGTCATCTGCGTGGCGGGCCGGATCTCTGCCATCGGCTCAGTCTTGTCACCAGGCCCGTGACAAGCTCCGCCCACACTTGCAGTGGGGCGACTGTCTCTATGGTGATGGCAAAGAAGCCTTAGCCCCGCCCACCTGGCCTTCACTTCACCTACCTGGCCCTCTGACCCTCACTCAGACCTCTGTGTTGATAAAAATCAATGTCTGCCCGGGCCCAGGTGTCAGCATCTGGGATAAAGGATTCGGGACCTTGCCTGGGGCAGAAGGCAGCCTAGGTCAGCGGGTAGCTGGAAGTCTAGTGACTTGTGACACTGCTGCCAGTGACAAATGGTGACTCCCACACTCACAGATCCCCTGGTGGCAGAATGATAGTGATGGGTGGAGAAACATCGCTCCGGAGCACACGTTTAATGGGGCAGCAGCCAAAGCAAAGGCCAGGGCCAGTAGTGGACGTCGTGGAGCTGAATGGCGAGCCAGCGAAGGGCCCAAGGATCCCTCCTGTATATGGCGAACAGGTCATCCGTGTCCCCACGTCCATAAAGCATTGGACTGCTGGGGCCCAGGCTGCCAGGATTTCGGCCTTGCCTTCGGAGCCCGGCCACATAGGCAGCCTCGCAGCGGAGGCGGGGACGTGTAGACAGCAAAAATTTGGAAACTGGCCGTGTTTCCTCGATTTCCCTGGCATCGGCCTTTTTGAGCGGCTTGCTTTTTTTCCTGGTAGGATAGGGCCCTGACGGAGAAAGGCAGGATTACGTGTGCAGGAAAGGTGTGTGTTGAGAGGGTGACGACGTTGAGACCATGTTGGGATCTTTAGTCCCAGGAAAGGCCCCTGGCGGGTGTGGGTCAATGTTCTCTACCCATCCCCCTTGGCGGGGGGAGGTTTTCACCATACAAAGCAGCAGCACAATCATTCGTCGCCGGAGAGGTTGCATCTGCCCACAAGCTCCACCTGGCCAGGGTCCGCCCCTACTGTATTGCGCATGTCAGTCAACAGAAGTTAAGACCTTCCAGAGAGACTACCTGCTATTCTCTACCCACGGGGAAGCAGTACAGCCAGAAGCCTCCCCCGTTCCATCTCTAGGCTCTCTCTCAGGCCCCTCATACTTGTGATGTGTCTCAGGGGTAGAATGAAGAGATTCCTCTGAGTGAACACATACAGAGAGGCCACAGATGCTGAGGAAGGGCGCCTTGCCTAGTGATATCCTAGCGTAAGTGGAAAAGAGGTACCTGCCTGCTGTCCCAGCGTGTCGAACGTGTTGACATCAGGGGTTGCCTACTGTGAAGTTATTCCCTGGGTGCCCTGGATTCTGTGGCCAAAGACGCAAGGGGCCGTTGTCTGTCCATGGGTAAAATGGAGGGCTGTGCGGAGCTGGCCGGTTAGGCTGGACATCTCCTATTGGCTCAGTGTTTGTGACTCGTCCCCGTCAGAAGTTCCGCCCAGCCTTCCGGTGGCTGTCACCATGGGGATTGGGAAAGAAGCCTTAGGCCCCACACTCAGCCTTCACCTGGCCTACCTGGCCTCTTTCCCCTCATCTAGACCGCTGTGTGGATGAAAGAAAGGATGTCGGCCAGTGAGCACGTGTCCTGATTTCCTTGGAAGGATTAGGCTCCTTGCCTGGGCAGAAGACAGCCAAGGTCAGCCTGAGCCCAGACACCTAGTGACCTGTGACACTGCAGCCAGTGATAGATGTTGATGTCCACGCTCAGGTATCCGCAGGTGGCGGATTCAGTGTGGTGGGAAGAGAAGTGGAAGTAGAGATGACACACTCACGAGGGCACGGGCCGAAGGTCAGGGAAAATAGCTGAGGTCGTGGAGCTCTAGCGGAGCCAGTCTAGGGCCCAGGCCTCCCTGCTGTACGAGGCAAAGAGGTGATCCATATGCCGCCATCCGTAGACTCTGGACGGCTGGGGCCCTGGATGCCCGGATTTGGGCCTTGTCTACCGAGAAGTGACGCACATGCGGTGTGCCACCGCAGGCTGTGGAGCAGCAGAGGGCAAAATCTTGAAAATGGGGGCTTCAGTTGACTTTGCCTGTGCTCTCCTTTGGCTGAGTGACATCGTGTGTTTCCTAGCAGGTGAAGACATTCGTGGAGAGAGGCGGTTTCCATGCGTGCAGGCAAAGTGTGTGCTGAGATGATGAGTTGCTGGAGACCAGGGTGGACTCTTCAGACCCAGAATAGGCCTCTGGCAGGTATGTGTCAATGTTTTCTGCCCATGGCACTCAGCCGGTTATTTGCATAGAATGTGATCAGCGGAATTAGTAGTCTCCGGAGAGGCTGCCACTTGTCAGCGAGCTTCACCTGGCCAGGTCCCACGGTGATGTCAAGCTTCACCTGGCCAGGTCCGCCCGTGATGTAGCTCCCCAATCAATCACTACTCTCTAGACCTTCCAGATAGACGAGCAGAACTTCTCTCCCCATGGGCCAGCAGTAGAGCCAGAGGCCTTCCCCCTTTGCTCTTTGGTCTCTAGGCCCTCTGTCAGGCACTCCAAGGTGTGAAGTGACAAGGGGGAGAAGGAAGAGATTTCAGAGAACGAAGACAAGCAGAGAGAGACAGAGAGAGGCAAGAGATGCTGAGTGGGGATGCCTTGCCTACTGATATCCTCAGGAAAGTGGGAAAGAGGTACCTGGCGTGCTCTGCCAATGCCCTGAAGCAGTCCGCACCAGGGGCTCCCTTGTGCCTGCGTAGCCTTTCCCGGGGTGTGCTCAAATCCTGTGGCCACTAGGTGTCATAGGTCACAATGGAGGGCCCTGTGTCATCTGCCTGGCGGGCCGGATCTCTGCCATTGGCTCAGTCTTGTCACCAGGCCCATGACAAGCTCCGCCCACTCTTGCGGTGGGGCGACTGTCTCTATGGTGATGGCAAAGAAGCCTTAGCCCCGCCCACCTGGCCTTCACTTCACCTACCTGGCCCTCTGACCCTCACTCAGACCTCTGTGTTGATAAAAATCAATGTCCGCCAGGGCCCAGGTGTCAGCATCTGGGATAAAGGATTCGGGACCTTGCCTGGGGCAGAAGGCAGCCTAGGTCAGCGGGTAGCTGGAAGTCTAGTGACTTGTGACACTGCTGCCAGTGACAAATGGTGACTCCCACACTCACAGATCCCCTGGTGGCAGAATGATAGTGATGGGTGGAGAAACATCACTCCGGAGGACACGTTTAATGGGGCAGCAGCCAAAGCAAAGGCCAGGGCCAGTAGTGGACGTTGTGGAGCTGAATGGCGAGCCAGCGAAGGGCCCAAGGATCCCTCCTGTATATGGCGAACAGGTCATCCGTGTCCCCACGTCCATAAAGCATTGGACTGCTGGGGCCCAGGCTGCCAGGATTTCGGCCTTGCCTTCGGAGCCCGGCCACATAGGCAGCCTCGCAGCAGAGGCGGGCACGTGTAGACAGCAAAAATTTGGAAACTGGCCGTGTTTCCTCTATTTCCCTGGCATTGGCCTTTTTGAGCGGCTTGCTTTTTTTCCTGGTAGGATAGGGCCCTGACGGAGAAAGGCAGGATTACGTGTGCAGGAAAGGTGTGTGTTGAGAGGGTGACGACGTCGAGACCATGTTGGGATCTTTAGTCCCAGGAAAGGCCCCTGGCGGGTGTGGGTCAATGTTCTCTACCCATCCCCCTTGGCGGGGGAGGTTTTCACCATACAAAGCAGCAGCGCAATCATTCGTCGCCGGAGAGGTTGCATCTGCCCACAAGCTCCACCTGGCCAAGGTCCGCCAATACTGTATTGCGCATGTCAGTCAACAGAAGCTGAGACCTTCCAGAGAGACTACCTGCTATTCTCTACCCACGGGGAAGCAGTACAGCCAGAAGCCTCCCCCGTTCCATCTCTAGGCTCTCTCTCCGGCCCCTCATACTTGTGATGAGTCTCAGGGGTAGAATGAAGAGATTCCTCTGAGTGAACACATACAGAGAGGCCACAGATGCTGAGGAAGGGCGCCTTGCCTAGTGATATCCTAGCGTAAGTGGAAAAGAGGTACCTGCCTGCTGTCCCAGTGTGTCGAACGCGTTGACATCAGGGGTTGCCCACTGTGAAGTTATTCCCTGGGTGCCCTGGATTCTGTGGCCAAAGACGCAAGGGGCCGTTGTCTGTCCATGGGTAAAATGGAGGGCTGTGCGGAGCTGGCCGGTTAGGCTGGACCTCTCCTATTGGCTCAGTGTTTGTGACTCGTCCCCGTCAGAAGTTCCGCCCAGCCTTCCGGTGGCTGTCACCATGGCGATTGGGAAAGAAGCCTTAGGCCCCACACTCAGCCTTCACCTGGCCTACCTGGCCTCTTTCCCCTCATCTAGACCGCTGTGTGGATGAAAGAAAGGATGTCGGCCAGTGAGCACGTGTCCTGATTTCCTTGGAAGGATTAGGCTCCTTGCCTGGGCAGAAGACAGCCAAGGTCAGCCTGAGCCTAGACACCTAGTGACCTGTGACACTGCAGCCAGTGATAGATGTTGATGTCCACGCTCAGGTATCCGCAGGTGGCGGATTCAGTGTGGTGGGAAGAGAAGTGGAAGTAGAGATGACACACTCACGAGGGCACGGGCCGAAGGTCAGGGAAAATAGCTGAGGTCGTGGAGCTCTAGCGGAGCCAGTCTAGGGCCCAGGCCTCCCTGCTGTACGAGGCAAAGAGGTGATCCATATGCCGCCATCCGTAGACTCTGGACGGCTGGGGCCCTGGATGCCCGGATTTCGGCCTTGTCTACCGAGAAGTGACGCACATGCGGTGTGCCACCGCAGGCTGTAGAGCAGCAGAGGGCAAAATCTTGAAAATGGGGGCTTCAGTTGACTTTGCCTGTGCTCTCCTTTGGCTGAGTGACATCGTGTGTTTCCTAGCAGGTGAAGACATTCGTGGAGAGAGGCGGTTTCCATGCGTGCAGGCAAAGTGTGTGCTGAGATGATGAGTTGCTGGAGACCAGGGTGGACTCTTCAGACCCAGAATAGGCCTCTGGCAGGTATGTGTCAATGTTTCCTGCCCATGGCACTCAGCCGGTTATTTGCATAGAATGTGATCAGCGGAATTAGTAGTCTCCGGAGAGGCTGCCACTTGTCAGCGAGCTTCACCTGGCCAGGTCCCACGGTGATGTCAAGCTTCACCTGGCCAGGTCCGCCCGTGATGTAGCTCCCCAATCAATCACTACTCTCTAGACCTTCCAGATAGACGAGCAGAACTTCTCTCCCCATGGGCCAGCAGTAGAGCCAGAGGCCTTCCCCCTTTGCTCTTTGGTCTCTAGGCCCTCTGTCAGGCACTCCAAGGTGTGAAGTGACAAGGGGGAGAAGGAAGAGATTTCAGAGAACGAAGACAAGCAGAGAGAGACAGAGAGAGGCAAGAGATGCTGAGTGGGGATGCCTTGCCTACTGATATCCTCAGGAAAGTGGGAAAGAGGTACCTGGCGTGCTCTGCCAATGCCCTGAAGCAGTCCGCACCAGGGGCTCCCTTGTGCCTGCGTAGCCTTTCCCGGGGTGTGCTCAAATGCTGTGGCCACTGGGTGTCATAGGTCACAATGGAGGGCCCTGTGTCATCTGCCTGGCGGGCCGGATCTCTGCCATTGGCTCAGTCTTGTCACCAGGCCCGTGACAAGCTCCGCCCACACTTGCGGTGGGGCGACTGTCTCTATGGTGATGGCAAAGAAGCCTTAGCCCCGCCCACCTGGCCTTCACTTCACCTACCTGGCCCTCTGACCCTCACTCAGACCTCTGTGTTGATAAAAATCAATGTCTGCCCGGGCCCAGGTGTCAGCATCTGGGATAAAGGATTCGCGACCTTGCCTGGGGCAGAAGGCAGCCTAGGTCAGCGGGTAGCTGGAAGTCTAGTGACTTGTGACACTGCTGCCAGTGACAAATGGTGACTCCCACACTCACAGATCCCCTGGTGGCGGAATGATAGTGATGGGTGGAGAAACATCGCTCCGGAGCACACGTTTAATGGGGCAGCAGCCAAAGCAAAGGCCAGGGCCAGTAGTGGACGTCGTGGAGCTGAATGGCGAGCCAGCGAAGGGCCCAAGGATCCCTCCTGTATATGGCGAACAGGTCATCCGTGTCCCCACGTCCATAAAGCATTGGACTGCTGGGGCCCAGGCTGCCAGGATTTCGGCCTTGCCTTCGGAGCCCGGCCACATAGGCAGCCTCGCAGCGGAGGCGGGGACATGTAGACAGCAAAAATTTGGAAACTGGCCGTGTTTCCTCGATTTCCCTGGCATCGGCCTTTTTGAGCGGCTTGCTTTTTTTCCTGGTAGGATAGGGCCCTGACGGAGAAAGGCAGGATTACGTGTGCAGGAAAGGTGTGTGTTGAGAGGGTGACGACGTCGAGACCATGTTGGGATCTTTAGTCCCAGGAAAGGCCCCTGGTGGGTGTGGGTCAATGTTCTCTACCCATCCCCCTTGGCGGGGGAGGTTTTCACCATACAAAGCAGCAGCGCAATCATTCGTCGCCGGAGAGGTTGCATCTGCCCACAAGCTCCACCTGGCCAGGGTCCGCCCCTACTGTGTTGCGCATGTCAGTCAACAGAAGCCGAGACCTTCCAGAGAGACTACCTGCTATTCTCTACCCACGGGGAAGCAGTACAGCCAGAAGCCTCCCCCGTTCCATCTCTAGGCTCTCTCTCAGGCCCCTCATACTTGTGATGTGTCTCAGGGGTAGAATGAAGAGATTCCTCTGAGTGAACACATACAGAGAGGCCACAGATGCTGAGGAAGGGCGCCTTGCCTAGTGATATCCTAGCGTAAGTGGAAAAGAGGTACCTGCCTGCTGTCCCAGTGTGTCGAACGTGTTGACATCAGGGGTTGCCCACTGTGAAGTTATTCCCTGGGTGCCCTGGATTTTGTGGCCAAAGACGCAAGGGGCCGTTGTCTGTCCATGGGTAAAATGGAGGGCTGTGCGGAGCTGGCCGGTTAGGCTGGACCTCTCCTATTGGCTCAGTGTTTGTGACTCGTCCCCTTGAGAAGTTCCGCCCAGCCTTCCGGTGGCTGTCACCATGGCGATTGGGAAAGAAGCCTTAGGCCCCACACTCAGCCTTCACCTGGCCTACCTGGCCTCTTTCCCCTCATCTAGACCGCTGTGTGGATGAAAGAAAGGATGTCGGCCAGTGAGCACGTGTCCTGATTTCCTTGGAAGGATTAGGCTCCTTGCCTGGGCAGAAGACAGCCAAGGTCAGCCTGAGCCCAGACACCTAGTGACCTGTGACACTGCAGCCAGTGATAGATGTTGATGTCCACGCTCAGGTATCCGCAGGTGGCGGATTCAGTGTGGTGGGAAGAGAAGTGGAAGTAGAGATGACACACTCACGAGGGCACGGGCCGAAGGTCAGGGAAAATAGCTGAGGTCGTGGAGCTCTAGCGGAGCCAGTCTAGGGCCCAGGCCTCCCTGCTGTACGAGGCAAAGAGGTGATCCATATGCCGCCATCCGTAGACTCTGGACGGCTGGGGCCCTGGATGCCCGGATTTCGGCCTTGTCTACCGAGAAGTGACGCACATGCGGTGTGCCACCGCAGGCTGTGGAGCAGCAGAGGGCAAAATCTTGAAAATGGGGGCTTCAGTTGACTTTGCCTGTGCTCTCCTTTGGCTGAGTGACATCGTGTGTTTCCTAGCAGGTGAAGACATTCGTGGAGAGAGGCGGTTTCCATGCGTGCAGGCAAAGTGTGTGCTGAGATGATGAGTTGCTGGAGACCAGGGTGGACTCTTCAGACCCAGAATAGGCCTCTGGCAGGTATGTGTCAATGTTTTCTGCCCATGGCACTCAGCCGGTTATTTGCATAGAATGTGATCAGCGGAATTAGTAGTCTCCGGAGAGGCTGCCACTTGTCAGCGAGCTTCACCTGGCCAGGTCCCACGGTGATGTCAAGCTTCACCTGGCCAGGTCCGCCCGTGATGTAGCTCCCCAATCAATCACTACTCTCTAGACCTTCCAGATAGACGAGCAGAACTTCTCTCCCCATGGGCCAGCAGTAGAGCCAGAGGCCTTCCCCCTTTGCTCTTTGGTCTCTAGGCCCTCTGTCAGGCACTCCAAGGTGTGAAGTGACAAGGGGGAGAAGGAAGAGATTTCAGAGAACGAAGACAAGCAGAGAGCGACAGAGAGAGGCAAGAGATGCTGAGTGGGGATGCCTTGCCTACTGATATCCTCAGGAAAGTGGGAAAGAGGTACCTGGCGTGCTCTGCCAATGCCCTGAAGCAGTCCGCACCAGGGGCTCCCTTGTGCCTGCGTAGCCTTTCCCGGGGTGTGCTCAAATGCTGTGGCCACTGGGTTTCATAGGTCACAATGGAGGGCCCTGTGTCATCTGCCTGGCGGGCCGGATCTCTGCCATTGGCTCAGTCTTGTCACCAGGCCCGTGACAAGCTCCGCCCACACTTGCGGTGGGGCGACTGTCTCTATGGTGATGGCAAAGAAGCCTTAGCCCCGCCCACCTGGCCTTCACTTCACCTACCTGGCCCTCTGACCCTCACTCAGACCTCTGTGTTGATAAAAATCAATGTCTGCCCGGGCCCAGGTGTCAGCATCTGGGATAAAGGATTCGCGACCTTGCCTGGGGCAGAAGGCAGCCTAGGTCAGCGGGTAGCTGGAAGTCTAGTGACTTGTGACACTGCTGCCAGTGACAAATGGTGACTCCCACACTCACAGATCCCCTGGTGGCAGAATGATAGTGATGGGTGGAGAAACATCGCTCCGGAGCACACGTTTAATGGGGCAGCAGCCAAAGCAAAGGCCAGGGCCAGTAGTGGACGTCGTGGAGCTGAATGGCGAGCCAGCGAAGGGCCCAAGGATCCCTCCTGTATATGGCGAACAGGTCATCCGTGTCCCCACGTCCATAAAGCATTGGACTGCTGGGGCCCAGGCTGCCAGGATTTCGGCCTTGCCTTCGGAGCCCGGCCACATAGGCAGCCTCGCAGCAGAGGCGGGGACGTGTAGACAGCAAAAATTTGGAAACTGGCCGTGTTTCCTCGATTTCCCTGGCATCGGCCTTTTTGAGCGGCTTGCTTTTTTTCCTGGTAGGATAGGGCCCTGACGGAGAAAGGCAGGATTACGTGTGCAGGAAAGGTGTGTGTTGAGAGGGTGACGACGTCGAGACCATGTTGGGATCTTTAGTCCCAGGAAAGGCCCCTGGCGGGTGTGGGTCAATGTTCTCTACCCATCCCCCTTGGCGGGGGGAGGTTTTCACCATACAAAGCAGCAGCGCAATCATTCGTCGCCGGAGAGGTTGCATCTGCCCACAAGCTCCACCTGGCCAGGGTCCGCCCCTACTGTATTGCGCATGTCAGTCAACAGAAGCTGAGACCTTCCAGAGAGACTACCTGCTATTCTCTACCCACGGGGAAGCAGTACAGCCAGAAGCCTCCCCCGTTCCATCTCTAGGCTCTCTCTCAGGCCCCTCATACTTGTGATGTGTCTCAGGGGTAGAATGAAGAGATTCCTCTGAGTGAACACATACAGAGAGGCCACAGATGCTGAGGAAGGGCGCCTTGCCTAGTGATATCCTAGCGTAAGTGGAAAAGAGGTACCTGCCTGCTGTCCCAGTGTGTCGAACGTGTTGACATCAGGGGTTGCCCACTGTGAAGTTATTCCCTGGGTGCCCTGGATTCTGTGGCCAAAGACGCAAGGGGCCGTTGTCTGTCCATGGGTAAAATGGAGGGCTGTGCGGAGCTGGCCGGTTAGGCTGGACCTCTCCTATTGGCTCAGTGTTTGTGACTCGTCCCCGTCAGAAGTTCCGCCCAGCCTTCCGGTGGCTGTCACCATGGCGATTGGGAAAGAAGCCTTAGGCCCCACACTCAGCCTTCACCTGGCCTACCTGGCCTCTTTCCCCTCATCTAGACCGCTGTGTGGATGAAAGAAAGGATGTCGGCCAGTGAGCACGTGTCCTGATTTCCTTGGAAGGATTAGGCTCCTTGCCTGGGCAGAAGACAGCCAAGGTCAGCCTGAGCCCAGACACCTAGTGACCTGTGACACTGCAGCCAGTGATAGATGTTGATGTCCACGCTCAGGTATCCGCAGGTGGCGGATTCAGTGTGGTGGGAAGAGAAGTGGAAGTAGAGATGACACACTCACGAGGGCACGGGCCGAAGGTCAGGGAAAATAGCTGAGGTCGTGGAGCTCTAGCGGAGCCAGTCTAGGGCCCAGGCCTCCCTGCTGTACGAGGCAAAGAGGTGATCCATATGCCGCCATCCGTAGACTCTGGACGGCTGGGGCCCTGGATGCCCGGATTTCGGCCTTGTCTACCGAGAAGTGACGCACATGCGGTGTGCCACCGCAGGCTGTGGAGCAGCAGAGGGCAAAATCTTGAAAATGGGGGCTTCAGTTGACTTTGCCTGTGCTCTCCTTTGGCTGAGTGACATCGTGTGTTTCCTAGCAGGTGAAGACATTCGTGGAGAGAGGCGGTTTCCATGCGTGCAGGCAAAGTGTGTGCTGAGATGATGAGTTGCTGGAGACCAGGGTGGACTCTTCAGACCCAGAATAGGCCTCTGGCAGGTATGTGTCAATGTTTTCTGCCCATGGCACTCAGCCGGTTATTTGCATAGAATGTGATCAGCGGAATTAGTAGTCTCCGGAGAGGCTGCCACTTGTCAGCGAGCTTCACCTGGCCAGGTCCCACGGTGATGTCAAGCTTCACCTGGCCAGGTCCGCCCGTGATGTAGCTCCCCAATCAATCACTACTCTCTAGACCTTCCAGATAGACGAGCAGAACTTCTCTCCCCATGGGCCAGCAGTAGAGCCAGAGGCCTTCCCCCTTTGCTCTTTGGTCTCTAGGCCCTCTGTCAGGCACTCCAAGGTGTGAAGTGACAAGGGGGAGAAGGAAGAGATTTCAGAGAACGAAGACAAGCAGAGAGCGACAGAGAGAGGCAAGAGATGCTGAGTGGGGATGCCTTGCCTACTGATATCCTCAGGAAAGTGGGAAAGAGGTACCTGGCGTGCTCTGCCAATGCCCTGAAGCAGTCCGCACCAGGGGCTCCCTTGTGCCTGCGTAGCCTTTCCCGGGGTGTGCTCAAATGCTGTGGCCACTGGGTTTCATAGGTCACAATGGAGGGCCCTGTGTCATCTGCCTGGCGGGCCGGATCTCTGCCATTGGCTCAGTCTTGTCACCAGGCCCGTGACAAGCTCCGCCCACACTTGCGGTGGGGCGACTGTCTCTATGGTGATGGCAAAGAAGCCTTAGCCCCGCCCACCTGGCCTTCACTTCACCTACCTGGCCCTCTGACCCTCACTCAGACCTCTGTGTTGATAAAAATCAATGTCTGCCCGGGCCCAGGTGTCAGCATCTGGGATAAAGGATTCGCGACCTTGCCTGGGGCAGAAGGCAGCCTAGGTCAGCGGGTAGCTGGAAGTCTAGTGACTTGTGACACTGCTGCCAGTGACAAATGGTGACTCCCACACTCACAGATCCCCTGGTGGCAGAATGATAGTGATGGGTGGAGAAACATCGCTCCGGAGCACACGTTTAATGGGGCAGCAGCCAAAGCAAAGGCCAGGGCCAGTAGTGGACGTCGTGGAGCTGAATGGCGAGCCAGCGAAGGGCCCAAGGATCCCTCCTGTATATGGCGAACAGGTCATCCGTGTCCCCACGTCCATAAAGCATTGGACTGCTGGGGCCCAGGCTGCCAGGATTTCGGCCTTGCCTTCGGAGCCCGGCCACATAGGCAGCCTCGCAGCAGAGGCGGGGACGTGTAGACAGCAAAAATTTGGAAACTGGCCGTGTTTCCTCGATTTCCCTGGCATCGGCCTTTTTGAGCGGCTTGCTTTTTTTCCTGGTAGGATAGGGCCCTGACGGAGAAAGGCAGGATTACGTGTGCAGGAAAGGTGTGTGTTGAGAGGGTGACGACGTCGAGACCATGTTGGGATCTTTAGTCCCAGGAAAGGCCCCTGGCGGGTGTGGGTCAATGTTCTCTACCCATCCCCCTTGGCGGGGGGAGGTTTTCACCATACAAAGCAGCAGCGCAATCATTCGTCGCCGGAGAGGTTGCATCTGCCCACAAGCTCCACCTGGCCAGGGTCCGCCCCTACTGTATTGCGCATGTCAGTCAACAGAAGCTGAGACCTTCCAGAGAGACTACCTGCTATTCTCTACCCACGGGGAAGCAGTACAGCCAGAAGCCTCCCCCGTTCCATCTCTAGGCTCTCTCTCAGGCCCCTCATACTTGTGATGTGTCTCAGGGGTAGAATGAAGAGATTCCTCTGAGTGAACACATACAGAGAGGCCACAGATGCTGAGGAAGGGCGCCTTGCCTAGTGATATCCTAGCGTAAGTGGAAAAGAGGTACCTGCCTGCTGTCCCAGTGTGTCGAACGTGTTGACATCAGGGGTTGCCCACTGTGAAGTTATTCCCTGGGTGCCCTGGATTCTGTGGCCAAAGACGCAAGGGGCCGTTGTCTGTCCATGGGTAAAATGGAGGGCTGTGCGGAGCTGGCCGGTTAGGCTGGACATCTCCTATTGGCTCAGTGTTTGTGACTCGTCCCCGTCAGAAGTTCCGCCCAGCCTTCCGGTGGCTGTCACCATGGCGATTGGGAAAGAAGCCTTAGGCCCCACACTCAGCCTTCACCTGGCCTACCTGGCCTCTTTCCCCTCATCTAGACCGCTGTGTGGATGAAAGAAAGGATGTCGGCCAGTGAGCACGTGTCCTGATTTCCTTGGAAGGATTAGGCTCCTTGCCTGGGCAGAAGACAGCCAAGGTCAGCCTGAGCCTAGACACCTAGTGACCTGTGACACTGCAGCCAGTGATAGATGTTGATGTCCACGCTCAGGTATCCGCAGGTGGCGGATTCAGTGTGGTGGGAAGAGAAGTGGAAGTAGAGATGACACACTCACGAGGGCACGGGCCGAAGGTCAGGGAAAATAGCTGAGGTCGTGGAGCTCTAGCGGAGCCAGTCTAGGGCCCAGGCCTCCCTGCTGTACGAGGCAAAGAGGTGATCCATATGCCGCCATCCGTAGACTCTGGACGGCTGGGGCCCTGGATGCCCGGATTTCGGCCTTGTCTACCGAGAAGTGACGCACATGCGGTGTGCCACCGCAGGCTGTGGAGCAGCAGAGGGCAAAATCTTGAAAATGGGGGCTTCAGTTGACTTTGCCTGTGCTCTCCTTTGGCTGAGTGACATCGTGTGTTTCCTAGCAGGTGAAGACATTCGTGGAGAGAGGCGGTTTCCATGCGTGCAGGCAAAGTGTGTGCTGAGATGATGAGTTGCTGGAGACCAGGGTGGACTCTTCAGACCCAGAATAGGCCTCTGGCAGGTATGTGTCAATGTTTTCTGCCCATGGCACTCAGCCGGTTATTTGCATAGAATGTGATCAGCGGAATTAGTAGTCTCCGGAGAGGCTGCCACTTGTCAGCGAGCTTCACCTGGCCAGGTCCCACGGTGATGTCAAGCTTCACCTGGCCAGGTCCGCCCGTGATGTAGCTCCCCAATCAATCACTACTCTCTAGACCTTCCAGATAGACGAGCAGAACTTCTCTCCCCATGGGCCAGCAGTAGAGCCAGAGGCCTTCCCCCTTTGCTCTTTGGTCTCTAGGCCCTCTGTCAGGCACTCCAAGGTGTGAAGTGACAAGGGGGAGAAGGAAGAGATTTCAGAGAACGAAGACAAGCAGAGAGAGACAGAGAGAGGCAAGAGATGCTGAGTGGGGATGCCTTGCCTACTGATATCCTCAGGAAAGTGGGAAAGAGGTACCTGGCGTGCTCTGCCAATGCCCTGAAGCAGTCCGCACCAGGGGCTCCCTTGTGCCTGCGTAGCCTTTCCCGGGGTGTGCTCAAATGCTGTGGCCACTGGGTTTCATAGGTCACAATGGAGGGCCCTGTGTCATCTGCCTGGCGGGCCGGATCTCTGCCATTGGCTCAGTCTTGTCACCAGGCCCGTGACAAGCTCCGCCCACACTTGCGGTGGGGCGACTGTCTCTATGGTGATGGCAAAGAAGCCTTAGCCCCGCCCACCTGGCCTTCACTTCACCTACCTGGCCCTCTGACCCTCACTCAGACCTCTGTGTTGATAAAAATCAATGTCTGCCCGGGCCCAGGTGTCAGCATCTGGGATAAAGGATTCGCGACCTTGCCTGGGGCAGAAGGCAGCCTAGGTCAGCGGGTAGCTGGAAGTCTAGTGACTTGTGACACTGCTGCCAGTGACAAATGGTGACTCCCACACTCACAGATCCCCTGGTGGCGGAATGATAGTGATGGGTGGAGAAACATCGCTCCGGAGCACACGTTTAATGGGGCAGCAGCCAAAGCAAAGGCCAGGGCCAGTAGTGGACGTCGTGGAGCTGAATGGCGAGCCAGCGAAGGGCCCAAGGATCCCTCCTGTATATGGCGAACAGGTCATCCGTGTCCCCACGTCCATAAAGCATTGGACTGCTGGGGCCCAGGCTGCCAGGATTTCGGCCTTGCCTTCGGAGCCCGGCCACATAGGCAGCCTCGCAGCAGAGGCGGGGACGTGTAGACAGCAAAAATTTGGAAACTGGCCGTGTTTCCTCGATTTCCCTGGCATCGGCCTTTTTGAGCGGCTTGCTTTTTTTCCTGGTAGGATAGGGCCCTGACGGAGAAAGGCAGGATTACGTGTGCAGGAAAGGTGTGTGTTGAGAGGGTGACGACGTCGAGACCATGTTGGGATCTTTAGTCCCAGGAAAGGCCCCTGGCGGGTGTGGGTCAATGTTCTCTACCCATCCCCCTTGGCGGGGGGAGGTTTTCACCATACAAAGCAGCAGCGCAATCATTCGTCGCCGGAGAGGTTGCATCTGCCCACAAGCTCCACCTGGCCAGGGTCCGCCCCTACTGTATTGCGCATGTCAGTCAACAGAAGCTGAGACCTTCCAGAGAGACTACCTGCTATTCTCTACCCACGGGGAAGCAGTACAGCCAGAAGCCTACCCCGTTCCATCTCTAGGCTCTCTCTCAGGCCCCTCATACTTGTGATGTGTCTCAGGGGTAGAATGAAGAGATTCCTCTGAGTGAACACATACAGAGACGCCACAGATGCTGAGGAAGGGCGCCTTGCCTAGTGATATCCTAGCGTAAGTGGAAAAGAGGTACCTGCCTGCTGTCCCAGTGTGTCGAACGTGTTGACATCAGGGGTTGCCCACTGTGAAGTTATTCCCTGGGTGCCCTGGATTCTGTGGCCAAAGACGCAAGGGGCCGTTGTCTGTCCATGGGTAAAATGGAGGGCTGTGCGGAGCTGGCCGGTTAGGCTGGACCTCTCCTATTGGCTCAGTGTTTGTGACTCGTCCCCGTCAGAAGTTCCGCCCAGCCTTCCGGTGGCTGTCACCATGGCGATTGGGAAAGAAGCCTTAGGCCCCACACTCAGCCTTCACCTGGCCTACCTGGCCTCTTTCCCCTCATCTAGACCGCTGTGTGGATGAAAGAAAGGATGTCGGCCAGTGAGCACGTGTCCTGATTTCCTTGGAAGGATTAGGCTCCTTGCCTGGGCAGAAGACAGCCAAGGTCAGCCTGAGCCCAGACACCTAGTGACCTGTGACACTGCAGCCAGTGATAGATGTTGATGTCCACGCTCAGGTATCCGCAGGTGGCGGATTCAGTGTGGTGGGAAGAGAAGTGGAAGTAGAGATGACACACTCACGAGGGCACGGGCCGAAGGTCAGGGAAAATAGCTGAGGTCGTGGAGCTCTAGCGGAGCCAGTCTAGGGCCCAGGCCTCCCTGCTGTACGAGGCAAAGAGGTGATCCATATGCCGCCATCCGTAGACTCTGGACGGCTGGGGCCCTGGATGCCCGGATTTCGGCCTTGTCTACCGAGAAGTGACGCACATGCGGTGTGCCACCGCAGGCTGTGGAGCAGCAGAGGGCAAAATCTTGAAAATGGGGGCTTCAGTTGACTTTGCCTGTGCTCTCCTTTGGCTGAGTGACATCGTGTGTTTCCTAGCAGGTGAAGACATTCGTGGAGAGAGGCGGTTTCCATGCGTGCAGGCAAAGTGTGTGCTGAGATGATGAGTTGCTGGAGACCAGGGTGGACTCTTCAGACCCAGAATAGGCCTCTGGCAGGTATGTGTCAATGTTTTCTGCCCATGGCACTCAGCCGGTTATTTGCATAGAATGTGATCAGCGGAATTAGTAGTCTCCGGAGAGGCTGCCACTTGTCAGCGAGCTTCACCTGGCCAGGTCCCACGGTGATGTCAAGCTTCACCTGGCCAGGTCCGCCCGTGATGTAGCTCCCCAATCAATCACTACTCTCTAGACCTTCCAGATAGACGAGCAGAACTTCTCTCCCCATGGGCCAGCAGTAGAGCCAGAGGCCTTCCCCCTTTGCTCTTTGGTCTCTAGGCCCTCTGTCAGGCACTCCAAGGTGTGAAGTGACAAGGGGGAGAAGGAAGAGATTTCAGAGAACGAAGACAAGCAGAGAGAGACAGAGAGAGGCAAGAGATGCTGAGTGGGGATGCCTTGCCTACTGATATCCTCAGGAAAGTGGGAAAGAGGTACCTGGCGTGCTCTGCCAATGCCCTGAAGCAGTCCGCACCAGGGGCTCCCTTGTGCCTGCGTAGCCTTTCCCGGGGTGTGCTCAAATGCTGTGGCCACTGGGTTTCATAGGTCACAATGGAGGGCCCTGTGTCATCTGCCTGGCGGGCCGGATCTCTGCCATTGGCTCAGTCTTGTCACCAGGCCCGTGACAAGCTCCGCCCACACTTGCGGTGGGGCGACTGTCTCTATGGTGATGGCAAAGAAGCCTTAGCCCCGCCCACCTGGCCTTCACTTCACCTACCTGGCCCTCTGACCCTCACTCAGACCTCTGTGTTGATAAAAATCAATGTCTGCCCGGGCCCAGGTGTCAGCATCTGGGATAAAGGATTCGCGACCTTGCCTGGGGCAGAAGGCAGCCTAGGTCAGCGGGTAGCTGGAAGTCTAGTGACTTGTGACACTGCTGCCAGTGACAAATGGTGACTCCCACACTCACAGATCCCCTGGTGGCGGAATGATAGTGATGGGTGGAGAAACATCGCTCCGGAGCACACGTTTAATGGGGCAGCAGCCAAAGCAAAGGCCAGGGCCAGTAGTGGACGTCGTGGAGCTGAATGGCGAGCCAGCGAAGGGCCCAAGGATCCCTCCTGTATATGGCGAACAGGTCATCCGTGTCCCCACGTCCATAAAGCATTGGACTGCTGGGGCCCAGGCTGCCAGGATTTCGGCCTTGCCTTCGGAGCCCGGCCACATAGGCAGCCTCGCAGCGGAGGCGGGGACGTGTAGACAGCAAAAATTTGGAAACTGGCCGTGTTTCCTCGATTTCCCTGGCATCGGCCTTTTTGAGCGGCTTGCTTTTTTTCCTGGTAGGATAGGGCCCTGACGGAGAAAGGCAGGATTACGTGTGCAGGAAAGGTGTGTGTTGAGAGGGTGACGACGTCGAGACCATGTTGGGATCTTTAGTCCCAGGAAAGGCCCCTGGTGGGTGTGGGTCAATGTTCTCTACCCATCCCCCTTGGCGGGGGAGGTTTTCACCATACAAAGCAGCAGCGCAATCATTCGTCGCCGGAGAGGTTGCATCTGCCCACAAGCTCCACCTGGCCAGGGTCCGCCCCTACTGTGTTGCGCATGTCAGTCAACAGAAGCTGAGACCTTCCAGAGAGACTACCTGCTATTCTCTACCCACGGGGAAGCAGTACAGCCAGAAGCCTCCCCCGTTCCATCTCTAGGCTCTCTCTCCGGCCCCTCATACTTGGGATGTGTCTCAGGGGTAGAATGAAGAGATTCCTCTGAGTGAACACATACAGAGAGGCCACAGATGCTGAGGAAGGGCGCCTTGCCTAGTGATATCCTAGCGTAAGTGGAAAAGAGGTACCTGCCTGCTGTCCCAGTGTGTCGAACGTGTTGACATCAGGGGTTGCCCACTGTGAAGTTATTCCCTGGGTGCCCTGGATTCTGTGGCCAAAGACGCAAGGGGCCGTTGTCTGTCCATGGGTAAAATGGAGGGCTGTGCGGAGCTGGCCGGTTAGGCTGGACCTCTCCTATTGGCTCAGTGTTTGTGACTCGTCCCCGTCAGAAGTTCCGCCCAGCCTTCCGGTGGCTGTCACCATGGGGATTGGGAAAGAAGCCTTAGGCCCCACACTCAGCCTTCACCTGGCCTACCTGGCCTCTTTCCCCTCATCTAGACCGCTGTGTGGATGAAAGAAAGGATGTCGGCCAGTGAGCACGTGTCCTGATTTCCTTGGAAGGATTAGGCTACTTGCCTGGGCAGAAGACAGCCAAGGTCAGCCTGAGCCCAGACACCTAGTGACCTGTGACACTGCAGCCAGTGATAGATGTTGATGTCCACGCTCAGGTATCCGCAGGTGGCGGATTCAGTGTGGTGGGAAGAGAAGTGGAAGTAGAGATGACACACTCACGAGGGCACGGGCCGAAGGTCAGGGAAAATAGCTGAGGTCGTGGAGCTCTAGCGGAGCCAGTCTAGGGCCCAGGCCTCCCTGCTGTACGAGGCAAAGAGGTGATCCATATGCCGCCATCCGTAGACTCTGGACGGCTGGGGCCCTGGATGCCCGGATTTCGGCCTTGTCTACCGAGAAGTGACGCACATGCGGTGTGCCACCGCAGGCTGTGGAGCAGCAGAGGGCAAAATCTTGAAAATGGGGGCTTCAGTTGACTTTGCCTGTGCTCTCCTTTGGCTGAGTGACATCGTGTGTTTCCTAGCAGGTGAAGACATTCGTGGAGAGAGGCGGTTTCCATGCGTGCAGGCAAAGTGTGTGCTGAGATGATGAGTTGCTGGAGACCAGGGTGGACTCTTCAGACCCAGAATAGGCCTCTGGCAGGTATGTGTCAATGTTTTCTGCCCATGGCACTCAGCCGGTTATTTGCATAGAATGTGATCAGCGGAATTAGTAGTCTCCGGAGAGGCTGCCACTTGTCAGCGAGCTTCACCTGGCCAGGTCCCACGGTGATGTCAAGCTTCACCTGGCCAGGTCCGCCCGTGATGTAGCTCCCCAATCAATCACTACTCTCTAGACCTTCCAGATAGACGAGCAGAACTTCTCTCCCCATGGGCCAGCAGTAGAGCCAGAGGCCTTCCCCCTTTGCTCTTTGGTCTCTAGGCCCTCTGTCAGGCACTCCAAGGTGTGAAGTGACAAGGGGGAGAAGGAAGAGATTTCAGAGAACGAAGACAAGCAGAGAGAGACAGAGAGAGGCAAGAGATGCTGAGTGGGGATGCCTTGCCTACTGATATCCTCAGGAAAGTGGGAAAGAGGTACCTGGCGTGCTCTGCCAATGCCCTGAAGCAGTCCGCACCAGGGGCTCCCTTGTGCCTGCGTAGCCTTTCCCGGGGTGTGCTCAAATGCTGTGGCCACTGGGTTTCATAGGTCACAATGGAGGGCCCTGTGTCATCTGCCTGGCGGGCCGGATCTCTGCCATTGGCTCAGTCTTGTCACCAGGCCCGTGACAAGCTCCGCCCACACTTGCGGTGGGGCGACTGTCTCTATGGTGATGGCAAAGAAGCCTTAGCCCCGCCCACCTGGCCTTCACTTCACCTACCTGGCCCTCTGACCCTCACTCAGACCTCTGTGTTGATAAAAATCAATGTCTGCCCGGGCCCAGGTGTCAGCATCTGGGATAAAGGATTCGCGACCTTGCCTGGGGCAGAAGGCAGCCTAGGTCAGCGGGTAGCTGGAAGTCTAGTGACTTGTGACACTGCTGCCAGTGACAAATGGTGACTCCCACACTCACAGATCCCCTGGTGGCGGAATGATAGTGATGGGTGGAGAAACATCGCTCCGGAGCACACGTTTAATGGGGCAGCAGCCAAAGCAAAGGCCAGGGCCAGTAGTGGACGTCGTGGAGCTGAATGGCGAGCCAGCGAAGGGCCCAAGGATCCCTCCTGTATATGGCGAACAGGTCATCCGTGTCCCCACGTCCATAAAGCATTGGACTGCTGGGGCCCAGGCTGCCAGGATTTCGGCCTTGCCTTCGGAGCCCGGCCACATAGGCAGCCTCGCAGCGGAGGCGGGGACGTGTAGACAGCAAAAATTTGGAAACTGGCCGTGTTTCCTCGATTTCCCTGGCATCGGCCTTTTTGAGCGGCTTGCTTTTTTTCCTGGTAGGATAGGGCCCTGACGGAGAAAGGCAGGATTACGTGTGCAGGAAAGGTGTGTGTTGAGAGGGTGACGACGTCGAGACCATGTTGGGATCTTTAGTCCCAGGAAAGGCCCCTGGTGGGTGTGGGTCAATGTTCTCTACCCATCCCCCTTGGCGGGGGAGGTTTTCACCATACAAAGCAGCAGCGCAATCATTCGTCGCCGGAGAGGTTGCATCTGCCCACAAGCTCCACCTGGCCAGGGTCCGCCCCTACTGTGTTGCGCATGTCAGTCAACAGAAGCTGAGACCTTCCAGAGAGACTACCTGCTATTCTCTACCCACGGGGAAGCAGTACAGCCAGAAGCCTCCCCCGTTCCATCTCTAGGCTCTCTCTCCGGCCCCTCATACTTGGGATGTGTCTCAGGGGTAGAATGAAGAGATTCCTCTGAGTGAACACATACAGAGAGGCCACAGATGCTGAGGAAGGGCGCCTTGCCTAGTGATATCCTAGCGTAAGTGGAAAAGAGGTACCTGCCTGCTGTCCCAGTGTGTCGAACGTGTTGACATCAGGGGTTGCCCACTGTGAAGTTATCCCCTGGGTGCCCTGGATTCTGTGGCCAAAGACGCAAGGGGCCGTTGTCTGTCCATGGGTAAAATGGAGGGCTGTGCGGAGCTGGCCGGTTAGGCTGGACCTCTCCTATTGGCTCAGTGTTTGTGACTCGTCCCCGTGAGAAGTTCTGCCCAGCCTTCCGGTGGCTGTCACCATGGCGATTGGGAAAGAAGCCTTAGGCCCCACACTCAGCCTTCACCTGGCCTACCTGGCCTCTTTCCCCTCATCTAGACCGCTGTGTGGATGAAAGAAAGGATGTCGGCCAGTGAGCACGTGTCCTGATTTCCTTGGAAGGATTAGGCTCCTTGCCTGGGCAGAAGACAGCCAAGGTCAGCCTGAACCCAGACACCTAGTGACCTGTGACACTGCAGCCAGTGATAGATGTTGATGTCCACGCTCAGGTATCCGCAGGTGGCGGATTCAGTGTGGTGGGAAGAGAAGTGGAAGTAGAGATGACACACTCACGAGGGCACGGGCCGAAGGTCAGGGAAAATAGCTGAGGTCGTGGAGCTCTAGCGGAGCCAGTCTAGGGCCCAGGCCTCCCTGCTGTACGAGGCAAAGAGGTGATCCATATGCCGCCATCCGTAGACTCTGGACGGCTGGGGCCCTGGATGCCCGGATTTCGGCCTTGTCTACCGAGAAGTGACGCACATGCGGTGTGCCACCGCAGGCTGTGGAGCAGCAGAGGGCAAAATCTTGAAAATGGGGGCTTCAGTTGACTTTGCCTGTGCTCTCCTTTGGCTGAGTGACATCGTGTGTTTCCTAGCAGGTGAAGACATTCGTGGAGAGAGGCGGTTTCCATGCGTGCAGGCAAAGTGTGTGCTGAGATGATGAGTTGCTGGAGACCAGGGTGGACTCTTCAGACCCAGAATAGGCCTCTGGCAGGTATGTGTCAATGTTTTCTGCCCATGGCACTCAGCCGGTTATTTGCATAGAATGTGATCAGCGGAATTAGTAGTCTCCGGAGAGGCTGCCACTTGTCAGCGAGCTTCACCTGGCCAGGTCCCACGGTGATGTCAAGCTTCACCTGGCCAGGTCCGCCCGTGATGTAGCTCCCCAATCAATCACTACTCTCTAGACCTTCCAGATAGACGAGCAGAACTTCTCTCCCCATGGGCCAGCAGTAGAGCCAGAGGCCTTCCCCCTTTGCTCTTTGGTCTCTAGGCCCTCTGTCAGGCACTCCAAGGTGTGAAGTGACAAGGGGGAGAAGGAAGAGATTTCAGAGAACGAAGACAAGCAGAGAGAGACAGAGAGAGGCAAGAGATGCTGAGTGGGGATGCCTTGCCTACTGATATCCTCAGGAAAGTGGGAAAGAGGTACCTGGCGTGCTCTGCCAATGCCCTGAAGCAGTCCGCACCAGGGGCTCCCTTGTGCCTGCGTAGCCTTTCCCGGGGTGTGCTCAAATGCTGTGGCCACTGGGTTTCATAGGTCACAATGGAGGGCCCTGTGTCATCTGCCTGGCGGGCCGGATCTCTGCCATTGGCTCAGTCTTGTCACCAGGCCCGTGACAAGCTCCGCCCACACTTGCGGTGGGGCGACTGTCTCTATGGTGATGGCAAAGAAGCCTTAGCCCCGCCCACCTGGCCTTCACTTCACCTACCTGGCCCTCTGACCCTCACTCCGACCTCTGTGTTGATAAAAATCAATGTCTGCCCGGGCCCAGGTGTCAGCATCTGGGATAAAGGATTCGCGACCTTGCCTGGGGCAGAAGGCAGCCTAGGTCAGCGGGTAGCTGGAAGTCTAGTGACTTGTGACACTGCTGCCAGTGACAAATGGTGACTCCCACACTCACAGATCCCCTGGTGGCAGAATGATAGTGATGGGTGGAGAAACATCGCTCCGGAGCACACGTTTAATGGGGCAGCAGCCAAAGCAAAGGCCAGGGCCAGTAGTGGACGTCGTGGAGCTGAATGGCGAGCCAGCGAAGGGCCCAAGGATCCCTCCTGTATATGGCGAACAGGTCATCCGTGTCCCCACGTCCATAAAGCATTGGACTGCTGGGGCCCAGGCTGCCAGGATTTCGGCCTTGCCTTCGGAGCCCGGCCACATAGGCAGCCTCGCAGCGGAGGCGGGGACGTGTAGACAGCAAAAATTTGGAAACTGGCCGTGTTTCCTCGATTTCCCTGGCATCGGCCTTTTTGAGCGGCTTGCTTTTTTTCCTGGTAGGATAGGGCCCTGACGGAGAAAGGCAGGATTACGTGTGCAGGAAAGGTGTGTGTTGAGAGGGTGACGACGTCGAGACCATGTTGGGATCTTTAGTCCCAGGAAACGCCCCTGGTGGGTGTGGGTCAATGTTCTCTACCCATCCCCCTTGGCGGGGGAGGTTTTCACCATACAAAGCAGCAGCGCAATCATTCGTCGCCGGAGAGGTTGCATCTGCCCACAAGCTCCACCTGGCCAGGGTCCGCCCCTACTGTATTGCGCATGTCAGTCAACAGAAGCTGAGACCTTCCAGAGAGACTACCTGCTATTCTCTACCCACGGGAAAGCAGTACAGCCAGAAGCCTCCCCCGTTCCATCTCTAGGCTCTCTCTCAGGCCCCTCATACTTGTGATGTGTCTCAGGGGTAGAATGAAGAGATTCCTCTGAGTGAACACATACAGAGAGGCCACAGATGCTGAGGAAGGGCGCCTTGCCTAGTGATATCCTAGCGTAAGTGGAAAAGAGGTACCTGCCTGCTGTCCCAGTGTGTCGAACGTGTTGACATCAGGGGTTGCCCACTGTGAAGTTATTCCCTGGGTGCCCTGGATTCTGTGGCCAAAGACGCAAGGGGCCGTTGTCTGTCCATGGGTAAAATGGAGGGCTGTGCGGAGCTGGCCGGTTAGGCTGGACCTCTCCTATTGGCTCAGTGTTTGTGACTCGTCCCCGTCAGAAGTTCCGCCCAGCCTTCCGGTGGCTGTCACCATGGGGATTGGGAAAGAAGCCTTAGGCCCCACACTCAGCCTTCACCTGGCCTACCTGGCCTCTTTCCCCTCATCTAGACCGCTGTGTGGATGAAAGAAAGGATGTCGGCCAGTGAGCACGTGTCCTGATTTCCTTGGAAGGATTAGGCTCCTTGCCTGGGCAGAAGACAGCCAAGGTCAGCCTGAGCCCAGACACCTAGTGACCTGTGACACTGCAGCCAGTGATAGATGTTGATGTCCACGCTCAGGTATCCGCAGGTGGCGGATTCAGTGTGGTGGGAAGAGAAGTGGAAGTAGAGATGACACACTCACGAGGGCACGGGCCGAAGGTCAGGGAAAATAGCTGAGGTCGTGGAGCTCTAGCGGAGCCAGTCTAGGGCCCAGGCCTCCCTGCTGTACGAGGCAAAGAGGTGATCCATATGCCGCCATCCGTAGACTCTGGACGGCTGGGGCCCTGGATGCCCGGATTTCGGCCTTGTCTACCGAGAAGTGACGCACATGCGGTGTGCCACCGCAGGCTGTGGAGCAGCAGAGGGCAAAATCTTGAAAATGGGGGCTTCAGTTGACTTTGCCTGTGCTCTCCTTTGGCTGAGTGACATCGTGTGTTTCCTAGCAGGTGAAGACATTCGTGGAGAGAGGCGGTTTCCATGCGTGCAGGCAAAGTGTGTGCTGAGATGATGAGTTGCTGGAGACCAGGGTGGACTCTTCAGACCCAGAATAGGCCTCTGGCAGGTATGTGTCAATGTTTTCTGCCCATGGCACTCAGCCGGTTATTTGCATAGAATGTGATCAGCGGAATTAGTAGTCTCCGGAGAGGCTGCCACTTGTCAGCGAGCTTCACCTGGCCAGGTCCCACGGTGATGTCAAGCTTCACCTGGCCAGGTCCGCCCGTGATGTAGCTCCCCAATCAATCACTACTCTCTAGACCTTCCAGATAGACGAGCAGAACTTCTCTCCCCATGGGCCAGCAGTAGAGCCAGAGGCCTTCCCCCTTTGCTCTTTGGTCTCTAGGCCCTCTGTCAGGCACTCCAAGGTGTGAAGTGACAAGGGGGAGAAGGAAGAGATTTCAGAGAACGAAGACAAGCAGAGAGAGACAGAGAGAGGCAAGAGATGCTGAGTGGGGATGCCTTGCCTACTGATATCCTCAGGAAAGTGGGAAAGAGGTACCTGGCGTGCTCTGCCAATGCCCTGAAGCAGTCCGCACCAGGGGCTCCCTTGTGCCTGCGTAGCCTTTCCCGGGGTGTGCTCAAATGCTGTGGCCACTGGGTTTCATAGGTCACAATGGAGGGCCCTGTGTCATCTGCCTGGCGGGCCGGATCTCTGCCATTGGCTCAGTCTTGTCACCAGGCCCGTGACAAGCTCCGCCCACACTTGCGGTGGGGCGACTGTCTCTATGGTGATGGCAAAGAAGCCTTAGCCCTGCCCACCTGGCCTTCACTTCACCTACCTGGCCCTCTGACCCTCACTCAGACCTCTGTGTTGATAAAAATCAATGTCTGCCCGGGCCCAGGTGTCAGCATCTGGGATAAAGGATTCGCGACCTTGCCTGGGGCAGAAGGCAGCCTAGGTCAGCGGGTAGCTGGAAGTCTAGTGACTTGTGACACTGCTGCCAGTGACAAATGGTGACTCCCACACTCACAGATCCCCTGGTGGCAGAATGATAGTGATGGGTGGAGAAACATTGCTCCGTAGCACACGTTTAATGGGGCAGCAGCCAAAGCAAAGGCCAGGGCCAGTAGTGGACGTCGTGGAGCTGAATGGCGAGCCAGCGAAGGGCCCAAGGATCCCTCCTGTATATGGCGAACAGGTCATCCGTGTCCCCACGTCCATAAAGCATTGGACTGCTGGGGCCCAGGCTGCCAGGATTTCGGCCTTGCCTTCGGAGCCCGGCCACATAGGCAGCCTCGCAGCGGAGGCGGGGACGTGTAGACAGCAAAAATTTGGAAACTGGCCGTGTTTCCTCGATTTCCCTGGCATCGGCCTTTTTGAGCGGCTTGCTTTTTTTCCTGGTAGGATAGGGCCCTGACGGAGAAAGGCAGGATTACGTGTGCAGGAAAGGTGTGTGTTGAGAGGGTGACGACGTCGAGACCATGTTGGGATCTTTAGTCCCAGGAAAGGCCCCTGGCGGGTGTGGGTCAATGTTCTCTACCCATCCCCCTTGGCGGGGGAGGTTTTCACCATACAAAGCAGCAGCGCAATCATTCGTCGCCGGAGAGGTTGCATCTGCCCACAAGCTCCACCTGGCCAGGGTCCGCCCCTACTGTATTGCGCATGTCAGTCAACAGAAGCTGAGACCTTCCAGAGAGACTACCTGCTATTCTCTACCCACGGGAAAGCAGTACAGCCAGAAGCCTCCCCCGTTCCATCTCTAGGCTCTCTCTCCGGCCCCTCATACTTGTGATGTGTCTCAGGGGTAGAATGAAGAGATTCCTCTGAGTGAACACATACAGAGAGGCCACAGATGCTGAGGAAGGGCGCCTTGCCTAGTGATATCCTAGCGTAAGTGGAAAAGAGGTACCTGCCTGCTGTCCCAGTGTGTCGAACGTGTTGACATCAGGGGTTGCCCACTGTGAAGTTATTCCCTGGGTGCCCTGGATTCTGTGGCCAAAGACGCAAGGGGCCGTTGTCTGTCCATGGGTAAAATGGAGGGCTGTGCGGAGCTGGCCGGTTAGGCTGGACCTCTCCTATTGGCTCAGTGTTTGTGACTCGTCCCCGTCAGAAGTTCCGCCCAGCCTTCCGGTGGCTGTCACCATGGCGATTGGGAAAGAAGCCTTAGGCCCCACACTCAGCCTTCACCTGGCCTACCTGGCCTCTTTCCCCTCATCTAGACCGCTGTGTGGATGAAAGAAAGGATGTCGGCCAGTGAGCACGTGTCCTGATTTCCTTGGAAGGATTAGGCTCCTTGCCTGGGCAGAAGACAGCCAAGGTCAGCCTGAGCCTAGACACCTAGTGACCTGTGACACTGCAGCCAGTGATAGATGTTGATGTCCACGCTCAGGTATCCGCAGGTGGCGGATTCAGTGTGGTGGGAAGAGAAGTGGAAGTAGAGATGACACACTCACGAGGGCACGGGCCGAAGGTCAGGGAAAATAGCTGAGGTCGTGGAGCTCTAGCGGAGCCAGTCTAGGGCCCAGGCCTCCCTGCTGTACGAGGCAAAGAGGTGATCCATATGCCGCCATCCGTAGACTCTGGACGGCTGGGGCCCTGGATGCCCGGATTTCGGCCTTGTCTACCGAGAAGTGACGCACATGCGGTGTGCCACCGCAGGCTGTGGAGCAGCAGAGGGCAAAATCTTGAAAATGGGGGCTTCAGTTGACTTTGCCTGTGCTCTCCTTTGGCTGAGTGACATCGTGTGTTTCCTAGCAGGTGAAGACATTCGTGGAGAGAGGCGGTTTCCATGCGTGCAGGCAAAGTGTGTGCTGAGATGATGAGTTGCTGGAGACCAGGGTGGACTCTTCAGACCCAGAATAGGCCTCTGGCAGGTATGTGTCAATGTTTTCTGCCCATGGCACTCAGCCGGTTATTTGCATAGAATGTGATCAGCGGAATTAGTAGTCTCCGGAGAGGCTGCCACTTGTCAGCGAGCTTCACCTGGCCAGGTCCCACGGTGATGTCAAGCTTCACCTGGCCAGGTCCGCCCGTGATGTAGCTCCCCAATCAATCACTACTCTCTAGACCTTCCAGATAGACGAGCAGAACTTCTCTCCCCATGGGCCAGCAGTAGAGCCAGAGGCCTTCCCCCTTTGCTCTTTGGTCTCTAGGCCCTCTGTCAGGCACTCCAAGGTGTGAAGTGACAAGGGGGAGAAGGAAGAGATTTCAGAGAACGAAGACAAGCAGAGAGAGACAGAGAGAGGCAAGAGATGCTGAGTGGGGATGCCTTGCCTACTGATATCCTCAGGAAAGTGGGAAAGAGGTACCTGGCGTGCTCTGCCAATGCCCTGAAGCAGTCCGCACCAGGGGCTCCCTTGTGCCTGCGTAGCCTTTCCCGGGGTGTGCTCAAATGCTGTGGCCACTGGGTTTCATAGGTCACAATGGAGGGCCCTGTGTCATCTGCCTGGCGGGCCGGATCTCTGCCATTGGCTCAGTCTTGTCACCAGGCCCGTGACAAGCTCCGCCCACACTTGCGGTGGGGCGACTGTCTCTATGGTGATGGCAAAGAAGCCTTAGCCCCGCCCACCTGGCCTTCACTTCACCTACCTGGCCCTCTGACCCTCACTCAGACCTCTGTGTTGATAAAAATCAATGTCTGCCCGGGCCCAGGTGTCAGCATCTGGGATAAAGGATTCGCGACCTTGCCTGGGGCAGAAGGCAGCCTAGGTCAGCGGGTAGCTGGAAGTCTAGTGACTTGTGACACTGCTGCCAGTGACAAATGGTGACTCCCACACTCACAGATCCCCTGGTGGCAGAATGATAGTGATGGGTGGAGAAACATCGCTCCGGAGCACACGTTTAATGGGGCAGCAGCCAAAGCAAAGGCCAGGGCCAGTAGTGGACGTCGTGGAGCTGAATGGCGAGCCAGCGAAGGGCCCAAGGATCCCTCCTGTATATGGCGAACAGGTCATCCGTGTCCCCACGTCCATAAAGCATTGGACTGCTGGGGCCCAGGCTGCCAGGATTTCGGCCTTGCCTTCGGAGCCCGGCCACATAGGCAGCCTCGCAGCGGAGGCGGGGACGTGTAGACAGCAAAAATTTGGAAACTGGCCGTGTTTCCTCGATTTCCCTGGCATCGGCCTTTTTGAGCGGCTTGCTTTTTTTCCTGGTAGGATAGGGCCCTGACGGAGAAAGGCAGGATTACGTGTGCAGGAAAGGTGTGTGTTGAGAGGGTGACGACGTCGAGACCATGTTGGGATCTTTAGTCCCAGGAAAGGCCCCTGGTGGGTGTGGGTCAATGTTCTCTACCCATCCCCCTTGGCGGGGGAGGTTTTCACCATACAAAGCAGCAGCGCAATCATTCGTCGCCGGAGAGGTTGCATCTGCCCACAAGCTCCACCTGGCCAGGGTCCGCCCCTACTGTGTTGCGCATGTCAGTCAACAGAAGCTGAGACCTTCCAGAGAGACTACCTGCTATTCTCTACCCACGGGGAAGCAGTACAGCCAGAAGCCTCCCCCGTTCCATCTCTAGGCTCTCTCTCCGGCCCCTCATACTTGGGATGTGTCTCAGGGGTAGAATGAAGAGATTCCTCTGAGTGAACACATACAGAGAGGCCACAGATGCTGAGGAAGGGCGCCTTGCCTAGTGATATCCTAGCGTAAGTGGAAAAGAGGTACCTGCCTGCTGTCCCAGTGTGTCGAACGTGTTGACATCAGGGGTTGCCCACTGTGAAGTTATTCCCTGGGTGCCCTGGATTCTGTGGCCAAAGACGCAAGGGGCCGTTGTCTGTCCATGGGTAAAATGGAGGGCTGTGCGGAGCTGGCCGGTTAGGCTGGACCTCTCCTATTGGCTCAGTGTTTGTGACTCGTCCCCGTCAGAAGTTCCGCCCAGCCTTCCGGTGGCTGTCACCATGGCGATTGGGAAAGAAGCCTTAGGCCCCACACTCAGCCTTCACCTGGCCTACCTGGCCTCTTTCCCCTCATCTAGACCGCTGTGTGGATGAAAGAAAGGATGTCGGCCAGTGAGCACGTGTCCTGATTTCCTTGGAAGGATTAGGCTACTTGCCTGGGCAGAAGACAGCCAAGGTCAGCCTGAGCCCAGACACCTAGTGACCTGTGACACTGCAGCCAGTGATAGATGTTGATGTCCACGCTCAGGTATCCGCAGGTGGCGGATTCAGTGTGGTGGGAAGAGAAGTGGAAGTAGAGATGACACACTCACGAGGGCACGGGCCGAAGGTCAGGGAAAATAGCTGAGGTCGTGGAGCTCTAGCGGAGCCAGTCTAGGGCCCAGGCCTCCCTGCTGTACGAGGCAAAGAGGTGATCCATATGCCGCCATCCGTAGACTCTGGACGGCTGGGGCCCTGGATGCCCGGATTTCGGCCTTGTCTACCGAGAAGTGACGCACATGCGGTGTGCCACCGCAGGCTGTGGAGCAGCAGAGGGCAAAATCTTGAAAATGGGGGCTTCAGTTGACTTTGCCTGTGCTCTCCTTTGGCTGAGTGACATCGTGTGTTTCCTAGCAGGTGAAGACATTCGTGGAGAGAGGCGGTTTCCATGCGTGCAGGCAAAGTGTGTGCTGAGATGATGAGTTGCTGGAGACCAGGGTGGACTCTTCAGACCCAGAATAGGCCTCTGGCAGGTATGTGTCAATGTTTTCTGCCCATGGCACTCAGCCGGTTATTTGCATAGAATGTGATCAGCGGAATTAGTAGTCTCCGGAGAGGCTGCCACTTGTCAGCGAGCTTCACCTGGCCAGGTCCCACGGTGATGTCAAGCTTCACCTGGCCAGGTCCGCCCGTGATGTAGCTCCCCAATCAATCACTACTCTCTAGACCTTCCAGATAGACGAGCAGAACTTCTCTCCCCATGGGCCAGCAGTAGAGCCAGAGGCCTTCCCCCTTTGCTCTTTGGTCTCTAGGCCCTCTGTCAGGCACTCCAAGGTGTGAAGTGACAAGGGGGAGAAGGAAGAGATTTCAGAGAACGAAGACAAGCAGAGAGAGACAGAGAGAGGCAAGAGATGCTGAGTGGGGATGCCTTGCCTACTGATATCCTCAGGAAAGTGGGAAAGAGGTACCTGGCGTGCTCTGCCAATGCCCTGAAGCAGTCCGCACCAGGGGCTCCCTTGTGCCTGCGTAGCCTTTCCCGGGGTGTGCTCAAATGCTGTGGCCACTGGGTTTCATAGGTCACAATGGAGGGCCCTGTGTCATCTGCCTGGCGGGCCGGATCTCTGCCATTGGCTCAGTCTTGTCACCAGGCCCGTGACAAGCTCCGCCCACACTTGCGGTGGGGCGACTGTCTCTATGGTGATGGCAAAGAAGCCTTAGCCCCGCCCACCTGGCCTTCACTTCACCTACCTGGCCCTCTGACCCTCACTCAGACCTCTGTGTTGATAAAAATCAATGTCTGCCCGGGCCCAGGTGTCAGCATCTGGGATAAAGGATTCGCGACCTTGCCTGGGGCAGAAGGCAGCCTAGGTCAGCGGGTAGCTGGAAGTCTAGTGACTTGTGACACTGCTGCCAGTGACAAATGGTGACTCCCACACTCACAGATCCCCTGGTGGCGGAATGATAGTGATGGGTGGAGAAACATCGCTCCGGAGCACACGTTTAATGGGGCAGCAGCCAAAGCAAAGGCCAGGGCCAGTAGTGGACGTCGTGGAGCTGAATGGCGAGCCAGCGAAGGGCCCAAGGATCCCTCCTGTATATGGCGAACAGGTCACCCGTGTCCCCACGTCCATAAAGCATTGGACTGCTGGGGCCCAGGCTGCCAGGATTTCGGCCTTGCCTTCGGAGCCCGGCCACATAGGCAGCCTCGCAGCGGAGGCGGGGACGTGTAGACAGCAAAAATTTGGAAACTGGCCGTGTTTCCTCGATTTCCCTGGCATCGGCCTTTTTGAGCGGCTTGCTTTTTTTCCTGGTAGGATAGGGCCCTGACGGAGAAAGGCAGGATTACGTGTGCAGGAAAGGTGTGTGTTGAGAGGGTGACGACGTCGAGACCATGTTGGGATCTTTAGTCCCAGGAAAGGCCCCTGGTGGGTGTGGGTCAATGTTCTCTACCCATCCCCCTTGGCGGGGGAGGTTTTCACCATACAAAGCAGCAGCGCAATCATTCGTCGCCGGAGAGGTTGCATCTGCCCACAAGCTCCACCTGGCCAGGGTCCGCCCCTACTGTGTTGCGCATGTCAGTCAACAGAAGCTGAGACCTTCCAGAGAGACTACCTGCTATTCTCTACCCACGGGGAAGCAGTACAGCCAGAAGCCTCCCCCGTTCCATCTCTAGGCTCTCTCTCCGGCCCCTCATACTTGTGATGTGTCTCAGGGGTAGAATGAAGAGATTCCTCTGAGTGAACACATACAGAGAGGCCACAGATGCTGAGGAAGGGCGCCTTGCCTAGTGATATCCTAGCGTAAGTGGAAAAGAGGTACCTGCCTGCTGTCCCAGTGTGTCGAACGTGTTGACATCAGGGGTTGCCCACTGTGAAGTTATTCCCTGGGTGCCCTGGATTCTGTGGCCAAAGACGCAAGGGGCCGTTGTCTGTCCATGGGTAAAATGGAGGGCTGTGCGGAGCTGGCCGGTTAGGCTGGACCTCTCCTATTGGCTCAGTGTTTGTGACTCGTCCCCGTCAGAAGTTCCGCCCAGCCTTCCGGTGGCTGTCACCATGGCGATTGGGAAAGAAGCCTTAGGCCCCACACTCAGCCTTCACCTGGCCTACCTGGCCTCTTTCCCCTCATCTAGACCGCTGTGTGGATGAAAGAAAGGATGTCGGCCAGTGAGCACGTGTCCTGATTTCCTTGGAAGGATTAGGCTACTTGCCTGGGCAGAAGACAGCCAAGGTCAGCCTGAGCCCAGACACCTAGTGACCTGTGACACTGCAGCCAGTGATAGATGTTGATGTCCACGCTCAGGTATCCGCAGGTGGCGGATTCAGTGTGGTGGGAAGAGAAGTGGAAGTAGAGATGACACACTCACGAGGGCACGGGCCGAAGGTCAGGGAAAATAGCTGAGGTCGTGGAGCTCTAGCGGAGCCAGTCTAGGGCCCAGGCCTCCCTGCTGTACGAGGCAAAGAGGTGATCCATATGCCGCCATCCGTAGACTCTGGACGGCTGGGGCCCTGGATGCCCGGATTTCGGCCTTGTCTACCGAGAAGTGACGCACATGCGGTGTGCCACCGCAGGCTGTGGAGCAGCAGAGGGCAAAATCTTGAAAATGGGGGCTTCAGTTGACTTTGCCTGTGCTCTCCTTTGGCTGAGTGACATCGTGTGTTTCCTAGCAGGTGAAGACATTCGTGGAGAGAGGCGGTTTCCATGCGTGCAGGCAAAGTGTGTGCTGAGATGATGAGTTGCTGGAGACCAGGGTGGACTCTTCAGACCCAGAATAGGCCTCTGGCAGGTATGTGTCAATGTTTTCTGCCCATGGCACTCAGCCGGTTATTTGCATAGAATGTGATCAGCGGAATTAGTAGTCTCCGGAGAGGCTGCCACTTGTCAGCGAGCTTCACCTGGCCAGGTCCCACGGTGATGTCAAGCTTCACCTGGCCAGGTCCGCCCGTGATGTAGCTCCCCAATCAATCACTACTCTCTAGACCTTCCAGATAGACGAGCAGAACTTCTCTCCCCATGGGCCAGCAGTAGAGCCAGAGGCCTTCCCCCTTTGCTCTTTGGTCTCTAGGCCCTCTGTCAGGCACTCCAAGGTGTGAAGTGACAAGGGGGAGAAGGAAGAGATTTCAGAGAACGAAGACAAGCAGAGAGAGACAGAGAGAGGCAAGAGATGCTGAGTGGGGATGCCTTGCCTACTGATATCCTCAGGAAAGTGGGAAAGAGGTACCTGGCGTGCTCTGCCAATGCCCTGAAGCAGTCCGCACCAGGGGCTCCCTTGTGCCTGCGTAGCCTTTCCCGGGGTGTGCTCAAATGCTGTGGCCACTGGGTTTCATAGGTCACAATGGAGGGCCCTGTGTCATCTGCCTGGCGGGCCGGATCTCTGCCATTGGCTCAGTCTTGTCACCAGGCCCGTGACAAGCTCCGCCCACACTTGCGGTGGGGCGACTGTCTCTATGGTGATGGCAAAGAAGCCTTAGCCCCGCCCACCTGGCCTTCACTTCACCTACCTGGCCCTCTGACCCTCACTCAGACCTCTGTGTTGATAAAAATCAATGTCTGCCCGGGCCCAGGTGTCAGCATCTGGGATAAAGGATTCGCGACCTTGCCTGGGGCAGAAGGCAGCCTAGGTCAGCGGGTAGCTGGAAGTCTAGTGACTTGTGACACTGCTGCCAGTGACAAATGGTGACTCCCACACTCACAGATCCCCTGGTGGCGGAATGATAGTGATGGGTGGAGAAACATCGCTCCGGAGCACACGTTTAATGGGGCAGCAGCCAAAGCAAAGGCCAGGGCCAGTAGTGGACGTCGTGGAGCTGAATGGCGAGCCAGCGAAGGGCCCAAGGATCCCTCCTGTATATGGCGAACAGGTCACCCGTGTCCCCACGTCCATAAAGCATTGGACTGCTGGGGCCCAGGCTGCCAGGATTTCGGCCTTGCCTTCGGAGCCCGGCCACATAGGCAGCCTCGCAGCGGAGGCGGGGACGTGTAGACAGCAAAAATTTGGAAACTGGCCGTGTTTCCTCGATTTCCCTGGCATCGGCCTTTTTGAGCGGCTTGCTTTTTTTCCTGGTAGGATAGGGCCCTGACGGAGAAAGGCAGGATTACGTGTGCAGGAAAGGTGTGTGTTGAGAGGGTGACGACGTCGAGACCATGTTGGGATCTTTAGTCCCAGGAAAGGCCCCTGGCGGGTGTGGGTCAATGTTCTCTACCCATCCCCCTTGGCGGGGGAGGTTTTCACCATACAAAGCAGCAGCGCAATCATTCGTCGCCGGAGAGGTTGCATCTGCCCACAAGCTCCACCTGGCCAGGGTCCGCCCCTACAGTATTGCGCGTGTCAGTCAACAGAAGCTAAGACCTTCCAGAGAGACTACCTGCTATTCTCTACCCACGGGGAAGCAGTACAGCCAGAAGCCTCCCCCGTTCCATCTCTAGGCTCTCTCTCCGGCCCCTCATACTTGTGATGTGTCTCAGGGGTAGAATGAAGAGATTCCTCTGAGTGAACACATACAGAGAGGCCACAGATGCTGAGGAAGGGCGCCTTGCCTAGTGATATCCTAGCGTAAGTGGAAAAGAGGTACCTGCCTGCTGTCCCAGTGTGTCGAACGTGTTGACATCAGGGGTTGCCCACTGTGAAGTTATTCCCTGGGTGCCCTGGATTCTGTGGCCAAAGACGCAAGGGGCCGTTGTCTGTCCATGGGTAAAATGGAGGGCTGTGCGGAGCTGGCCGGTTAGGCTGGACCTCTCCTATTGGCTCAGTGTTTGTGACTCGTCCCCGTCAGAAGTTCCGCCCAGCCTTCCGGTGGCTGTCACCATGGGGATTGGGAAAGAAGCCTTAGGCCCCACACTCAGCCTTCACCTGGCCTACCTGGCCTCTTTCCCCTCATCTAGACCGCTGTGTGGATGAAAGAAAGGATGTCGGCCAGTGAGCACGTGTCCTGATTTCCTTGGAAGGATTAGGCTCCTTGCCTGGGCAGAAGACAGCCAAGGTCAGCCTGAGCCCAGACACCTAGTGACCTGTGACACTGCAGCCAGTGATAGATGTTGATGTCCACGCTCAGGTATCCGCAGGTGGCGGATTCAGTGTGGTGGGAAGAGAAGTGGAAGTAGAGATGACACACTCACGAGGGCACGGGCCGAAGGTCAGGGAAAATAGCTGAGGTCGTGGAGCTCTAGCGGAGCCAGTCTAGGGCCCAGGCCTCCCTGCTGTACGAGGCAAAGAGGTGATCCATATGCCGCCATCCGTAGACTCTGGACGGCTGGGGCCCTGGATGCCCGGATTTCGGCCTTGTCTACCGAGAAGTGACGCACATGCGGTGTGCCACCGCAGGCTGTGGAGCAGCAGAGGGCAAAATCTTGAAAATGGGGGCTTCAGTTGACTTTGCCTGTGCTCTCCTTTGGCTGAGTGACATCGTGTGTTTCCTAGCAGGTGAAGACATTCGTGGAGAGAGGCGGTTTCCATGCGTGCAGGCAAAGTGTGTGCTGAGATGATGAGTTGCTGGAGACCAGGGTGGACTCTTCAGACCCAGAATAGGCCTCTGGCAGGTATGTGTCAATGTTTTCTGCCCATGGCACTCAGCCGGTTATTTGCATAGAATGTGATCAGCGGAATTAGTAGTCTCCGGAGAGGCTGCCACTTGTCAGCGAGCTTCACCTGGCCAGGTCCCACGGTGATGTCAAGCTTCACCTGGCCAGGTCCGCCCGTGATGTAGCTCCCCAATCAATCACTACTCTCTAGACCTTCCAGATAGACGAGCAGAACTTCTCTCCCCATGGGCCAGCAGTAGAGCCAGAGGCCTTACCCCTTTGCTCTTTGGTCTCTAGGCCCTCTGTCAGGCACTGCAAGGTGTGAAGTGACAAGGGGGAGAAGGAAGAGATTTCAGAGAACGAAGACAAGCAGAGAGAGACAGAGAGAGGCAAGAGATGCTGAGTGGGGATGCCTTGCCTACTGATATCCTCAGGAAAGTGGGAAAGAGGTACCTGGCGTGCTCTGCCAATGCCCTGAAGCAGTCCACACCAGGGGCTCCCTTGTGCCTGCGTAGCCTTTCCCGGGGTGTGCTCAAATGCTGTGGCCACTGGGTTTCATAGGTCACAATGGAGGGCCCTGTGTCATCTGCCTGGCGGGCCGGATCTCTGCCATCGGCTCAGTCTTGTCACCAGGCCCGTGACAAGCTCCGCCCACACTTGCGGTGGGGCGACTGTCTCTATGGTGATGGCAAAGAAGCCTTAGCCCTGCCCACCTGGCCTTCACTTCACCTACCTGGCCCTCTGACCCTCACTCAGACCTCTGTGTTGATAAAAATCAATGTCTGCCCGGGCCCAGGTGTCAGCATCTGGGATAAAGGATTCGCGACCTTGCCTGGGGCAGAAGGCAGCCTAGGTCAGCGGGTAGCTGGAAGTCTAGTGACTTGTGACACTGCTGCCAGTGACAAATGGTGACTCCCACACTCACAGATCCCCTGGTGGCAGAATGATAGTGATGGGTGGAGAAACATTGCTCCGTAGCACACGTTTAATGGGGCAGCAGCCAAAGCAAAGGCCAGGGCCAGTAGTGGACGTCGTGGAGCTGAATGGCGAGCCAGCGAAGGGCCCAAGGATCCCTCCTGTATATGGCGAACAGGTCATCCGTGTCCCCACGTCCATAAAGCATTGGACTGCTGGGGCCCAGGCTGCCAGGATTTCGGCCTTGCCTTCGGAGCCCGGCCACATAGGCAGCCTCGCAGCGGAGGCGGGGACGTGTAGACAGCAAAAATTTGGAAACTGGCCGTGTTTCCTCGATTTCCCTGGCATCGGCCTTTTTGAGCGGCTTGCTTTTTTTCCTGGTAGGATAGGGCCCTGACGGAGAAAGGCAGGATTACGTGTGCAGGAAAGGTGTGTGTTGAGAGGGTGACGACGTCGAGACCATGTTGGGATCTTTAGTCCCAGGAAAGGCCCCTGGCGGGTGTGGGTCAATGTTCTCTACCCATCCCCCTTGGCGGGGGAGGTTTTCACCATACAAAGCAGCAGCGCAATCATTCGTCGCCGGAGAGGTTGCATCTGCCCACAAGCTCCACCTGGCCAGGGTCCGCCCCTACAGTATTGCGCGTGTCAGTCAACAGAAGCTAAGACCTTCCAGAGAGACTACCTGCTATTCTCTACCCACGGGGAAGCAGTACAGCCAGAAGCCTCCCCCGTTCCATCTCTAGGCTCTCTCTCCGGCCCCTCATACTTGTGATGTGTCTCAGGGGTAGAATGAAGAGATTCCTCTGAGTGAACACATACAGAGAGGCCACAGATGCTGAGGAAGGGCGCCTTGCCTAGTGATATCCTAGCGTAAGTGGAAAAGAGGTACCTGCCTGCTGTCCCAGTGTGTCGAACGTGTTGACATCAGGGGTTGCCCACTGTGAAGTTATTCCCTGGGTGCCCTGGATTCTGTGGCCAAAGACGCAAGGGGCCGTTGTCTGTCCATGGGTAAAATGGAGGGCTGTGCGGAGCTGGCCGGTTAGGCTGGACCTCTCCTATTGGCTCAGTGTTTGTGACTCGTCCCCGTCAGAAGTTCCGCCCAGCCTTCCGGTGGCTGTCACCATGGGGATTGGGAAAGAAGCCTTAGGCCCCACACTCAGCCTTCACCTGGCCTACCTGGCCTCTTTCCCCTCATCTAGACCGCTGTGTGGATGAAAGAAAGGATGTCGGCCAGTGAGCACGTGTCCTGATTTCCTTGGAAGGATTAGGCTCCTTGCCTGGGCAGAAGACAGCCAAGGTCAGCCTGAGCCCAGACACCTAGTGACCTGTGACACTGCAGCCAGTGATAGATGTTGATGTCCACGCTCAGGTATCCGCAGGTGGCGGATTCAGTGTGGTGGGAAGAGAAGTGGAAGTAGAGATGACACACTCACGAGGGCACGGGCCGAAGGTCAGGGAAAATAGCTGAGGTCGTGGAGCTCTAGCGGAGCCAGTCTAGGGCCCAGGCCTCCCTGCTGTACGAGGCAAAGAGGTGATCCATATGCCGCCATCCGTAGACTCTGGACGGCTGGGGCCCTGGATGCCCGGATTTCGGCCTTGTCTACCGAGAAGTGACGCACATGCGGTGTGCCACCGCAGGCTGTGGAGCAGCAGAGGGCAAAATCTTGAAAATGGGGGCTTCAGTTGACTTTGCCTGTGCTCTCCTTTGGCTGAGTGACATCGTGTGTTTCCTAGCAGGTGAAGACATTCGTGGAGAGAGGCGGTTTCCATGCGTGCAGGCAAAGTGTGTGCTGAGATGATGAGTTGCTGGAGACCAGGGTGGACTCTTCAGACCCAGAATAGGCCTCTGGCAGGTATGTGTCAATGTTTTCTGCCCATGGCACTCAGCCGGTTATTTGCATAGAATGTGATCAGCGGAATTAGTAGTCTCCGGAGAGGCTGCCACTTGTCAGCGAGCTTCACCTGGCCAGGTCCCACGGTGATGTCAAGCTTCACCTGGCCAGGTCCGCCCGTGATGTAGCTCCCCAATCAATCACTACTCTCTAGACCTTCCAGATAGACGAGCAGAACTTCTCTCCCCATGGGCCAGCAGTAGAGCCAGAGGCCTTACCCCTTTGCTCTTTGGTCTCTAGGCCCTCTGTCAGGCACTGCAAGGTGTGAAGTGACAAGGGGGAGAAGGAAGAGATTTCAGAGAACGAAGACAAGCAGAGAGAGACAGAGAGAGGCAAGAGATGCTGAGTGGGGATGCCTTGCCTACTGATATCCTCAGGAAAGTGGGAAAGAGGTACCTGGCGTGCTCTGCCAATGCCCTGAAGCAGTCCACACCAGGGGCTCCCTTGTGCCTGCGTAGCCTTTCCCGGGGTGTGCTCAAATGCTGTGGCCACTGGGTTTCATAGGTCACAATGGAGGGCCCTGTGTCATCTGCCTGGCGGGCCGGATCTCTGCCATCGGCTCAGTCTTGTCACCAGGCCCGTGACAAGCTCCGCCCACACTTGCGGTGGGGCGACTGTCTCTATGGTGATGGCAAAGAAGCCTTAGCCCTGCCCACCTGGCCTTCACTTCACCTACCTGGCCCTCTGACCCTCACTCAGACCTCTGTGTTGATAAAAATCAATGTCTGCCCGGGCCCAGGTGTCAGCATCTGGGATAAAGGATTCGCGACCTTGCCTGGGGCAGAAGGCAGCCTAGGTCAGCGGGTAGCTGGAAGTCTAGTGACTTGTGACACTGCTGCCAGTGACAAATGGTGACTCCCACACTCACAGATCCCCTGGTGGCAGAATGATAGTGATGGGTGGAGAAACATTGCTCCGTAGCACACGTTTAATGGGGCAGCAGCCAAAGCAAAGGCCAGGGCCAGTAGTGGACGTCGTGGAGCTGAATGGCGAGCCAGCGAAGGGCCCAAGGATCCCTCCTGTATATGGCGAACAGGTCATCCGTGTCCCCACGTCCATAAAGCATTGGACTGCTGGGGCCCAGGCTGCCAGGATTTCGGCCTTGCCTTCGGAGCCCGGCCACATAGGCAGCCTCGCAGCGGAGGCGGGGACGTGTAGACAGCAAAAATTTGGAAACTGGCCGTGTTTCCTCGATTTCCCTGGCATCGGCCTTTTTGAGCGGCTTGCTTTTTTTCCTGGTAGGATAGGGCCCTGACGGAGAAAGGCAGGATTACGTGTGCAGGAAAGGTGTGTGTTGAGAGGGTGACGACGTCGAGACCATGTTGGGATCTTTAGTCCCAGGAAAGGCCCCTGGCGGGTGTGGGTCAATGTTCTCTACCCATCCCCCTTGGCGGGGGAGGTTTTCACCATACAAAGCAGCAGCGCAATCATTCGTCGCCGGAGAGGTTGCATCTGCCCACAAGCTCCACCTGGCCAGGGTCCGCCCCTACTGTATTGCGCATGTCAGTCAACAGAAGCTGAGACCTTCCAGAGAGACTACCTGCTATTCTCTACCCACGGGAAAGCAGTACAGCCAGAAGCCTCCCCCGTTCCATCTCTAGGCTCTCTCTCAGGCCCCTCATACTTGTGATGTGTCTCAGGGGTAGAATGAAGAGATTCCTCTGAGTGAACACATACAGAGAGGCCACAGATGCTGAGGAAGGGCGCCTTGCCTAGTGATATCCTAGCGTAAGTGGAAAAGAGGTACCTGCCTGCTGTCCCAGTGTGTCGAACGTGTTGACATCAGGGGTTGCCCACTGTGAAGTTATTCCCTGGGTGCCCTGGATTCTGTGGCCAAAGACGCAAGGGGCCGTTGTCTGTCCATGGGTAAAATGGAGGGCTGTGCGGAGCTGGCCGGTTAGGCTGGACCTCTCCTATTGGCTCAGTGTTTGTGACTCGTCCCCGTCAGAAGTTCCGCCCAGCCTTCCGGTGGCTGTCACCATGGCGATTGGGAAAGAAGCCTTAGGCCCCACACTCAGCCTTCACCTGGCCTACCTGGCCTCTTTCCCCTCATCTAGACCGCTGTGTGGATGAAAGAAAGGATGTCGGCCAGTGAGCACGTGTCCTGATTTCCTTGGAAGGATTAGGCTCCTTGCCTGGGCAGAAGACAGCCAAGGTCAGCCTGAGCCCAGACACCTAGTGACCTGTGACACTGCAGCCAGTGATAGATGTTGATGTCCACGCTCAGGTATCCGCAGGTGGCGGATTCAGTGTGGTGGGAAGAGAAGTGGAAGTAGAGATGACACACTCACGAGGGCACGGGCCGAAGGTCAGGGAAAATAGCTGAGGTCGTGGAGCTCTAGCGGAGCCAGTCTAGGGCCCAGGCCTCCCTGCTGTACGAGGCAAAGAGGTGATCCATATGCCGCCATCCGTAGACTCTGGACGGCTGGGGCCCTGGATGCCCGGATTTCGGCCTTGTCTACCGAGAAGTGACGCACATGCGGTGTGCCACCGCAGGCTGTGGAGCAGCAGAGGGCAAAATCTTGAAAATGGGGGCTTCAGTTGACTTTGCCTGTGCTCTCCTTTGGCTGAGTGACATCGTGTGTTTCCTAGCAGGTGAAGACATTCGTGGAGAGAGGCGGTTTCCATGCGTGCAGGCAAAGTGTGTGCTGAGATGATGAGTTGCTGGAGACCAGGGTGGACTCTTCAGACCCAGAATAGGCCTCTGGCAGGTATGTGTCAATGTTTTCTGCCCATGGCACTCAGCCGGTTATTTGCATAGAATGTGATCAGCGGAATTAGTAGTCTCCGGAGAGGCTGCCACTTGTCAGCGAGCTTCACCTGGCCAGGTCCCACGGTGATGTCAAGCTTCACCTGGCCAGGTCCGCCCGTGATGTAGCTCCCCAATCAATCACTACTCTCTAGACCTTCCAGATAGACGAGCAGAACTTCTCTCCCCATGGGCCAGCAGTAGAGCCAGAGGCCTTCCCCCTTTGCTCTTTGGTCTCTAGGCCCTCTGTCAGGCACTCCAAGGTGTGAAGTGACAAGGGGGAGAAGGAAGAGATTTCAGAGAACGAAGACAAGCAGAGAGAGACAGAGAGAGGCAAGAGATGCTGAGTGGGGATGCCTTGCCTACTGATATCCTCAGGAAAGTGGGAAAGAGGTACCTGGCGTGCTCTGCCAATGCCCTGAAGCAGTCCGCACCAGGGGCTCCCTTGTGCCTGCGTAGCCTTTCCCGGGGTGTGCTCAAATGCTGTGGCCACTGGGTTTCATAGGTCACAATGGAGGGCCCTGTGTCATCTGCCTGGCGGGCCGGATCTCTGCCATTGGCTCAGTCTTGTCACCAGGCCCGTGACAAGCTCCGCCCACACTTGCGGTGGGGCGACTGTCTCTATGGTGATGGCAAAGAAGCCTTAGCCCTGCCCACCTGGCCTTCACTTCACCTACCTGGCCCTCTGACCCTCACTCAGACCTCTGTGTTGATAAAAATCAATGTCTGCCCGGGCCCAGGTGTCAGCATCTGGGATAAAGGATTCGCGACCTTGCCTGGGGCAGAAGGCAGCCTAGGTCAGCGGGTAGCTGGAAGTCTAGTGACTTGTGACACTGCTGCCAGTGACAAATGGTGACTCCCACACTCACAGATCCCCTGGTGGCAGAATGATAGTGATGGGTGGAGAAACATTGCTCCGTAGCACACGTTTAATGGGGCAGCAGCCAAAGCAAAGGCCAGGGCCAGTAGTGGACGTCGTGGAGCTGAATGGCGAGCCAGCGAAGGGCCCAAGGATCCCTCCTGTATATGGCGAACAGGTCATCCGTGTCCCCACGTCCATAAAGCATTGGACTGCTGGGGCCCAGGCTGCCAGGATTTCGGCCTTGCCTTCGGAGCCCGGCCACATAGGCAGCCTCGCAGCGGAGGCGGGGACGTGTAGACAGCAAAAATTTGGAAACTGGCCGTGTTTCCTCGATTTCCCTGGCATCGGCCTTTTTGAGCGGCTTGCTTTTTTTCCTGGTAGGATAGGGCCCTGACGGAGAAAGGCAGGATTACGTGTGCAGGAAAGGTGTGTGTTGAGAGGGTGACGACGTCGAGACCATGTTGGGATCTTTAGTCCCAGGAAAGGCCCCTGGCGGGTGTGGGTCAATGTTCTCTACCCATCCCCCTTGGCGGGGGAGGTTTTCACCATACAAAGCAGCAGCGCAATCATTCGTCGCCGGAGAGGTTGCATCTGCCCACAAGCTCCACCTGGCCAGGGTCCGCCCCTACAGTATTGCGCGTGTCAGTCAACAGAAGCTGAGACCTTCCAGAGAGACTACCTGCTATTCTCTACCCACGGGGAAGCAGTACAGCCAGAAGCCTCCCCCGTTCCATCTCTAGGCTCTCTCTCCGGCCCCTCATACTTGTGATGTGTCTCAGGGGTAGAATGAAGAGATTCCTCTGAGTGAACACATACAGAGAGGCCACAGATGCTGAGGAAGGGCGCCTTGCCTAGTGATATCCTAGCGTAAGTGGAAAAGAGGTACCTGCCTGCTGTCCCAGTGTGTCGAACGTGTTGACATCAGGGGTTGCCCACTGTGAAGTTATTCCCTGGGTGCCCTGGATTCTGTGGCCAAAGACGCAAGGGGCCGTTGTCTGTCCATGGGTAAAATGGAGGGCTGTGCGGAGCTGGCCGGTTAGGCTGGACCTCTCCTATTGGCTCAGTGTTTGTGACTCGTCCCCGTCAGAAGTTCCGCCCAGCCTTCCGGTGGCTGTCACCATGGGGATTGGGAAAGAAGCCTTAGGCCCCACACTCAGCCTTCACCTGGCCTACCTGGCCTCTTTCCCCTCATCTAGACCGCTGTGTGGATGAAAGAAAGGATGTCGGCCAGTGAGCACGTGTCCTGATTTCCTTGGAAGGATTAGGCTCCTTGCCTGGGCAGAAGACAGCCAAGGTCAGCCTGAGCCCAGACACCTAGTGACCTGTGACACTGCAGCCAGTGATAGATGTTGATGTCCACGCTCAGGTATCCGCAGGTGGCGGATTCAGTGTGGTGGGAAGAGAAGTGGAAGTAGAGATGACACACTCACGAGGGCACGGGCCGAAGGTCAGGGAAAATAGCTGAGGTCGTGGAGCTCTAGCGGAGCCAGTCTAGGGCCCAGGCCTCCCTGCTGTACGAGGCAAAGAGGTGATCCATATGCCGCCATCCGTAGACTCTGGACGGCTGGGGCCCTGGATGCCCGGATTTCGGCCTTGTCTACCGAGAAGTGACGCACATGCGGTGTGCCACCGCAGGCTGTGGAGCAGCAGAGGGCAAAATCTTGAAAATGGGGGCTTCAGTTGACTTTGCCTGTGCTCTCCTTTGGCTGAGTGACATCGTGTGTTTCCTAGCAGGTGAAGACATTCGTGGAGAGAGGCGGTTTCCATGCGTGCAGGCAAAGTGTGTGCTGAGATGATGAGTTGCTGGAGACCAGGGTGGACTCTTCAGACCCAGAATAGGCCTCTGGCAGGTATGTGTCAATGTTTTCTGCCCATGGCACTCAGCCGGTTATTTGCATAGAATGTGATCAGCGGAATTAGTAGTCTCCGGAGAGGCTGCCACTTGTCAGCGAGCTTCACCTGGCCAGGTCCCACGGTGATGTCAAGCTTCACCTGGCCAGGTCCGCCCGTGATGTAGCTCCCCAATCAATCACTACTCTCTAGACCTTCCAGATAGACGAGCAGAACTTCTCTCCCCATGGGCCAGCAGTAGAGCCAGAGGCCTTACCCCTTTGCTCTTTGGTCTCTAGGCCCTCTGTCAGGCACTGCAAGGTGTGAAGTGACAAGGGGGAGAAGGAAGAGATTTCAGAGAACGAAGACAAGCAGAGAGAGACAGAGAGAGGCAAGAGATGCTGAGTGGGGATGCCTTGCCTACTGATATCCTCAGGAAAGTGGGAAAGAGGTACCTGGCGTGCTCTGCCAATGCCCTGAAGCAGTCCACACCAGGGGCTCCCTTGTGCCTGCGTAGCCTTTCCCGGGGTGTGCTCAAATGCTGTGGCCACTGGGTTTCATAGGTCACAATGGAGGGCCCTGTGTCATCTGCCTGGCGGGCCGGATCTCTGCCATCGGCTCAGTCTTGTCACCAGGCCCGTGACAAGCTCCGCCCACACTTGCGGTGGGGCGACTGTCTCTATGGTGATGGCAAAGAAGCCTTAGCCCTGCCCACCTGGCCTTCACTTCACCTACCTGGCCCTCTGACCCTCACTCAGACCTCTGTGTTGATAAAAATCAATGTCTGCCCGGGCCCAGGTGTCAGCATCTGGGATAAAGGATTCGCGACCTTGCCTGGGGCAGAAGGCAGCCTAGGTCAGCGGGTAGCTGGAAGTCTAGTGACTTGTGACACTGCTGCCAGTGACAAATGGTGACTCCCACACTCACAGATCCCCTGGTGGCAGAATGATAGTGATGGGTGGAGAAACATTGCTCCGTAGCACACGTTTAATGGGGCAGCAGCCAAAGCAAAGGCCAGGGCCAGTAGTGGACGTCGTGGAGCTGAATGGCGAGCCAGCGAAGGGCCCAAGGATCCCTCCTGTATATGGCGAACAGGTCATCCGTGTCCCCACGTCCATAAAGCATTGGACTGCTGGGGCCCAGGCTGCCAGGATTTCGGCCTTGCCTTCGGAGCCCGGCCACATAGGCAGCCTCGCAGCGGAGGCGGGGACGTGTAGACAGCAAAAATTTGGAAACTGGCCGTGTTTCCTCGATTTCCCTGGCATCGGCCTTTTTGAGCGGCTTGCTTTTTTTCCTGGTAGGATAGGGCCCTGACGGAGAAAGGCAGGATTACGTGTGCAGGAAAGGTGTGTGTTGAGAGGGTGACGACGTCGAGACCATGTTGGGATCTTTAGTCCCAGGAAAGGCCCCTGGCGGGTGTGGGTCAATGTTCTCTACCCATCCCCCTTGGCGGGGGAGGTTTTCACCATACAAAGCAGCAGCGCAATCATTCGTCGCCGGAGAGGTTGCATCTGCCCACAAGCTCCACCTGGCCAGGGTCCGCCCCTACTGTATTGCGCATGTCAGTCAACAGAAGCTGAGACCTTCCAGAGAGACTACCTGCTATTCTCTACCCACGGGAAAGCAGTACAGCCAGAAGCCTCCCCCGTTCCATCTCTAGGCTCTCTCTCAGGCCCCTCATACTTGTGATGTGTCTCAGGGGTAGAATGAAGAGATTCCTCTGAGTGAACACATACAGAGAGGCCACAGATGCTGAGGAAGGGCGCCTTGCCTAGTGATATCCTAGCGTAAGTGGAAAAGAGGTACCTGCCTGCTGTCCCAGTGTGTCGAACGTGTTGACATCAGGGGTTGCCCACTGTGAAGTTATTCCCTGGGTGCCCTGGATTCTGTGGCCAAAGACGCAAGGGGCCGTTGTCTGTCCATGGGTAAAATGGAGGGCTGTGCGGAGCTGGCCGGTTAGGCTGGACCTCTCCTATTGGCTCAGTGTTTGTGACTCGTCCCCGTCAGAAGTTCCGCCCAGCCTTCCGGTGGCTGTCACCATGGCGATTGGGAAAGAAGCCTTAGGCCCCACACTCAGCCTTCACCTGGCCTACCTGGCCTCTTTCCCCTCATCTAGACCGCTGTGTGGATGAAAGAAAGGATGTCGGCCAGTGAGCACGTGTCCTGATTTCCTTGGAAGGATTAGGCTCCTTGCCTGGGCAGAAGACAGCCAAGGTCAGCCTGAGCCCAGACACCTAGTGACCTGTGACACTGCAGCCAGTGATAGATGTTGATGTCCACGCTCAGGTATCCGCAGGTGGCGGATTCAGTGTGGTGGGAAGAGAAGTGGAAGTAGAGATGACACACTCACGAGGGCACGGGCCGAAGGTCAGGGAAAATAGCTGAGGTCGTGGAGCTCTAGCGGAGCCAGTCTAGGGCCCAGGCCTCCCTGCTGTACGAGGCAAAGAGGTGATCCATATGCCGCCATCCGTAGACTCTGGACGGCTGGGGCCCTGGATGCCCGGATTTCGGCCTTGTCTACCGAGAAGTGACGCACATGCGGTGTGCCACCGCAGGCTGTGGAGCAGCAGAGGGCAAAATCTTGAAAATGGGGGCTTCAGTTGACTTTGCCTGTGCTCTCCTTTGGCTGAGTGACATCGTGTGTTTCCTAGCAGGTGAAGACATTCGTGGAGAGAGGCGGTTTCCATGCGTGCAGGCAAAGTGTGTGCTGAGATGATGAGTTGCTGGAGACCAGGGTGGACTCTTCAGACCCAGAATAGGCCTCTGGCAGGTATGTGTCAATGTTTTCTGCCCATGGCACTCAGCCGGTTATTTGCATAGAATGTGATCAGCGGAATTAGTAGTCTCCGGAGAGGCTGCCACTTGTCAGCGAGCTTCACCTGGCCAGGTCCCACGGTGATGTCAAGCTTCACCTGGCCAGGTCCGCCCGTGATGTAGCTCCCCAATCAATCACTACTCTCTAGACCTTCCAGATAGACGAGCAGAACTTCTCTCCCCATGGGCCAGCAGTAGAGCCAGAGGCCTTCCCCCTTTGCTCTTTGGTCTCTAGGCCCTCTGTCAGGCACTCCAAGGTGTGAAGTGACAAGGGGGAGAAGGAAGAGATTTCAGAGAACGAAGACAAGCAGAGAGAGACAGAGAGAGGCAAGAGATGCTGAGTGGGGATGCCTTGCCTACTGATATCCTCAGGAAAGTGGGAAAGAGGTACCTGGCGTGCTCTGCCAATGCCCTGAAGCAGTCCGCACCAGGGGCTCCCTTGTGCCTGCGTAGCCTTTCCCGGGGTGTGCTCAAATGCTGTGGCCACTGGGTTTCATAGGTCACAATGGAGGGCCCTGTGTCATCTGCCTGGCGGGCCGGATCTCTGCCATTGGCTCAGTCTTGTCACCAGGCCCGTGACAAGCTCCGCCCACACTTGCGGTGGGGCGACTGTCTCTATGGTGATGGCAAAGAAGCCTTAGCCCTGCCCACCTGGCCTTCACTTCACCTACCTGGCCCTCTGACCCTCACTCAGACCTCTGTGTTGATAAAAATCAATGTCTGCCCGGGCCCAGGTGTCAGCATCTGGGATAAAGGATTCGCGACCTTGCCTGGGGCAGAAGGCAGCCTAGGTCAGCGGGTAGCTGGAAGTCTAGTGACTTGTGACACTGCTGCCAGTGACAAATGGTGACTCCCACACTCACAGATCCCCTGGTGGCAGAATGATAGTGATGGGTGGAGAAACATTGCTCCGTAGCACACGTTTAATGGGGCAGCAGCCAAAGCAAAGGCCAGGGCCAGTAGTGGACGTCGTGGAGCTGAATGGCGAGCCAGCGAAGGGCCCAAGGATCCCTCCTGTATATGGCGAACAGGTCATCCGTGTCCCCACGTCCATAAAGCATTGGACTGCTGGGGCCCAGGCTGCCAGGATTTCGGCCTTGCCTTCGGAGCCCGGCCACATAGGCAGCCTCGCAGCGGAGGCGGGGACGTGTAGACAGCAAAAATTTGGAAACTGGCCGTGTTTCCTCGATTTCCCTGGCATCGGCCTTTTTGAGCGGCTTGCTTTTTTTCCTGGTAGGATAGGGCCCTGACGGAGAAAGGCAGGATTACGTGTGCAGGAAAGGTGTGTGTTGAGAGGGTGACGACGTCGAGACCATGTTGGGATCTTTAGTCCCAGGAAAGGCCCCTGGCGGGTGTGGGTCAATGTTCTCTACCCATCCCCCTTGGCGGGGGAGGTTTTCACCATACAAAGCAGCAGCGCAATCATTCGTCGCCGGAGAGGTTGCATCTGCCCACAAGCTCCACCTGGCCAGGGTCCGCCCCTACAGTATTGCGCGTGTCAGTCAACAGAAGCTGAGACCTTCCAGAGAGACTACCTGCTATTCTCTACCCACGGGGAAGCAGTACAGCCAGAAGCCTCCCCCGTTCCATCTCTAGGCTCTCTCTCCGGCCCCTCATACTTGTGATGTGTCTCAGGGGTAGAATGAAGAGATTCCTCTGAGTGAACACATACAGAGAGGCCACAGATGCTGAGGAAGGGCGCCTTGCCTAGTGATATCCTAGCGTAAGTGGAAAAGAGGTACCTGCCTGCTGTCCCAGTGTGTCGAACGTGTTGACATCAGGGGTTGCCCACTGTGAAGTTATTCCCTGGGTGCCCTGGATTCTGTGGCCAAAGACGCAAGGGGCCGTTGTCTGTCCATGGGTAAAATGGAGGGCTGTGCGGAGCTGGCCGGTTAGGCTGGACCTCTCCTATTGGCTCAGTGTTTGTGACTCGTCCCCGTCAGAAGTTCCGCCCAGCCTTCCGGTGGCTGTCACCATGGGGATTGGGAAAGAAGCCTTAGGCCCCACACTCAGCCTTCACCTGGCCTACCTGGCCTCTTTCCCCTCATCTAGACCGCTGTGTGGATGAAAGAAAGGATGTCGGCCAGTGAGCACGTGTCCTGATTTCCTTGGAAGGATTAGGCTCCTTGCCTGGGCAGAAGACAGCCAAGGTCAGCCTGAGCCCAGACACCTAGTGACCTGTGACACTGCAGCCAGTGATAGATGTTGATGTCCACGCTCAGGTATCCGCAGGTGGCGGATTCAGTGTGGTGGGAAGAGAAGTGGAAGTAGAGATGACACACTCACGAGGGCACGGGCCGAAGGTCAGGGAAAATAGCTGAGGTCGTGGAGCTCTAGCGGAGCCAGTCTAGGGCCCAGGCCTCCCTGCTGTACGAGGCAAAGAGGTGATCCATATGCCGCCATCCGTAGACTCTGGACGGCTGGGGCCCTGGATGCCCGGATTTCGGCCTTGTCTACCGAGAAGTGACGCACATGCGGTGTGCCACCGCAGGCTGTGGAGCAGCAGAGGGCAAAATCTTGAAAATGGGGGCTTCAGTTGACTTTGCCTGTGCTCTCCTTTGGCTGAGTGACATCGTGTGTTTCCTAGCAGGTGAAGACATTCGTGGAGAGAGGCGGTTTCCATGCGTGCAGGCAAAGTGTGTGCTGAGATGATGAGTTGCTGGAGACCAGGGTGGACTCTTCAGACCCAGAATAGGCCTCTGGCAGGTATGTGTCAATGTTTTCTGCCCATGGCACTCAGCCGGTTATTTGCATAGAATGTGATCAGCGGAATTAGTAGTCTCCGGAGAGGCTGCCACTTGTCAGCGAGCTTCACCTGGCCAGGTCCCACGGTGATGTCAAGCTTCACCTGGCCAGGTCCGCCCGTGATGTAGCTCCCCAATCAATCACTACTCTCTAGACCTTCCAGATAGACGAGCAGAACTTCTCTCCCCATGGGCCAGCAGTAGAGCCAGAGGCCTTACCCCTTTGCTCTTTGGTCTCTAGGCCCTCTGTCAGGCACTGCAAGGTGTGAAGTGACAAGGGGGAGAAGGAAGAGATTTCAGAGAACGAAGACAAGCAGAGAGAGACAGAGAGAGGCAAGAGATGCTGAGTGGGGATGCCTTGCCTACTGATATCCTCAGGAAAGTGGGAAAGAGGTACCTGGCGTGCTCTGCCAATGCCCTGAAGCAGTCCACACCAGGGGCTCCCTTGTGCCTGCGTAGCCTTTCCCGGGGTGTGCTCAAATGCTGTGGCCACTGGGTTTCATAGGTCACAATGGAGGGCCCTGTGTCATCTGCCTGGCGGGCCGGATCTCTGCCATCGGCTCAGTCTTGTCACCAGGCCCGTGACAAGCTCCGCCCACACTTGCGGTGGGGCGACTGTCTCTATGGTGATGGCAAAGAAGCCTTAGCCCTGCCCACCTGGCCTTCACTTCACCTACCTGGCCCTCTGACCCTCACTCAGACCTCTGTGTTGATAAAAATCAATGTCTGCCCGGGCCCAGGTGTCAGCATCTGGGATAAAGGATTCGCGACCTTGCCTGGGGCAGAAGGCAGCCTAGGTCAGCGGGTAGCTGGAAGTCTAGTGACTTGTGACACTGCTGCCAGTGACAAATGGTGACTCCCACACTCACAGATCCCCTGGTGGCAGAATGATAGTGATGGGTGGAGAAACATTGCTCCGTAGCACACGTTTAATGGGGCAGCAGCCAAAGCAAAGGCCAGGGCCAGTAGTGGACGTCGTGGAGCTGAATGGCGAGCCAGCGAAGGGCCCAAGGATCCCTCCTGTATATGGCGAACAGGTCATCCGTGTCCCCACGTCCATAAAGCATTGGACTGCTGGGGCCCAGGCTGCCAGGATTTCGGCCTTGCCTTCGGAGCCCGGCCACATAGGCAGCCTCGCAGCGGAGGCGGGGACGTGTAGACAGCAAAAATTTGGAAACTGGCCGTGTTTCCTCGATTTCCCTGGCATCGGCCTTTTTGAGCGGCTTGCTTTTTTTCCTGGTAGGATAGGGCCCTGACGGAGAAAGGCAGGATTACGTGTGCAGGAAAGGTGTGTGTTGAGAGGGTGACGACGTCGAGACCATGTTGGGATCTTTAGTCCCAGGAAAGGCCCCTGGCGGGTGTGGGTCAATGTTCTCTACCCATCCCCCTTGGCGGGGGAGGTTTTCACCATACAAAGCAGCAGCGCAATCATTCGTCGCCGGAGAGGTTGCATCTGCCCACAAGCTCCACCTGGCCAGGGTCCGCCCCTACTGTATTGCGCATGTCAGTCAACAGAAGCTGAGACCTTCCAGAGAGACTACCTGCTATTCTCTACCCACGGGAAAGCAGTACAGCCAGAAGCCTCCCCCGTTCCATCTCTAGGCTCTCTCTCAGGCCCCTCATACTTGTGATGTGTCTCAGGGGTAGAATGAAGAGATTCCTCTGAGTGAACACATACAGAGAGGCCACAGATGCTGAGGAAGGGCGCCTTGCCTAGTGATATCCTAGCGTAAGTGGAAAAGAGGTACCTGCCTGCTGTCCCAGTGTGTCGAACGTGTTGACATCAGGGGTTGCCCACTGTGAAGTTATTCCCTGGGTGCCCTGGATTCTGTGGCCAAAGACGCAAGGGGCCGTTGTCTGTCCATGGGTAAAATGGAGGGCTGTGCGGAGCTGGCCGGTTAGGCTGGACCTCTCCTATTGGCTCAGTGTTTGTGACTCGTCCCCGTCAGAAGTTCCGCCCAGCCTTCCGGTGGCTGTCACCATGGCGATTGGGAAAGAAGCCTTAGGCCCCACACTCAGCCTTCACCTGGCCTACCTGGCCTCTTTCCCCTCATCTAGACCGCTGTGTGGATGAAAGAAAGGATGTCGGCCAGTGAGCACGTGTCCTGATTTCCTTGGAAGGATTAGGCTCCTTGCCTGGGCAGAAGACAGCCAAGGTCAGCCTGAGCCCAGACACCTAGTGACCTGTGACACTGCAGCCAGTGATAGATGTTGATGTCCACGCTCAGGTATCCGCAGGTGGCGGATTCAGTGTGGTGGGAAGAGAAGTGGAAGTAGAGATGACACACTCACGAGGGCACGGGCCGAAGGTCAGGGAAAATAGCTGAGGTCGTGGAGCTCTAGCGGAGCCAGTCTAGGGCCCAGGCCTCCCTGCTGTACGAGGCAAAGAGGTGATCCATATGCCGCCATCCGTAGACTCTGGACGGCTGGGGCCCTGGATGCCCGGATTTCGGCCTTGTCTACCGAGAAGTGACGCACATGCGGTGTGCCACCGCAGGCTGTGGAGCAGCAGAGGGCAAAATCTTGAAAATGGGGGCTTCAGTTGACTTTGCCTGTGCTCTCCTTTGGCTGAGTGACATCGTGTGTTTCCTAGCAGGTGAAGACATTCGTGGAGAGAGGCGGTTTCCATGCGTGCAGGCAAAGTGTGTGCTGAGATGATGAGTTGCTGGAGACCAGGGTGGACTCTTCAGACCCAGAATAGGCCTCTGGCAGGTATGTGTCAATGTTTTCTGCCCATGGCACTCAGCCGGTTATTTGCATAGAATGTGATCAGCGGAATTAGTAGTCTCCGGAGAGGCTGCCACTTGTCAGCGAGCTTCACCTGGCCAGGTCCCACGGTGATGTCAAGCTTCACCTGGCCAGGTCCGCCCGTGATGTAGCTCCCCAATCAATCACTACTCTCTAGACCTTCCAGATAGACGAGCAGAACTTCTCTCCCCATGGGCCAGCAGTAGAGCCAGAGGCCTTCCCCCTTTGCTCTTTGGTCTCTAGGCCCTCTGTCAGGCACTCCAAGGTGTGAAGTGACAAGGGGGAGAAGGAAGAGATTTCAGAGAACGAAGACAAGCAGAGAGAGACAGAGAGAGGCAAGAGATGCTGAGTGGGGATGCCTTGCCTACTGATATCCTCAGGAAAGTGGGAAAGAGGTACCTGGCGTGCTCTGCCAATGCCCTGAAGCAGTCCGCACCAGGGGCTCCCTTGTGCCTGCGTAGCCTTTCCCGGGGTGTGCTCAAATGCTGTGGCCACTGGGTTTCATAGGTCACAATGGAGGGCCCTGTGTCATCTGCCTGGCGGGCCGGATCTCTGCCATTGGCTCAGTCTTGTCACCAGGCCCGTGACAAGCTCCGCCCACACTTGCGGTGGGGCGACTGTCTCTATGGTGATGGCAAAGAAGCCTTAGCCCTGCCCACCTGGCCTTCACTTCACCTACCTGGCCCTCTGACCCTCACTCAGACCTCTGTGTTGATAAAAATCAATGTCTGCCCGGGCCCAGGTGTCAGCATCTGGGATAAAGGATTCGCGACCTTGCCTGGGGCAGAAGGCAGCCTAGGTCAGCGGGTAGCTGGAAGTCTAGTGACTTGTGACACTGCTGCCAGTGACAAATGGTGACTCCCACACTCACAGATCCCCTGGTGGCAGAATGATAGTGATGGGTGGAGAAACATTGCTCCGTAGCACACGTTTAATGGGGCAGCAGCCAAAGCAAAGGCCAGGGCCAGTAGTGGACGTCGTGGAGCTGAATGGCGAGCCAGCGAAGGGCCCAAGGATCCCTCCTGTATATGGCGAACAGGTCATCCGTGTCCCCACGTCCATAAAGCATTGGACTGCTGGGGCCCAGGCTGCCAGGATTTCGGCCTTGCCTTCGGAGCCCGGCCACATAGGCAGCCTCGCAGCGGAGGCGGGGACGTGTAGACAGCAAAAATTTGGAAACTGGCCGTGTTTCCTCGATTTCCCTGGCATCGGCCTTTTTGAGCGGCTTGCTTTTTTTCCTGGTAGGATAGGGCCCTGACGGAGAAAGGCAGGATTACGTGTGCAGGAAAGGTGTGTGTTGAGAGGGTGACGACGTCGAGACCATGTTGGGATCTTTAGTCCCAGGAAAGGCCCCTGGCGGGTGTGGGTCAATGTTCTCTACCCATCCCCCTTGGCGGGGGAGGTTTTCACCATACAAAGCAGCAGCGCAATCATTCGTCGCCGGAGAGGTTGCATCTGCCCACAAGCTCCACCTGGCCAGGGTCCGCCCCTACTGTATTGCGCATGTCAGTCAACAGAAGCTGAGACCTTCCAGAGAGACTACCTGCTATTCTCTACCCACGGGAAAGCAGTACAGCCAGAAGCCTCCCCCGTTCCATCTCTAGGCTCTCTCTCAGGCCCCTCATACTTGTGATGTGTCTCAGGGGTAGAATGAAGAGATTCCTCTGAGTGAACACATACAGAGAGGCCACAGATGCTGAGGAAGGGCGCCTTGCCTAGTGATATCCTAGCGTAAGTGGAAAAGAGGTACCTGCCTGCTGTCCCAGTGTGTCGAACGTGTTGACATCAGGGGTTGCCCACTGTGAAGTTATTCCCTGGGTGCCCTGGATTCTGTGGCCAAAGACGCAAGGGGCCGTTGTCTGTCCATGGGTAAAATGGAGGGCTGTGCGGAGCTGGCCGGTTAGGCTGGACCTCTCCTATTGGCTCAGTGTTTGTGACTCGTCCCCGTCAGAAGTTCCGCCCAGCCTTCCGGTGGCTGTCACCATGGGGATTGGGAAAGAAGCCTTAGGCCCCACACTCAGCCTTCACCTGGCCTACCTGGCCTCTTTCCCCTCATCTAGACCGCTGTGTGGATGAAAGAAAGGATGTCGGCCAGTGAGCACGTGTCCTGATTTCCTTGGAAGGATTAGGCTCCTTGCCTGGGCAGAAGACAGCCAAGGTCAGCCTGAGCCCAGACACCTAGTGACCTGTGACACTGCAGCCAGTGATAGATGTTGATGTCCACGCTCAGGTATCCGCAGGTGGCGGATTCAGTGTGGTGGGAAGAGAAGTGGAAGTAGAGATGACACACTCACGAGGGCACGGGCCGAAGGTCAGGGAAAATAGCTGAGGTCGTGGAGCTCTAGCGGAGCCAGTCTAGGGCCCAGGCCTCCCTGCTGTACGAGGCAAAGAGGTGATCCATATGCCGCCATCCGTAGACTCTGGACGGCTGGGGCCCTGGATGCCCGGATTTCGGCCTTGTCTACCGAGAAGTGACGCACATGCGGTGTGCCACCGCAGGCTGTGGAGCAGCAGAGGGCAAAATCTTGAAAATGGGGGCTTCAGTTGACTTTGCCTGTGCTCTCCTTTGGCTGAGTGACATCGTGTGTTTCCTAGCAGGTGAAGACATTCGTGGAGAGAGGCGGTTTCCATGCGTGCAGGCAAAGTGTGTGCTGAGATGATGAGTTGCTGGAGACCAGGGTGGACTCTTCAGACCCAGAATAGGCCTCTGGCAGGTATGTGTCAATGTTTTCTGCCCATGGCACTCAGCCGGTTATTTGCATAGAATGTGATCAGCGGAATTAGTAGTCTCCGGAGAGGCTGCCACTTGTCAGCGAGCTTCACCTGGCCAGGTCCCACGGTGATGTCAAGCTTCACCTGGCCAGGTCCGCCCGTGATGTAGCTCCCCAATCAATCACTACTCTCTAGACCTTCCAGATAGACGAGCAGAACTTCTCTCCCCATGGGCCAGCAGTAGAGCCAGAGGCCTTCCCCCTTTGCTCTTTGGTCTCTAGGCCCTCTGTCAGGCACTCCAAGGTGTGAAGTGACAAGGGGGAGAAGGAAGAGATTTCAGAGAACGAAGACAAGCAGAGAGAGACAGAGAGAGGCAAGAGATGCTGAGTGGGGATGCCTTGCCTACTGATATCCTCAGGAAAGTGGGAAAGAGGTACCTGGCGTGCTCTGCCAATGCCCTGAAGCAGTCCGCACCAGGGGCTCCCTTGTGCCTGCGTAGCCTTTCCCGGGGTGTGCTCAAATGCTGTGGCCACTGGGTTTCATAGGTCACAATGGAGGGCCCTGTGTCATCTGCCTGGCGGGCCGGATCTCTGCCATCGGCTCAGTCTTGTCACCAGGCCCGTGACAAGCTCCGCCCACACTTGCGGTGGGGCGACTGTCTCTACGGTGATGGCAAAGAAGCCTTAGCCCCGCCCACCTGGCCTTCACTTCACCTACCTGGCCCTCTGACCCTCACTCAGACCTCTGTGTTGATAAAAATCAATGTCTGCCCGGGCCCAGGTGTCAGCATCTGGGATAAAGGATTCGGGACCTTGCCTGGGGCAGAAGGCAGCCTAGGTCAGCGGGTAGCTGGAAGTCTAGTGACTTGTGACACTGCTGCCAGTGACAAATGGTGACTCCCACACTCACAGATCCCCTGGTGGCAGAATGATAGTGATGGGTGGAGAAACATCGCTCCGGAGCACACGTTTAATGGGGCAGCAGCCAAAGCAAAGGCCAGGGCCAGTAGTGGACGTCGTGGAGCTGAATGGCGAGCCAGCGAAGGGCCCAAGGATCCCTCCTGTATATGGCGAACAGGTCATCCGTGTCCCCACGTCCATAAAGCATTGGACTGCTGGGGCCCAGGCTGCCAGGATTTCGGCCTTGCCTTCGGAGCCCGGCCACATAGGCAGCCTCGCAGCGGAGGCGGGGACGTGTAGACAGCAAAAATTTGGAAACTGGCCGTGTTTCCTCGATTCCCCTGGCATCGGCCTTTTTGAGCGGCTTGCTTTTTTTCCTGGTAGGATAGGGCCCTGACGGAGAAAGGCAGGATTACGTGTGCAGGAAAGGTGTGTGTTGAGAGGGTGACGACGTTGAGACCATGTTGGGATCTTTAGTCCCAGGAAAGGCCCCTGGCGGGTGTGGGTCAATGTTCTCTACCCATCCCCCTTGGCGGGGGAGGTTTTCACCATACAAAGCAGCAGCGCAATCATTCGTCGCCGGAGAGGTTGCATCTGCCCACAAGCTCCACCTGGCCAGGGTCCGCCCCTACTGTATTGCGCGTGTCAGTCAACAGAAGCTAAGACCTTCCAGAGAGACTACCTGCTATTCTCTACCCACGGGAAAGCAGTACAGCCAGAAGCCTCCCCCGTTCCATCTCTAGGCTCTCTCTCAGGCCCCTCATACTTGTGATGTGTCTCAGGGGTAGAATGAAGAGATTCCTCTGAGTGAACACATACAGAGAGGCCACAGATGCTGAGGAAGGGCGCCTTGCCTAGTGATATCCTAGCGTAAGTGGAAAAGAGGTACCTGCCTGCTGTCCCAGTGTGTCGAACGTGTTGACATCAGGGGTTGCCCACTGTGAAGTTATTCCCTGGGTGCCCTGGATTCTGTGGCCAAAGACGCAAGGGGCCGTTGTCTGTCCATGGGTAAAATGGAGGGGTCTGCGGAGCTGGCCGGTTAGGCTGGACATCTCCTATTGGCTCAGTGTTTGTGACTCGTCCCCGTCAGAAGTTCCGCCCAGCCTTCCGGTGGCTGTCACCATGGGGATTGGGAAAGAAGCCTTAGGCCCCACACTCAGCCTTCACCTGGCCTACCTGGCCTCTTTCCCCTCATCTAGACCGCTGTGTGGATGAAAGAAAGGATGTCGGCCAGTGAGCACGTGTCCTGATTTCCTTGGAAGGATTAGGCTCCTTGCCTGGGCAGAAGACAGCCAAGGTCAGCCTGAGCCCAGACACCTAGTGACCTGTGACACTGCAGCCAGTGATAGATGTTGATGTCCACGCTCAGGTATCCGCAGGTGGCGGATTCAGTGTGGTGGGAAGAGAAGTGGAAGTAGAGATGACACACTCACGAGGGCACGGGCCGAAGGTCAGGGAAAATAGCTGAGGTCGTGGAGCTCTAGCGGAGCCAGTCTAGGGCCCAGGCCTCCCTGCCGTACGAGGCAAAGAGGTGATCCATATGCCGCCATCCGTAGACTCTGGACGGCTGGGGCCCTGGATGCCCGGATTTGGGCCTTGTCTACCGAGAAGTGACGCACATGCGGTGTGCCACCGCAGGCTGTGGAGCAGCAGAGGGCAAAATCTTGAAAATGGGGGCTTCAGTTGACTTTGCCTGTGCTCTCCTTTGGCTGAGTGACATCGTGTGTTTCCTAGCAGGTGAAGACATTCGTGGAGAGAGGCGGTTTCCATGCGTGCAGGCAAAGTGTGTGCTGAGATGATGAGTTGCTGGAGACCAGGGTGGACTCTTCAGACCCAGAATAGGCCTCTGGCAGGTATGTGTCAATGTTTTGTGCCCATGGCACTCAGCCGGTTATTTGCATAGAATGTGATCAGCGGAATTAGTAGTCTCCGGAGAGGCTGCCACTTGTCAGCGAGCTTCACCTGGCCAGGTCCCACGGTGATGTCAAGCTTCACCTGGCCAGGTCCGCCCGTGATGTAGCTCCCCAATCAATCACTACTCTCTAGACCTTCCAGATAGACGAGCAGAACTTCTCTCCCCATGGGCAAGCAGTAGAGCCAGAGGCCTTCCCCCTTTGCTCTTTGGTCTCTAGGCCCTCTGTCAGGCACTCCAAGGTGTGAAGTGACAAGGGGGAGAAGGAAGAGATTTCAGAGAACGAAGACAAGCAGAGAGAGACAGAGAGAGGCAAGAGATGCTGAGTGGGGATGCCTTGCCTACTGATATCCTCAGGAAAGTGGGAAAGAGGTACCTGGCGTGCTCTGCCAATGCCCTGAAGCAGTCCGCACCAGGGGCTCCCTTGTGCCTGCGTAGCCTTTCCCGGGGTGTGCTCAAATGCTGTGGCCACTGGGTTTCATAGGTCACAATGGAGGGCCCTGTGTCATCTGCCTGGCGGGCCGGATCTCTGCCATTGGCTCAGTCTTGTCACCAGGCCCGTGACAAGCTCCGCCCACACTTGTGGTGGGGCGACTGTCTCTATGGTGATGGCAAAGAAGCCGTAGCCCCGCCCACCTGGCCTTCACTTCACCTACCTGGCCCTCTGACCCTCACTCAGACCTCTGTGTTGATAAAAATCAATGTCTGCCCGGGCCCAGGTGTCAGCATCTGGGATAAAGGATTCGGGACCTTGCCTGGGGCAGAAGGCAGCCTAGGTCAGCGGGTAGCTGGAAGTCTAGTGACTTGTGACACTGCTGCCAGTGACAAATGGTGACTCCCACACTCACAGATCCCCTGGTGGCAGAATGATAGTGATGGGTGGAGAAACATCGCTCCGGAGCACACGTTTAATGGGGCAGTAGCCAAAGCAAAGGCCAGGGCCAGTAGTGGACGTCGTGGAGCTGAATGGCGAGCCAGCGAAGGGCCCAAGGATCCCTCCTGTATATGGCGAACAGGTCATCCGTGTCCCCACGTCCATAAAGCATTGGACTGCTGGGGCCCAGGCTGCCAGGATTTCGGCCTTGCCTTCGGAGCCCGGCCACATAGGCAGCCTCGCAGCGGAGGCGGGGACGTGTAGACAGCAAAAATTTGGAAACTGGCCGTGTTTCCTCGATTTCCCTGGCATCGGCCTTTTTGAGCGGCTTGCTTTTTTTCCTGGTAGGATAGGGCCCTGATGGAGAAAGGCAGGATTACGTGTGCAGGAAAGGTGTGTGTTGAGAGGGTGACGACGTTGAGACCATGTTGGGATCTTTAGTCCCAGGAAAGGCCCCTGGCGGGTGTGGGTCAATGTTCTCTACCCATCCCCCTTGGCGGGGGGAGCTTTTCACCATACAAAGCAGCAGCGCAATCATTCGTCGCCGGAGAGGTTGCATCTGCCCACAAGCTCCACCTGGCCAGGGTCCGCCCCTACTGTATTGCGCATGTCAGTCAACAGAAGCTAAGACCTTCCAGAGAGACTACCTGCTATTCTCTACCCACGGGGAAGCAGTACAGCCAGAAGCCTCCCCCGTTCCATCTCTAGGCTCTCTCTCAGGCCCCTCATACTTGTGATGTGTCTCAGGGGTAGAATGAAGAGATTCCTCTGAGTGAACACATACAGAGAGGCCACAGATGCTGAGGAAGGGCGCCTTGCCTAGTGATATCCTAGCGTAAGTGGAAAAGAGGTACCTGCCTGCTGTCCCAGTGTGTCGAATGTGTTGACATCAGGGGTTGCCTACTGTGAAGTTATTCCCTGGGTGCCCTGGATTCTGTGGCCAAAGACGCAAGGGGCCGTTGTCTGTCCATGGGTAAAATGGAGGGGTCTGCGGAGCTGGCCGGTTAGGCTGGACCTCTCCTATTGGCTCAGTGTTTGTGACTCGTCCCCGTCAGAAGTTCTGCCCAGCCTTCCGGTGGCTGTCACCATGGCGATTGGGAAAGAAGCCTTAGGCCCCACACTCAGCCTTCACCTGGCCTACCTGGCCTCTTTCCCCTCATCTAGACCGCTGTGTGGATGAAAGAAAGGATGTCGGCCAGTGAGCACGTGTCCTGATTTCCTTGGAAGGATTAGGCTCCTTGCCTGGGCAGAAGACAGCCAAGGTCAGCCTGAGCCCAGACACCTAGTGACCTGTGACACTGCAGCCAGTGATAGATGTTGATGTCCACGCTCAGGTATCCGCAGGTGGCGGATTCAGTGTGGTGGGAAGAGAAGTGGAAGTAGAGATGACACACTCACGAGGGCACGGGCCGAAGGTCAGGGAAAATAGCTGAGGTCGTGGAGCTCTAGCGGAGCCAGTCTAGGGCCCAGGCCTCCCTGCTGTACGAGGCAAAGAGGTGATCCATATGCCGCCATCCGTAGACTCTGGACGGCTGGGGCCCTGGATGCCCGGATTTGGGCCTTGTCTACCGAGAAGTGACGCACATGCGGTGTGCCACCGCAGGCTGTGGAGCAGCAGAGGGCAAAATCTTGAAAATGGGGGCTTCAGTTGACTTTGCCTGTGCTCTCCTTTGGCTGAGTGACATCGTGTGTTTCCTAGCAGGTGAAGACATTCGTGGAGAGAGGCGGTTTCCATGCGTGCAGGCAAAGTGTGTGCTGAGATGATGAGTTGCTGGAGACCAGGGTGGACTCTTCAGACCCAGAATAGGCCTCTGGCAGGTATGTGTCAATGTTTTGTGCCCATGGCACTCAGCCGGTTATTTGCATAGAATGTGATCAGCGGAATTAGTAGTCTCCGGAGAGGCTGCCACTTGTCAGCGAGCTTCACCTGGCCAGGTCCCACGGTGATGTCAAGCTTCACCTGGCCAGGTCCGCCCGTGATGTAGCTCCCCAATCAATCACTACTCTCTAGACCTTCCAGATAGACGAGCAGAACTTCTCTCCCCATGGGCAAGCAGTAGAGCCAGAGGCCTTCCCCCTTTGCTCTTTGGTCTCTAGGCCCTCTGTCAGGCACTCCAAGGTGTGAAGTGACAAGGGGGAGAAGGAAGAGATTTCAGAGAACGAAGACAAGCAGAGCGAGACAGAGAGAGGCAAGAGATGCTGAGTGGGGATGCCTTGCCTACTGATATCCTCAGGAAAGTGGGAAAGAGGTACCTGGCGTGCTCTGCCAATGCCCTGAAGCAGTCCGCACCAGGGGCTCCCTTGTGCCTGCGTAGCCTTTCCCGGGGTGTGCTCAAATCCTGTGGCCACTGGGTGTCATAGGTCACAATGGAGGGCCCTGTGTCATCTGCCTGGCGGGCCGGATCTCTGCCATTGGCTCAGTCTTGTCACCAGGCCCATGACAAGCTCCGCCCACTCTTGCGGTGGGGCGACTGTCTCTACGGTGATGGCAAAGAAGCCTTAGCCCCGCCCACCTGGCCTTCACTTCACCTACCTGGCCCTCTGACCCTCACTCAGACCTCTGTGTTGATAAAAATCAATATCCGCCAGGGCCCAGGTGTCAGCATCTGGGATAAAGGATTCGGAACCTTGCCTGGGGCAGAAGGCAGCCTAGGTCAGCGGGTAGCCTGAAGTCTAGTGACTTGTGACACTGCTGCCAGTGACAAATGGTGACTCCCACACTCACAGATCCCCTGGTGGCAGAATGATAGTGATGGGTGGAGAAACATCGCTCCGGAGCACACGTTTAATGGGGCAGCAGCCAAAGCAAAGGCCAGGGCCAGTAGTGGACGTCGTGGAGCGGAATGGCGAGCCAGCGAAGGGCCCAAGGATCCCTCCTGTATATGGCGAACAGGTCGTCCGTGTCCCCACGTCCATAAAGCATTGGACTGCTGGGGCCCAGGCTGCCAGGATTTCGGCCTTGCCTTCGGAGCCCGGCCACATAGGCAGCCTCGCAGCGGAGGCGGGGACGTGTAGACAGCAAAAATTTGGAAACTGGCCGTGTTTCCTCGATTTCCCTGGCATCGGCCTTTTTGAGCGGCTTGCTTTTTTTCCTGGTAGGATAGGGCCCTGACGGAGAAAGGCAGGATTACGTGTGCAGGAAAGGTGTGTGTTGAGAGGGTGACGACGTTGAGACCATGTTGGGATCTTTAGTCCCAGGAAAGGCCCCTGGCGGGTGTGGGTCAATGTTCTCTACCCATCCCCCTTGGCGGGGGGAGCTTTTCACCATACAAAGCAGCAGCGCAATCATTCGTCGCCGGAGAGGTTGCATCTGCCCACAATCTCCACCTGGCCAGGGTCCGCCCCTACTGTATTGCGCATGTCAGTCAACAGAAGCTAAGACCTTCCAGAGAGACTACCTGCTATTCTCTACCCACGGGGAAGCAGTACAGCCAGAAGCCTCCCCCGTTCCATCTCTAGGCTCTCTCTCAGGCCCCTCATACTTGTGATGTGTCTCAGGGGTAGAATGAAGAGATTCCTCTGAGTGAACACATACAGAGAGGCCACAGATGCTGAGGAAGGGCGCCTTGCCTAGTGATATCCTAGCGTAAGTGGAAAAGAGGTACCTGCCTGCTGTCCCAGTGTGTCGAACGTGTTGACATCAGGGGTTGCCCACTGTGAAGTTATTCCCTGGGTGCCCTGGATTCTGTGGCCAAAGACGCAAGGGGCCGTTGTCTGTCCATGGGTAAAATGGAGGGCTGTGCGGAGCTGGCCGGTTAGGCTGGACCTCTCCTATTGGCTCAGTGTTTGTGACTCGTCCCCGTCAGAAGTTCCGCCCAGCCTTCCGGTGGCTGTCACCATGGCGATTGGGAAAGAAGCCTTAGGCCCCACACTCAGCCTTCACCTGGCCTACCTGGCCTCTTTCCCCTCATCTAGACCGCTGTGTGGATGAAAGAAAGGATGTCGGCCAGTGAGCACGTGTCCTGATTTCCTTGGAAGGATTAGGCTCCTTGCCTGGGCAGAAGACAGCCAAGGTCAGCCTGAGCCCAGACACCTAGTGACCTGTGACACTGCAGCCAGTGATAGATGTTGATGTCCACGCTCAGGTATCCGCAGGTGGCGGATTCAGTGTGGTGGGAAGAGAAGTGGAAGTAGAGATGACACACTCACGAGGGCACGGGCCGAAGGTCAGGGAAAATAGCTGAGGTCGTGGAGCTCTAGCGGAGCCAGTCTAGGGCCCAGGCCTCCCTGCTGTACGAGGCAAAGAGGTGATCCATATGCCGCCATCCGTAGACTCTGGACGGCTGGGGCCCTGGATGCCCGGATTTCGGCCTTGTCTACCGAGAAGTGACGCACACGCGGTGTGCCACCGCAGGCTGTGGAGCAGCAGAGGGCAAAATCTTGAAAATGGGGGCTTCAGTTGACTTTGCCTGTGCTCTCCTTTGGCTGAGTGACATCGTGTGTTTCCTAGCAGGTGAAGACATTCGTGGAGAGAGGCGGTTTCCATGCGTGCAGGCAAAGTGTGTGCTGAGATGATGAGTTGCTGGAGACCAGGGTGGACTCTTCAGACCCAGAATAGGCCTCTGGCAGGTATGTGTCAATGTTTTCTGCCCATGGCACTCAGCCGGTTATTTGCATAGAATGTGATCAGCGGAATTAGTAGTCTCCGGAGAGGCTGCCACTTGTCAGCGAGCTTCACCTGGCCAGGTCCCACGGTGATGTCAAGCTTCACCTGGCCAGGTCCGCCCGTGATGTAGCTCCCCAATCAATCACTACTCTCTAGACCTTCCAGATAGACGAGCAGAACTTCTCTCCCCATGGGCCAGCAGTAGAGCCAGAGGCCTTCCCCCTTTGCTCTTTGGTCTCTAGGCCCTCTGTCAGGCACTCCAAGGTGTGAAGTGACAAGGGGGAGAAGGAAGAGATTTCAGAGAACGAAGACAAGCAGAGCGAGACAGAGAGAGGCAAGAGATGCTGAGTGGGGATGCCTTGCCTACTGATATCCTCAGGAAAGTGGGAAAGAGGTACCTGGCGTGCTCTGCCAATGCCCTGAAGCAGTCCGCACCAGGGGCTCCCTTGTGCCTGCGTAGCCTTTCCCGGGGTGTGCTCAAATGCTGTGGCCACTGGGTGTCATAGGTCACAATGGAGGGCCCTGTGTCATCTGCCTGGCGGGCCGGATCTCTGCCATTGGCTCAGTCTTGTCACCAGGCCCATGACAAGCTCCGCCCACTCTTGCGGTAGGGCGACTGTCTCTACGGTGATGGCAAAGAAGGCTTAGCCCCGCCCACCTGGCCTTCACTTCACCTACCTGGCCCTCTGACCCTCACTCAGACCTCTGTGTTGATAAAAATCAATGTCCGCCAGGGCCCAGGTGTCAGCATCTGGGATAAAGGATTCGGGACCTTGCCTGGGGCAGAAGGCAGCCTAGGTCAGCGGGTAGCTGGAAGTCTAGTGACTTGTGACACTGCTGCCAGTGACAAATGGTGACTCCCACACTCACAGATCCCCTGGTGGCAGAATGATAGTGATGGGTGGAGAAACATCGCTCCGGAGCACACGTTTAATGGGGCAGCAGCCAAAGCAAAGGCCAGGGCCAGTAGTGGACGTCGTGGAGCGGAATGGCGAGCCAGCGAAGGGCCCAAGGATCCCTCCTGTATATGGCGAACAGGTCGTCCGTGTCCCCACGTCCATAAAGCATTGGACTGCTGGGGCCCAGGCTGCCAGGATTTCGGCCTTGCCTTCGGAGCCCGGCCACATAGGCAGCCTCGCAGCGGAGGCGGGGACGTGTAGACAGCAAAAATTTGGAAACTGGCCGTGTTTCCTCGATTTCCCTGGCATCGGCCTTTTTGAGCGGCTTGCTTTTTTTCCTGGTAGGATAGGGCCCTGACGGAGAAAGGCAGGATTACGTGTGCAGGAAAGGTGTGTGTTGAGAGGGTGACGACGTTGAGACCATGTTGGGATCTTTAGTCCCAGGAAAGGCCCCTGGCGGGTGTGGGTCAATGTTCTCTACCCATCCCCCTTGGCGGGGGGAGCTTTTCACCATACAAAGCAGCAGCGCAATCATTCGTCGCCGGAGAGGTTGCATCTGCCCACAAGCTCCACCTGGCCAGGGTCCGCCCCTACAGTATTGCGCGTGTCAGTCAACAGAAGCTAAGACCTTCCAGAGAGACTACCTGCTATTCTCTACCCACGGGGAAGCAGTACAGCCAGAAGCCTCCCCCGTTCCATCTCTAGGCTCTCTCTCAGGCCCCTCATACTTGTGATGTGTCTCAGGGGTAGAATGAAGAGATTCCTCTGAGTGAACACATACAGAGAGGCCACAGATGCTGAGGAAGGGCGCCTTGCCTAGTGATATCCTAGCGTAAGTGGAAAAGAGGTACCTGCCTGCTGTCCCAGTGTGTCGAACGTGTTGACATCAGGGGTTGCCTACTGTGAAGTTATTCCCTGGGTGCCCTGGATTCTGTGGCCAAAGACGCAAGGGGCCGTTGTCTGTCCATGGGTAAAATGGAGGGGTCTGCGGAGCTGGCCGGTTAGGCTGGACATCTCCTATTGGCTCAGTGTTTGTGACTCGTCCCCGTCAGAAGTTCCGCCCAGCCTTCCGGTGGCTGTCACCATGGGGATTGGGAAAGAAGCCTTAGGCCCCACACTCAGCCTTCACCTGGCCTACCTGGCCTCTTTCCCCTCATCTAGACCGCTGTGTGGATGAAAGAAAGGATGTCGGCCAGTGAGCACGTGTCCTGATTTCCTTGGAAGGATTAGGCTCCTTGCCTGGGCAGAAGACAGCCAAGGTCAGCCTGAGCCCAGACACCTAGTGACCTGTGACACTGCAGCCAGTGATAGATGTTGATGTCCACGCTCAGGTATCCGCAGGTGGCGGATTCAGTGTGGTGGGAAGAGAAGTGGAAGTAGAGATGACACACTCACGAGGGCACGGGCCGAAGGTCAGGGAAAATAGCTGAGGTCGTGGAGCTCTAGCGGAGCCAGTCTAGGGCCCAGGCCTCCCTGCTGTACGAGGCAAAGAGGTGATCCATATGCCGCCATCCGTAGACTCTGGACGGCTGGGGCCCTGGATGCCCGGATTTCGGCCTTGTCTACCGAGAAGTGACGCACATGCGGTGTGCCACCGCAGGCTGTGGAGCAGCAGAGGGCAAAATCTTGAAAATGGGGGCTTCAGTTGACTTTGCCTGTGCTCTCCTTTGGCTGAGTGACATCGTGTGTTTCCTAGCAGGTGAAGACATTCGTGGAGAGAGGCGGTTTCCGTGCGTGCAGGCAAAGTGTGTGCTGAGATGATGAGTTGCTGGAGACCAGGGTGGACTCTTCAGACCCAGAATAGGCCTCTGGCAGGTATGTGTCAATGTTTTCTGCCCATGGCACTCAGCCGGTTATTGGCATAGAATGTGATCAGCGGAATTAGTAGTCTCCGGAGAGGCTGCCACTTGTCAGCGAGCTTCACCTGGCCAGGTCCCACGGTGATGTCAAGCTTCACCTGGCCAGGTCCGCCCGTGATGTAGCTCCCCAATCAATCACTACTCTCTAGACCTTCCAGATAGACGAGCAGAACTTCTCTCCCCATGGGCCAGCAGTAGAGCCAGAGGCCTTCCCCCTTTGCTCTTTGGTCTCTAGGCCCTCTGTCAGGCACTCCAAGGTGTGAAGTGACAAGGGGGAGAAGGAAGAGATTTCAGAGAACGAAGACAAGCAGAGCGAGACAGAGAGAGGCAAGAGATGCTGAGTGGGGATGCCTTGCCTACTGATATCCTCAGGAAAGTGGGAAAGAGGTACCTGGCGTGCTCTGCCAATGCCCTGAAGCAGTCCGCACCAGGGGCTCCCTTGTGCCTGCGTAGCCTTTCCCGGGGTGTGCTCAAATCCTGTGGCCACTGGGTGTCATAGGTCACAATGGAGGGCCCTGTGTCATCTGCCTGGCGGGCCGGATCTCTGCCATTGGCTCAGTCTTGTCACCAGGCCCATGACAAGCTCCGCCCACTCTTGCGGTGGGGCGACTGTCTCTACGGTGATGGCAAAGAAGCCTTAGCCCCGCCCACCTGGCCTTCACTTCACCTACCTGGCCCTCTGACCCTCACTCAGACCTCTGTGTTGATAAAAATCAATATCCGCCAGGGCCCAGGTGTCAGCATCTGGGATAAAGGATTCGGGACCTTGCCTGGGGCAGAAGGCAGCCTAGGTCAGCGGGTAGCTGGAAGTCTAGTGACTTGTGACACTGCTGCCAGTGACAAATGGTGACTCCCACACTCACAGATCCCCTGGTGGCAGAATGATAGTGATGGGTGGAGAAACATCGCTCAGGAGCACACGTTTAATGGGGCAGCAGCCAAAGCAAAGGCCAGGGCCAGTAGTGGACGTCGTGGAGCGGAATGGCGAGCCAGCGAAGGGCCCAAGGATCCCTCCTGTATATGGCGAACAGGTCATCCGTGTCCCCACGTCCATAAAGCATTGGACTGCTGGGGCCCAGGCTGCCAGGATTTCGGCCTTGCCTTCGGAGCCCGGCCACATAGGCAGCCTCGCAGCGGAGGCGGGGACGTGTAGACAGCAAAAATTTGGAAACTGGCCGTGTTTCCTCGATTTCCCTGGCATCGGCCTTTTTGAGCGGCTTGCTTTTTTTCCTGGTAGGATAGGGCCCTGACGGAGAAAGGCAGGATTACGTGTGCAGGAAAGGTGTGTGTTGAGAGGGTGACGACGTTGAGACCATGTTGGGATCTTTAGTCCCAGGAAAGACCCCTGGCGGGTGTGGGTCAATGTTCTCTACCCATCCCCCTTGGCGGGGGGAGGTTTTCACCATACAAAGCAGCAGCGCAATCATTCGTCGCCGGAGAGGTTGCATCTGCCCACAAGCTCCACCTGGCCAGGGTCCGCCCCTACAGTATTGCGCGTGTCAGTCAACAGAAGCTAAGACCTTCCAGAGAGACTACCTGCTATTCTCTACCCACGGGGAAGCAGTACAGCCAGAAGCCTCCCCCGTTCCATCTCTAGGCTCTCTCTCCGGCCCCTCATACTTGTGATGTGTCTCAGGGGTAGAATGAAGAGATTCCTCTGAGTGAACACATACAGAGAGGCCACAGATGCTGAGGAAGGGCGCCTTGCCTAGTGATATCCTAGCGTAAGTGGAAAAGAGGTACCTGCCTGCTGTCCCAGTGTGTCGAACGTGTTGACATCAGGGGTTGCCCACTGTGAAGTTATTCCCTGGGTGCCCTGGATTCTGTGGCCAAAGACGCAAGGGGCCGTTGTCTGTCCATGGGTAAAATGGAGGGCTGTGCGGAGCTGGCCGGTTAGGCTGGACCTCTCCTATTGGCTCAGTGTTTGTGACTCGTCCCCGTCAGAAGTTCCGCCCAGCCTTCCGGTGGCTGTCACCATGGGGATTGGGAAAGAAGCCTTAGGCCCCACACTCAGCCTTCACCTGGCCTACCTGGCCTCTTTCCCCTCATCTAGACCGCTGTGTGGATGAAAGAAAGGATGTCGGCCAGTGAGCACGTGTCCTGATTTCCTTGGAAGGATTAGGCTCCTTGCCTGGGCAGAAGACAGCCAAGGTCAGCCTGAGCCCAGACACCTAGTGACCTGTGACACTGCAGCCAGTGATAGATGTTGATGTCCACGCTCAGGTATCCGCAGGTGGCGGATTCAGTGTGGTGGGAAGAGAAGTGGAAGTAGAGATGACACACTCACGAGGGCACGGGCCGAAGGTCAGGGAAAATAGCTGAGGTCGTGGAGCTCTAGCGGAGCCAGTCTAGGGCCCAGGCCTCCCTGCTGTACGAGGCAAAGAGGTGATCCATATGCCGCCATCCGTAGACTCTGGACGGCTGGGGCCCTGGATGCCCGGATTTCGGCCTTGTCTACCGAGAAGTGACGCACATGCGGTGTGCCACCGCAGGCTGTGGAGCAGCAGAGGGCAAAATCTTGAAAATGGGGGCTTCAGTTGACTTTGCCTGTGCTCTCCTTTGGCTGAGTGACATCGTGTGTTTCCTAGCAGGTGAAGACATTCGTGGAGAGAGGCGGTTTCCATGCGTGCAGGCAAAGTGTGTGCTGAGATGATGAGTTGCTGGAGACCAGGGTGGACTCTTCAGACCCAGAATAGGCCTCTGGCAGGTATGTGTCAATGTTTTGTGCCCATGGCACTCAGCCGGTTATTTGCATAGAATGTGATCAGCGGAATTAGTAGTCTCCGGAGAGGCTGCCACTTGTCAGCGAGCTTCACCTGGCCAGGTCCCACGGTGATGTCAAGCTTCACCTGGCCAGGTCCGCCCGTGATGTAGCTCCCCAATCAATCACTACTCTCTAGACCTTCCAGATAGACGAGCAGAACTTCTCTCCCCATGGGCAAGCAGTAGAGCCAGAGGCCTTCCCCCTTTGCTCTTTGGTCTCTAGGCCCTCTGTCAGGCACTCCAAGGTGTGAAGTGACAAGGGGGAGAAGGAAGAGATTTCAGAGAACGAAGACAAGCAGAGCGAGACAGAGAGAGGCAAGAGATGCTGAGTGGGGATGCCTTGCCTACTGATATCCTCAGGAAAGTGGGAAAGAGGTACCTGGCGTGCTCTGCCAATGCCCTGAAGCAGTCCGCACCAGGGGCTCCCTTGTGCCTGCGTAGCCTTTCCCGGGGTGTGCTCAAATCCTGTGGCCACTGGGTGTCATAGGTCACAATGGAGGGCCCTGTGTCATCTGCCTGGCGGGCCGGATCTCTGCCATCGGCTCAGTCTTGTCACCAGGCCCGTGACAAGCTCCGCCCACACTTGCAGTGGGGCGACTGTCTCTATGGTGATGGCAAAGAAGCCTTAGCCCCGCCCACCTGGCCTTCACTTCACCTACCTGGCCCTCTGACCCTCACTCAGACCTCTGTGTTGATAAAAATCAATGTCTGCCCGGGCCCAGGTGTCAGCATCTGGGATAAAGGATTCGGGACCTTGCCTGGGGCAGAAGGCAGCCTAGGTCAGCGGGTAGCTGGAAGTCTAGTGACTTGTGACACTGCTGCCAGTGACAAATGGTGACTCCCACACTCACAGATCCCCTGGTGGCAGAATGATAGTGATGGGTGGAGAAACATCGCTCCGGAGCACACGTTTAATGGGGCAGCAGCCAAAGCAAAGGCCAGGGCCAGTAGTGGACGTCGTGGAGCTGAATGGCGAGCCAGCGAAGGGCCCAAGGATCCCTCCTGTATATGGCGAACAGGTCATCCGTGTCCCCACGTCCATAAAGCATTGGACTGCTGGGGCCCAGGCTGCCAGGATTTCGGCCTTGCCTTCGGAGCCCGGCCACATAGGCAGCCTCGCAGCGGAGGCGGGGACGTGTAGACAGCAAAAATTTGGAAACTGGCCGTGTTTCCTCGATTTCCCTGGCATCGGCCTTTTTGAGCGGCTTGCTTTTTTTCCTGGTAGGATAGGGCCCTGACGGAGAAAGGCAGGATTACGTGTGCAGGAAAGGTGTGTGTTGAGAGGGTGACGACGTTGAGACCATGTTGGGATCTTTAGTCCCAGGAAAGGCCCCTGGCGGGTGTGGGTCAATGTTCTCTACCCATCCCCCTTGGCGGGGGGAGGTTTTCACCATACAAAGCAGCAGCACAATCATTCGTCGCCGGAGAGGTTGCATCTGCCCACAAGCTCCACCTGGCCAGGGTCCGCCCCTACTGTATTGCGCATGTCAGTCAACAGAAGCTAAGACCTTCCAGAGAGACTACCTGCTATTCTCTACCCACGGGGAAGCAGTACAGCCAGAAGCCTCCCCCGTTCCATCTCTAGGCTCTCTCTCAGGCCCCTCATACTTGTGATGTGTCTCAGGGGTAGAATGAAGAGATTCCTCTGAGTGAACACACACAGAGAGGCCACAGATGCTGAGGAAGGGCGCCTTGCCTAGTGATATCCTAGCGTAAGTGGAAAAGAGGTACCTGCCTGCTGTCCCAGCGTGTCGAACGTGTTGACATCAGGGGTTGCCTACTGTGAAGTTATTCCCTGGGTGCCCTGGATTCTGTGGCCAAAGACGCAAGGGGCCGTTGTCTGTCCATGGGTAAAATGGAGGGCTGTGCGGAGCTGGCCGGTTAGGCTGGACATCTCCTATTGGCTCAGTGTTTGTGACTCGTCCCCGTCAGAAGTTCCGCCCAGCCTTCTGGTGGCTGTCACCATGGGGATTGGGAAAGAAGCCTTAGGCCCCACACTCAGCCTTCACCTGGCCTACCTGGCCTCTTTCCCCTCATCTAGACCGCTGTGTGGATGAAAGAAAGGATGTCGGCCAGTGAGCACGTGTCCTGATTTCCTTGGAAGGATTAGGCTCCTTGCCTGGGCAGAAGACAGCCAAGGTCAGCCTGAGCCCAGACACCTAGTGACCTGTGACACTGCAGCCAGTGATAGATGTTGATGTCCACGCTCAGGTATCCGCAGGTGGCGGATTCAGTGTGGTGGGAAGAGAAGTGGAAGTAGAGATGACACACTCACGAGGGCACGGGCCGAAGGTCAGGGAAAATAGCTGAGGTCGTGGAGCTCTAGCGGAGCCAGTCTAGGGCCCAGGCCTCCCTGCTGTACGAGGCAAAGAGGTGATCCATATGCCGCCATCCGTAGACTCTGGACGGCTGGGGCCCTGGATGCCCGGATTTCGGCCTTGTCTACCGAGAAGTGACGCACATGCGGTGTGCCACCGCAGGCTGTGGAGCAGCAGAGGGCAAAATCTTGAAAATGGGGGCTTCAGTTGACTTTGCCTGTGCTCTCCTTTGGCTGAGTGACATCGTGTGTTTCCTAGCAGGTGAAGACATTCGTGGAGAGAGGCGGTTTCCATGCGTGCAGGCAAAGTGTGTGCTGAGATGATGAGTTGCTGGAGACCAGGGTGGACTCTTCAGACCCAGAATAGGCCTCTGGCAGGTATGTGTCAATGTTTTGTGCCCATGGCACTCAGCCGGTTATTTGCATAGAATGTGATCAGCGGAATTAGTAGTCTCCGGAGAGGCTGCCACTTGTCAGCGAGCTTCACCTGGCCAGGTCCCACGGTGATGTCAAGCTTCACCTGGCCAGGTCCGCCCGTGATGTAGCTCCCCAATCAATCACTACTCTCTAGACCTTCCAGATAGACGAGCAGAACTTCTCTCCCCATGGGCAAGCAGTAGAGCCAGAGGCCTTCCCCCTTTGCTCTTTGGTCTCTAGGCCCTCTGTCAGGCACTCCAAGGTGTGAAGTGACAAGGGGGAGAAGGAAGAGATTTCAGAGAACGAAGACAAGCAGAGCGAGACAGAGAGAGGCAAGAGATGCTGAGTGGGGATGCCTTGCCTACTGATATCCTCAGGAAAGTGGGAAAGAGGTACCTGGCGTGCTCTGCCAATGCCCTGAAGCAGTCCGCACCAGGGGCTCCCTTGTGCCTGCGTAGCCTTTCCCGGGGTGTGCTCAAATCCTGTGGCCACTGGGTGTCATAGGTCACAATGGAGGGCCCTGTGTCATCTGCCTGGCGGGCCGGATCTCTGCCATCGGCTCAGTCTTGTCACCAGGCCCGTGACAAGCTCCGCCCACACTTGCAGTGGGGCGACTGTCTCTATGGTGATGGCAAAGAAGCCTTAGCCCCGCCCACCTGGCCTTCACTTCACCTACCTGGCCCTCTGACCCTCACTCAGACCTCTGTGTTGATAAAAATCAATGTCTGCCCGGGCCCAGGTGTCAGCATCTGGGATAAAGGATTCGGGACCTTGCCTGGGGCAGAAGGCAGCCTAGGTCAGCGGGTAGCTGGAAGTCTAGTGACTTGTGACACTGCTGCCAGTGACAAATGGTGACTCCCACACTCACAGATCCCCTGGTGGCAGAATGATAGTGATGGGTGGAGAAACATCGCTCCGGAGCACACGTTTAATGGGGCAGCAGCCAAAGCAAAGGCCAGGGCCAGTAGTGGACGTCGTGGAGCTGAATGGCGAGCCAGCGAAGGGCCCAAGGATCCCTCCTGTATATGGCGAACAGGTCATCCGTGTCCCCACGTCCATAAAGCATTGGACTGCTGGGGCCCAGGCTGCCAGGATTTCGGCCTTGCCTTCGGAGCCCGGCCACATAGGCAGCCTCGCAGCGGAGGCGGGGACGTGTAGACAGCAAAAATTTGGAAACTGGCCGTGTTTCCTCGATTTCCCTGGCATCGGCCTTTTTGAGCGGCTTGCTTTTTTTCCTGGTAGGATAGGGCCCTGACGGAGAAAGGCAGGATTACGTGTGCAGGAAAGGTGTGTGTTGAGAGGGTGACGACGTTGAGACCATGTTGGGATCTTTAGTCCCAGGAAAGGCCCCTGGCGGGTGTGGGTCAATGTTCTCTACCCATCCCCCTTGGCGGGGGGAGCTTTTCACCATACAAAGCAGCAGCACAATCATTCGTCGCCGGAGAGGTTGCATCTGCCCACAAGCTCCACCTGGCCAGGGTCCGCCCCTACTGTATTGCGCATGTCAGTCAACAGAAGCTAAGACCTTCCAGAGAGACTACCTGCTATTCTCTACCCACGGGGAAGCAGTACAGCCAGAAGCCTCCCCCGTTCCATCTCTAGGCTCTCTCTCAGGCCCCTCATACTTGTGATGTGTCTCAGGGGTAGAATGAAGAGATTCCTCTGAGTGAACACATACAGAGAGGCCACAGATGCTGAGGAAGGGCGCCTTGCCTAGTGATATCCTAGCGTAAGTGGAAAAGAGGTACCTGCCTGCTGTCCCAGTGTGTCGAACGTGTTGACATCAGGGGTTGCCTACTGTGAAGTTATTCCCTGGGTGCCCTGGATTCTGTGGCCAAAGACGCAAGGGGCTGTTGTCTGTCCATGGGTAAAATGGAGGGGTCTGCGGAGCTGGCCGGTTAGGCTGGACATCTCCTATTGGCTCAGTGTTTGTGACTCGTCCCCGTCAGAAGTTCCGCCCAGCCTTCCGGTGGCTGTCACCATGGGGATTGGGAAAGAAGCCTTAGGCCCCACACTCAGCCTTCACCTGGCCTACCTGGCCTCTTTCCCCTCATCTAGACCGCTGTGTGGATGAAAGAAAGGATGTCGGCCAGTGAGCACGTGTCCTGATTTCCTTGGAAGGATTAGGCTCCTTGCCTGGGCAGAAGACAGCCAAGGTCAGCCTGAGCCCAGACACCTAGTGACCTGTGACACTGCAGCCAGTGATAGATGTTGATGTCCACGCTCAGGTATCCGCAGGTGGCGGATTCAGTGTGGTGGGAAGAGAAGTGGAAGTAGAGATGACACACTCACGAGGGCACGGGCCGAAGGTCAGGGAAAATAGCTGAGGTCGTGGAGCTCTAGCGGAGCCAGTCTAGGGCCCAGGCCTCCCTGCCGTACGAGGCAAAGAGGTGATCCATATGCCGCCATCCGTAGACTCTGGACGGCTGGGGCCCTGGATGCCCGGATTTGGGCCTTGTCTACCGAGAAGTGACGCACATGCGGTGTGCCACCGCAGGCTGTGGAGCAGCAGAGGGCAAAATCTTGAAAATGGGGGCTTCAGTTGACTTTGCCTGTGCTCTCCTTTGGCTGAGTGACATCGTGTGTTTCCTAGCAGGTGAAGACATTCGTGGAGAGAGGCGGTTTCCATGCGTGCAGGCAAAGTGTGTGCTGAGATGATGAGTTGCTGGAGACCAGGGTGGACTCTTCAGACCCAGAATAGGCCTCTGGCAGGTATGTGTCAATGTTTTCTGCCCATGGCACTCAGCCGGTTATTTGCATAGAATGTGATCAGCGGAATTAGTAGTCTCCGGAGAGGCTGCCACTTGTCAGCGAGCTTCACCTGGCCAGGTCCCACGGTGATGTCAAGCTTCACCTGGCCAGGTCCGCCCGTGATGTAGCTCCCCAATCAATCACTACTCTCTAGACCTTCCAGATAGACGAGCAGAACTTCTCTCCCCATGGGCAAGCAGTAGAGCCAGAGGCCTTCCCCCTTTGCTCTTTGGTCTCTAGGCCCTCTGTCAGGCACTCCAAGGTGTGAAGTGACAAGGGGGAGAAGGAAGAGATTTCAGAGAACGAAGACAAGCAGAGCGAGACAGAGAGAGGCAAGAGATGCTGAGTGGGGATGCCTTGCCTACTGATATCCTCAGGAAAGTGGGAAAGAGGTACCTGGCGTGCTCTGCCAATGCCCTGAAGCAGTCCGCACCAGGGGCTCCCTTGTGCCTGCGTAGCCTTTCCCGGGGTGTGCTCAAATCCTGTGGCCACTGGGTGTCATAGGTCACAATGGAGGGCCCTGTGTCATCTGCCTGGCGGGCCGGATCTCTGCCATCGGCTCAGTCTTGTCACCAGGCCCGTGACAAGCTCCGCCCACACTTGCAGTGGGGCGACTGTCTCTATGGTGATGGCAAAGAAGCCTTAGCCCCGCCCACCTGGCCTTCACTTCACCTACCTGGCCCTCTGACCCTCACTCAGACCTCTGTGTTGATAAAAATCAATGTCTGCCCGGGCCCAGGTGTCAGCATCTGGGATAAAGGATTCGGGACCTTGCCTGGGGCAGAAGGCAGCCTAGGTCAGCGGGTAGCTGGAAGTCTAGTGACTTGTGACACTGCTGCCAGTGACAAATGGTGACTCCCACACTCACAGATCCCCTGGTGGCAGAATGATAGTGATGGGTGGAGAAACATCGCTCCGGAGCACACGTTTAATGGGGCAGCAGCCAAAGCAAAGGCCAGGGCCAGTAGTGGACGTCGTGGAGCTGAATGGCGAGCCAGCGAAGGGCCCAAGGATCCCTCCTGTATATGGCGAACAGGTCATCCGTGTCCCCACGTCCATAAAGCATTGGACTGCTGGGGCCCAGGCTGCCAGGATTTCGGCCTTGCCTTCGGAGCCCGGCCACATAGGCAGCCTCGCAGCGGAGGCGGGGACGTGTAGACAGCAAAAATTTGGAAACTGGCCGTGTTTCCTCGATTTCCCTGGCATCGGCCTTTTTGAGCGGCTTGCTTTTTTTCCTGGTAGGATAGGGCCCTGACGGAGAAAGGCAGGATTACGTGTGCAGGAAAGGTGTGTGTTGAGAGGGTGACGACGTTGAGACCATGTTGGGATCTTTAGTCCCAGGAAAGGCCCCTGGCGGGTGTGGGTCAATGTTCTCTACCCATCCCCCTTGGCGGGGGGAGGTTTTCACCATACAAAGCAGCAGCACAATCATTCGTCGCCGGAGAGGTTGCATCTGCCCACAAGCTCCACCTGGCCAGGGTCCGCCCCTACTGTATTGCGCATGTCAGTCAACAGAAGCTAAGACCTTCCAGAGAGACTACCTGCTATTCTCTACCCACGGGGAAGCAGTACAGCCAGAAGCCTCCCCCGTTCCATCTCTAGGCTCTCTCTCAGGCCCCTCATACTTGTGATGTGTCTCAGGGGTAGAATGAAGAGATTCCTCTGAGTGAACACACACAGAGAGGCCACAGATGCTGAGGAAGGGCGCCTTGCCTAGTGATATCCTAGCGTAAGTGGAAAAGAGGTACCTGCCTGCTGTCCCAGCGTGTCGAACGTGTTGACATCAGGGGTTGCCTACTGTGAAGTTATTCCCTGGGTGCCCTGGATTCTGTGGCCAAAGACGCAAGGGGCCGTTGTCTGTCCATGGGTAAAATGGAGGGCTGTGCGGAGCTGGCCGGTTAGGCTGGACATCTCCTATTGGCTCAGTGTTTGTGACTCGTCCCCGTCAGAAGTTCCGCCCAGCCTTCTGGTGGCTGTCACCATGGGGATTGGGAAAGAAGCCTTAGGCCCCACACTCAGCCTTCACCTGGCCTACCTGGCCTCTTTCCCCTCATCTAGACCGCTGTGTGGATGAAAGAAAGGATGTCGGCCAGTGAGCACGTGTCCTGATTTCCTTGGAAGGATTAGGCTCCTTGCCTGGGCAGAAGACAGCCAAGGTCAGCCTGAGCCCAGACACCTAGTGACCTGTGACACTGCAGCCAGTGATAGATGTTGATGTCCATGCTCAGGTATCCGCAGGTGGCGGATTCAGTGTGGTGGGAAGAGAAGTGGAAGTAGAGATGACACACTCACGAGGGCACGGGCCGAAGGTCAGGGAAAATAGCTGAGGTCGTGGAGCTCTAGCGGAGCCAGTCTAGGGCCCAGGCCTCCCTGCTGTACGAGGCAAAGAGGTGATCCATATGCCGCCATCCGTAGACTCTGGACGGCTGGGGCCCTGGATGCCCGGATTTCGGCCTTGTCTACCGAGAAGTGACGCACATGCGGTGTGCCACCGCAGGCTGTGGAGCAGCAGAGGGCAAAATCTTGAAAATGGGGGCTTCAGTTGACTTTGCCTGTGCTCTCCTTTGGCTGAGTGACATCGTGTGTTTCCTAGCAGGTGAAGACATTCGTGGAGAGAGGCGGTTTCCATGCGTGCAGGCAAAGTGTGTGCTGAGATGATGAGTTGCTGGAGACCAGGGTGGACTCTTCAGACCCAGAATAGGCCTCTGGCAGGTATGTGTCAATGTTTTCTGCCCATGGCACTCAGCCGGTTATTTGCATAGAATGTGATCAGCGGAATTAGTAGTCTCCGGAGAGGCTGCCACTTGTCAGCGAGCTTCACCTGGCCAGGTCCCACGGTGATGTCAAGCTTCACCTGGCCAGGTCCGCCCGTGATGTAGCTCCCCAATCAATCACTACTCTCTAGACCTTCCAGATAGACGAGCAGAACTTCTCTCCCCATGGGCCAGCAGTAGAGCCAGAGGCCTTCCCCCTTTGCTCTTTGGTCTCTAGGCCCTCTGTCAGGCACTCCAAGGTGTGAAGTGACAAGGGGGAGAAGGAAGAGATTTCAGAGAACGAAGACAAGCAGAGAGAGACAGAGAGAGGCAAGAGATGCTGAGTGGGGATGCCTTGCCTACTGATATCCTCAGGAAAGTGGGAAAGAGGTACCTGGCGTGCTCTGCCAATGCCCTGAAGCAGTCCGCACCAGGGGCTCCCTTGTGCCTGCGTAGCCTTTCCCGGGGTGTGCTCAAATCCTGTGGCCACTAGGTGTCATAGGTCACAATGGAGGGCCCTGTGTCATCTGCCTGGCGGGCCGGATCTCTGCCATTGGCTCAGTCTTGTCACCAGGCCCATGACAAGCTCCGCCCACTCTTGCGGTGGGGCGACTGTCTCTATGGTGATGGCAAAGAAGCCTTAGCCCCGCCCACCTGGCCTTCACTTCACCTACCTGGCCCTCTGACCCTCACTCAGACCTCTGTGTTGATAAAAATCAATGTCCGCCAGGGCCCAGGTGTCAGCATCTGGGATAAAGGATTCGGGACCTTGCCTGGGGCAGAAGGCAGCCTAGGTCAGCGGGTAGCTGGAAGTCTAGTGACTTGTGACACTGCTGCCAGTGACAAATGGTGACTCCCACACTCACAGATCCCCTGGTGGCAGAATGATAGTGATGGGTGGAGAAACATCGCTCCGGAGCACACGTTTAATGGGGCAGCAGCCAAAGCAAAGGCCAGGGCCAGTAGTGGACGTTGTGGAGCTGAATGGCGAGCCAGCGAAGGGCCCAAGGATCCCTCCTGTATATGGCGAACAGGTCATCCGTGTCCCCACGTCCATAAAGCATTGGACTGCTGGGGCCCAGGCTGCCAGGATTTCGGCCTTGCCTTCGGAGCCCGGCCACATAGGCAGCCTCGCAGCAGAGGCGGGCACGTGTAGACAGCAAAAATTTGGAAACTGGCCGTGTTTCCTCGATTTCCCTGGCATCGGCCTTTTTGAGCGGCTTGCTTTTTTTCCTGGTAGGATAGGGCCCTGACGGAGAAAGGCAGGATTACGTGTGCAGGAAAGGTGTGTGTTGAGAGGGTGACGACGTCGAGACCATGTTGGGATCTTTAGTCCCAGGAAAGGACCCTGGCGGGTGTGGGTCAATGTTCTCTACCCATCCCCCTTGGCGGGGGAGGTTTTCACCATACAAAGCAGCAGCGCAATCATTCGTCGCCGGAGAGGTTGCATCTGCCCACAAGCTCCACCTGGCCAAGGTCCGCCAATACTGTATTGCGCATGTCAGTCAACAGAAGCTGAGACCTTCCAGAGAGACTACCTGCTATTCTCTACCCACGGGGAAGCAGTACAGCCAGAAGCCTCCCCCGTTCCATCTCTAGGCTCTCTCTCCGGCCCCTCATACTTGTGATGTGTCTCAGGGGTAGAATGAAGAGATTCCTCTGAGTGAACACATACAGAGAGGCCACAGATGCTGAGGAAGGGCGCCTTGCCTAGTGATATCCTAGCGTAAGTGGAAAAGAGGTACCTGCCTGCTGTCCCAGTGTGTCGAACGCGTTAACATCAGGGGTTGCCCACTGTGAAGTTATTCCCTGGGTGCCCTGGATTCTGTGGCCAAAGACGCAAGGGGCCGTTGTCTGTCCATGGGTAAAATGGAGGGCTGTGCGGAGCTGGCCGGTTAGGCTGGACCTCTCCTATTGGCTCAGTGTTTGTGACTCGTCCCCGTCAGAAGTTCCGCCCAGCCTTCCGGTGGCTGTCACCATGGCGATTGGGAAAGAAGCCTTAGGCCCCACACTCAGCCTTCACCTGGCCTACCTGGCCTCTTTCCCCTCATCTAGACCGCTGTGTGGATGAAAGAAAGGATGTCGGCCAGTGAGCACGTGTCCTGATTTCCTTGGAAGGATTAGGCTCCTTGCCTGGGCAGAAGACAGCCAAGGTCAGCCTGAGCCTAGACACCTAGTGACCTGTGACACTGCAGCCAGTGATAGATGTTGATGTCCACGCTCAGGTATCCGCAGGTGGCGGATTCAGTGTGGTGGGAAGAGAAGTGGAAGTAGAGATGACACACTCACGAGGGCACGGGCCGAAGGTCAGGGAAAATAGCTGAGGTCGTGGAGCTCTAGCGGAGCCAGTCTAGGGCCCAGGCCTCCCTGCTGTACGAGGCAAAGAGGTGATCCATATGCCGCCATCCGTAGACTCTGGACGGCTGGGGCCCTGGATGCCCGGATTTCGGCCTTGTCTACCGAGAAGTGACGCACATGCGGTGTGCCACCGCAGGCTGTGGAGCAGCAGAGGGCAAAATCTTGAAAATGGGGGCTTCAGTTGACTTTGCCTGTGCTCTCCTTTGGCTGAGTGACATCGTGTGTTTCCTAGCAGGTGAAGACATTCGTGGAGAGAGGCGGTTTCCATGCGTGCAGGCAAAGTGTGTGCTGAGATGATGAGTTGCTGGAGACCAGGGTGGACTCTTCAGACCCAGAATAGGCCTCTGGCAGGTATGTGTCAATGTTTTCTGCCCATGGCACTCAGCCGGTTATTTGCATAGAATGTGATCAGCGGAATTAGTAGTCTCCGGAGAGGCTGCCACTTGTCAGCGAGCTTCACCTGGCCAGGTCCCACGGTGATGTCAAGCTTCACCTGGCCAGGTCCGCCCGTGATGTAGCTCCCCAATCAATCACTACTCTCTAGACCTTCCAGATAGACGAGCAGAACTTCTCTCCCCATGGGCCAGCAGTAGAGCCAGAGGCCTTCCCCCTTTGCTCTTTGGTCTCTAGGCCCTCTGTCAGGCACTCCAAGGTGTGAAGTGACAAGGGGGAGAAGGAAGAGATTTCAGAGAACGAAGACAAGCAGAGAGAGACAGAGAGAGGCAAGAGATGCTGAGTGGGGATGCCTTGCCTACTGATATCCTCAGGAAAGTGGGAAGGAGGTACCTGGCGTGCTCTGCCAATGCCCTGAAGCAGTCCGCACCAGGGGCTCCCTTGTGCCTGCGTAGCCTTTCCCGGGGTGTGCTCAAATGCTGTGGCCACTGGGTGTCATAGGTCACAATGGAGGGCCCTGTGTCATCTGCCTGGCGGGCCGGATCTCTGCCATTGGCTCAGTCTTGTCACCAGGCCCGTGACAAGCTCCGCCCACACTTGCGGTGGGGCGACTGTCTCTATGGTGATGGCAAAGAAGCCTTAGCCCCGCCCACCTGGCCTTCACTTCACCTACCTGGCCCTCTGACCCTCACTCAGACCTCTGTGTTGATAAAAATCAATGTCTGCCCGGGCCCAGGTGTCAGCATCTGGGATAAAGGATTCGCGACCTTGCCTGGGGCAGAAGGCAGCCTAGGTCAGCGGGTAGCTGGAAGTCTAGTGACTTGTGACACTGCTGCCAGTGACAAATGGTGACTCCCACACTCACAGATCCCCTGGTGGCGGAATGATAGTGATGGGTGGAGAAACATCGCTCCGGAGCACACGTTTAATGGGGCAGCAGCCAAAGCAAAGGCCAGGGCCAGTAGTGGACGTCGTGGAGCTGAATGGCGAGCCAGCGAAGGGCCCAAGGATCCCTCCTGTATATGGCGAACAGGTCATCCGTGTCCCCACGTCCATAAAGCATTGGACTGCTGGGGCCCAGGCTGCCAGGATTTCGGCCTTGCCTTCGGAGCCCGGCCACATAGGCAGCCTCGCAGCAGAGGCGGGCACGTGTAGACAGCAAAAATTTGGAAACTGGCCGTGTTTCCTCGATTTCCCTGGCATCGGCCTTTTTGAGCGGCTTGCTTTTTTTCCTGGTAGGATAGGGCCCTGACGGAGAAAGGCAGGATTACGTGTGCAGGAAAGGTGTGTGTTGAGAGGGTGACGACGTCGAGACCATGTTGGGATCTTTAGTCCCAGGAAAGGCCCCTGGTGAGTGTGGGTCAATGTTCTCTACCCATCCCCCTTGGCGGGGGAGGTTTTCACCATACAAAGCAGCAGCGCAATCATTCGTCGCCGGAGAGGTTGCATCTGCCCACAAGCTCCACCTGGCCAGGGTCCGCCCCTACTGTGTTGCGCATGTCAGTCAACAGAAGCTGAGACCTTCCAGAGAGACTACCTGCTATTCTCTACCCACGGGGAAGCAGTACAGCCAGAAGCCTCCCCCGTTCCATCTCTAGGCTCTCTCTCAGGCCCCTCATACTTGTGATGTGTCTCAGGGGTAGAATGAAGAGATTCCTCTGAGTGAACACATACAGAGAGGCCACAGATGCTGAGGAAGGGCGCCTTGCCTAGTGATATCCTAGCGTAAGTGGAAAAGAGGTACCTGCCTGCTGTCCCAGTGTGTCGAACGTGTTGACATCAGGGGTTGCCCACTGTGAAGTTATTCCCTGGGTGCCCTGGATTCTGTGGCCAAAGACGCAAGGGGCCGTTGTCTGTCCATGGGTAAAATGGAGGGCTGTGCGGAGCTGGCCGGTTAGGCTGGACCTCTCCTATTGGCTCAGTGTTTGTGACTCGTCCCCGTGAGAAGTTCCGCCCAGCCTTCCGGTGGCTGTCACCATGGCGATTGGGAAAGAAGCCTTAGGCCCCACACTCAGCCTTCACCTGGCCTACCTGGCCTCTTTCCCCTCATCTAGACCGCTGTGTGGATGAAAGAAAGGATGTCGGCCAGTGAGCACGTGTCCTGATTTCCTTGGAAGGATTAGGCTCCTTGCCTGGGCAGAAGACAGCCAAGGTCAGCCTGAGCCCAGACACCTAGTGACCTGTGACACTGCAGCCAGTGATAGATGTTGATGTCCACGCTCAGGTATCCGCAGGTGGCGGATTCAGTGTGGTGGGAAGAGAAGTGGAAGTAGAGATGACACACTCACGAGGGCACGGGCCGAAGGTCAGGGAAAATAGCTGAGGTCGTGGAGCTCTAGCGGAGCCAGTCTAGGGCCCAGGCCTCCCTGCTGTACGAGGCAAAGAGGTGATCCATATGCCGCCATCCGTAGACTCTGGACGGCTGGGGCCCTGGATGCCCGGATTTCGGCCTTGTCTACCGAGAAGTGACGCACATGCGGTGTGCCACCGCAGGCTGTGGAGCAGCAGAGGGCAAAATCTTGAAAATGGGGGCTTCAGTTGACTTTGCCTGTGCTCTCCTTTGGCTGAGTGACATCGTGTGTTTCCTAGCAGGTGAAGACATTCGTGGAGAGAGGCGGTTTCCATGCGTGCAGGCAAAGTGTGTGCTGAGATGATGAGTTGCTGGAGACCAGGGTGGACTCTTCAGACCCAGAATAGGCCTCTGGCAGGTATGTGTCAATGTTTTCTGCCCATGGCACTCAGCCGGTTATTTGCATAGAATGTGATCAGCGGAATTAGTAGTCTCCGGAGAGGCTGCCACTTGTCAGCGAGCTTCACCTGGCCAGGTCCCACGGTGATGTCAAGCTTCACCTGGCCAGGTCCGCCCGTGATGTAGCTCCCCAATCAATCACTACTCTCTAGACCTTCCAGATAGACGAGCAGAACTTCTCTCCCCATGGGCCAGCAGTAGAGCCAGAGGCCTTCCCCCTTTGCTCTTTGGTCTCTAGGCCCTCTGTCAGGCACTCCAAGGTGTGAAGTGACAAGGGGGAGAAGGAAGAGATTTCAGAGAACGAAGACAAGCAGAGAGAGACAGAGAGAGGCAAGAGATGCTGAGTGGGGATGCCTTGCCTACTGATATCCTCAGGAAAGTGGGAAGGAGGTACCTGGCGTGCTCTGCCAATGCCCTGAAGCAGTCCGCACCAGGGGCTCCCTTGTGCCTGCGTAGCCTTTCCCGGGGTGTGCTCAAATGCTGTGGCCACTGGGTGTCATAGGTCACAATGGAGGGCCCTGTGTCATCTGCCTGGCGGGCCGGATCTCTGCCATTGGCTCAGTCTTGTCACCAGGCCCGTGACAAGCTCCGCCCACACTTGCGGTGGGGCGACTGTCTCTATGGTGATGGCAAAGAAGCCTTAGCCCCGCCCACCTGGCCTTCACTTCACCTACCTGGCCCTCTGACCCTCACTCAGACCTCTGTGTTGATAAAAATCAATGTCTGCCCGGGCCCAGGTGTCAGCATCTGGGATAAAGGATTCGCGACCTTGCCTGGGGCAGAAGGCAGCCTAGGTCAGCGGGTAGCTGGAAGTCTAGTGACTTGTGACACTGCTGCCAGTGACAAATGGTGACTCCCACACTCACAGATCCCCTGGTGGCGGAATGATAGTGATGGGTGGAGAAACATCGCTCCGGAGCACACGTTTAATGGGGCAGCAGCCAAAGCAAAGGCCAGGGCCAGTAGTGGACGTCGTGGAGCTGAATGGCGAGCCAGCGAAGGGCCCAAGGATCCCTCCTGTATATGGCGAACAGGTCATCCGTGTCCCCACGTCCATAAAGCATTGGACTGCTGGGGCCCAGGCTGCCAGGATTTCGGCCTTGCCTTCGGAGCCCGGCCACATAGGCAGCCTCGCAGCAGAGGCGGGCACGTGTAGACAGCAAAAATTTGGAAACTGGCCGTGTTTCCTCGATTTCCCTGGCATCGGCCTTTTTGAGCGGCTTGCTTTTTTTCCTGGTAGGATAGGGCCCTGACGGAGAAAGGCAGGATTACGTGTGCAGGAAAGGTGTGTGTTGAGAGGGTGACGACGTCGAGACCATGTTGGGATCTTTAGTCCCAGGAAAGGCCCCTGGTGAGTGTGGGTCAATGTTCTCTACCCATCCCCCTTGGCGGGGGAGGTTTTCACCATACAAAGCAGCAGCGCAATCATTCGTCGCCGGAGAGGTTGCATCTGCCCACAAGCTCCACCTGGCCAGGGTCCGCCCCTACTGTGTTGCGCATGTCAGTCAACAGAAGCTGAGACCTTCCAGAGAGACTACCTGCTATTCTCTACCCACGGGGAAGCAGTACAGCCAGAAGCCTCCCCCGTTCCATCTCTAGGCTCTCTCTCAGGCCCCTCATACTTGTGATGTGTCTCAGGGGTAGAATGAAGAGATTCCTCTGAGTGAACACATACAGAGAGGCCACAGATGCTGAGGAAGGGCGCCTTGCCTAGTGATATCCTAGCGTAAGTGGAAAAGAGGTACCTGCCTGCTGTCCCAGTGTGTCGAACGTGTTGACATCAGGGGTTGCCCACTGTGAAGTTATTCCCTGGGTGCCCTGGATTCTGTGGCCAAAGACGCAAGGGGCCGTTGTCTGTCCATGGGTAAAATGGAGGGCTGTGCGGAGCTGGCCGGTTAGGCTGGACCTCTCCTATTGGCTCAGTGTTTGTGACTCGTCCCCGTGAGAAGTTCCGCCCAGCCTTCCGGTGGCTGTCACCATGGCGATTGGGAAAGAAGCCTTAGGCCCCACACTCAGCCTTCACCTGGCCTACCTGGCCTCTTTCCCCTCATCTAGACCGCTGTGTGGATGAAAGAAAGGATGTCGGCCAGTGAGCACGTGTCCTGATTTCCTTGGAAGGATTAGGCTCCTTGCCTGGGCAGAAGACAGCCAAGGTCAGCCTGAGCCCAGACACCTAGTGACCTGTGACACTGCAGCCAGTGATAGATGTTGATGTCCACGCTCAGGTATCCGCAGGTGGCGGATTCAGTGTGGTGGGAAGAGAAGTGGAAGTAGAGATGACACACTCACGAGGGCACGGGCCGAAGGTCAGGGAAAATAGCTGAGGTCGTGGAGCTCTAGCGGAGCCAGTCTAGGGCCCAGGCCTCCCTGCTGTACGAGGCAAAGAGGTGATCCATATGCCGCCATCCGTAGACTCTGGACGGCTGGGGCCCTGGATGCCCGGATTTCGGCCTTGTCTACCGAGAAGTGACGCACATGCGGTGTGCCACCGCAGGCTGTGGAGCAGCAGAGGGCAAAATCTTGAAAATGGGGGCTTCAGTTGACTTTGCCTGTGCTCTCCTTTGGCTGAGTGACATCGTGTGTTTCCTAGCAGGTGAAGACATTCGTGGAGAGAGGCGGTTTCCATGCGTGCAGGCAAAGTGTGTGCTGAGATGATGAGTTGCTGGAGACCAGGGTGGACTCTTCAGACCCAGAATAGGCCTCTGGCAGGTATGTGTCAATGTTTTCTGCCCATGGCACTCAGCCGGTTATTTGCATAGAATGTGATCAGCGGAATTAGTAGTCTCCGGAGAGGCTGCCACTTGTCAGCGAGCTTCACCTGGCCAGGTCCCACGGTGATGTCAAGCTTCACCTGGCCAGGTCCGCCCGTGATGTAGCTCCCCAATCAATCACTACTCTCTAGACCTTCCAGATAGACGAGCAGAACTTCTCTCCCCATGGGCCAGCAGTAGAGCCAGAGGCCTTCCCCCTTTGCTCTTTGGTCTCTAGGCCCTCTGTCAGGCACTCCAAGGTGTGAAGTGACAAGGGGGAGAAGGAAGAGATTTCAGAGAACGAAGACAAGCAGAGAGAGACAGAGAGAGGCAAGAGATGCTGAGTGGGGATGCCTTGCCTACTGATATCCTCAGGAAAGTGGGAAAGAGGTACCTGGCGTGCTCTGCCAATGCCCTGAAGCAGTCCGCACCAGGGGCTCCCTTGTGCCTGCGTAGCCTTTCCCGGGGTGTGCTCAAATGCTGTGGCCACTGGGTGTCATAGGTCACAATGGAGGGCCCTGTGTCATCTGCCTGGCGGGCCGGATCTCTGCCATTGGCTCAGTCTTGTCACCAGGCCCGTGACAAGCTCCGCCCACACTTGCGGTGGGGCGACTGTCTCTATGGTGATGGCAAAGAAGCCTTAGCCCCGCCCACCTGGCCTTCACTTCACCTACCTGGCCCTCTGACCCTCACTCAGACCTCTGTGTTGATAAAAATCAATGTCTGCCCGGGCCCAGGTGTCAGCATCTGGGATAAAGGATTCGCGACCTTGCCTGGGGCAGAAGGCAGCCTAGGTCAGCGGGTAGCTGGAAGTCTAGTGACTTGTGACACTGCTGCCAGTGACAAATGGTGACTCCCACACTCACAGATCCCCTGGTGGCAGAATGATAGTGATGGGTGGAGAAACATCGCTCAGGAGCACACGTTTAATGGGGCAGCAGCCAAAGCAAAGGCCAGGGCCAGTAGTGGACGTCGTGGAGCTGAATGGCGAGCCAGCGAAGGGCCCAAGGATCCCTCCTGTATATGGCGAACAGGTCATCCGTGTCCCCACGTCCATAAAGCATTGGACTGCTGGGGCCCAGGCTGCCAGGATTTCGGCCTTGCCTTCGGAGCCCGGCCACATAGGCAGCCTCGCAGCAGAGGCGGGGACGTGTAGACAGCAAAAATTTGGAAACTGGCCGTGTTTCCTCGATTTCCCTGGCATCGGCCTTTTTGAGCGGCTTGCTTTTTTTCCTGGTAGGATAGGGCCCTGACGGAGAAAGGCAGGATTACGTGTGCAGGAAAGGTGTGTGTTGAGAGGGTGACGACGTCGAGACCATGTTGGGATCTTTAGTCCCAGGAAAGGCCCCTGGCGGGTGTGGGTCAATGTTCTCTACCCATCCCCCTTGGCGGGGGAGGTTTTCACCATACAAAGCAGCAGCGCAATCATTCGTCGCCGGAGAGGTTGCATCTGCCCACAAGCTCCACCTGGCCAGGGTCCGCCCCTACTGTATTGCGCATGTCAGTCAACAGAAGCTGAGACCTTCCAGAGAGACTACCTGCTATTCTCTACCCACGGGGAAGCAGTACAGCCAGAAGCCTCCCCCGTTCCATCTCTAGGCTCTCTCTCCGGCCCCTCATACTTGTGATGTGTCTCAGGGGTAGAATGAAGAGATTCCTCTGAGTGAACACATACAGAGAGGCCACAGATGCTGAGGAAGGGCGCCTTGCCTAGTGATATCCTAGCGTAAGTGGAAAAGAGGTACCTGCCTGCTGTCCCAGTGTGTCGAACGTGTTGACATCAGGGGTTGCCCACTGTGAAGTTATTCCCTGGGTGCCCTGGATTCTGTGGCCAAAGACGCAAGGGGCCGTTGTCTGTCCATGGGTAAAATGGAGGGCTGTGCGGAGCTGGCCGGTTAGGCTGGACCTCTCCTATTGGCTCAGTGTTTGTGACTCGTCCCCGTCAGAAGTTCCGCCCAGCCTTCCGGTGGCTGTCACCATGGGGATTGGGAAAGAAGCCTTAGGCCCCACACTCAGCCTTCACCTGGCCTACCTGGCCTCTTTCCCCTCATCTAGACCGCTGTGTGGATGAAAGAAAGGATGTCGGCCAGTGAGCACGTGTCCTGATTTCCTTGGAAGGATTAGGCTCCTTGCCTGGGCAGAAGACAGCCAAGGTCAGCCTGAGCCTAGACACCTAGTGACCTGTGACACTGCAGCCAGTGATAGATGTTGATGTCCACGCTCAGGTATCCGCAGGTGGCGGATTCAGTGTGGTGGGAAGAGAAGTGGAAGTAGAGATGACACACTCACGAGGGCACGGGCCGAAGGTCAGGGAAAATAGCTGAGGTCGTGGAGCTCTAGCGGAGCCAGTCTAGGGCCCAGGCCTCCCTGCTGTACGAGGCAAAGAGGTGATCCATATGCCGCCATCCGTAGACTCTGGACGGCTGGGGCCCTGGATGCCCGGATTTCGGCCTTGTCTACCGAGAAGTGACGCACATGCGGTGTGCCACCGCAGGCTGTGGAGCAGCAGAGGGCAAAATCTTGAAAATGGGGGCTTCAGTTGACTTTGCCTGTGCTCTCCTTTGGCTGAGTGACATCGTGTGTTTCCTAGCAGGTGAAGACATTCGTGGAGAGAGGCGGTTTCCATGCGTGCAGGCCAAGTGTGTGCTGAGATGATGAGTTGCTGGAGACCAGGGTGGACTCTTCAGACCCAGAATAGGCCTCTGGCAGGTATGTGTCAATGTTTTGTGCCCATGGCACTCAGCCGGTTATTTGCATAGAATGTGATCAGCGGAATTAGTAGTCTCCGGAGAGGCTGCCACTTGTCAGCGAGCTTCACCTGGCCAGGTCCCACGGTGATGTCAAGCTTCACCTGGCCAGGTCCGCCCGTGATGTAGCTCCCCAATCAATCACTACTCTCTAGACCTTCCAGATAGACGAGCAGAACTTCTCTCCCCATGGGCCAGCAGTAGAGCCAGAGGCCTTCCCCCTTTGCTCTTTGGTCTCTAGGCCCTCTGTCAGGCACTCCAAGGTGTGAAGTGACAAGGGGGAGAAGGAAGAGATTTCAGAGAACGAAGACAAGCAGAGAGAGACAGAGAGAGGCAAGAGATGCTGAGTGGGGATGCCTTGCCTACTGATATCCTCAGGAAAGTGGGAAAGAGGTACCTGGCGTGCTCTGCCAATGCCCTGAAGCAGTCCGCACCAGGGGCTCCCTTGTGCCTGCGTAGCCTTTCCCGGGGTGTGCTCAAATGCTGTGGCCACTGGGTTTCATAGGTCACAATGGAGGGCCCTGTGTCATCTGCCTGGCGGGCCGGATCTCTGCCATTGGCTCAGTCTTGTCACCAGGCCCGTGACAAGCTCCGCCCACACTTGCGGTGGGGCGACTGTCTCTATGGTGATGGCAAAGAAGCCTTAGCCCCGCCCACCTGGCCTTCACTTCACCTACCTGGCCCTCTGACCCTCACTCAGACCTCTGTGTTGATAAAAATCAATGTCTGCCCGGGCCCAGGTGTCAGCATCTGGGATAAAGGATTCGCGACCTTGCCTGGGGCAGAAGGCAGCCTAGGTCAGCGGGTAGCTGGAAGTCTAGTGACTTGTGACACTGCTGCCAGTGACAAATGGTGACTCCCACACTCACAGATCCCCTGGTGGCGGAATGATAGTGATGGGTGGAGAAACATCGCTCCGGAGCACACGTTTAATGGGGCAGCAGCCAAAGCAAAGGCCAGGGCCAGTAGTGGACGTCGTGGAGCTGAATGGCGAGCCAGCGAAGGGCCCAAGGATCCCTCCTGTATATGGCGAACAGGTCATCCGTGTCCCCACGTCCATAAAGCATTGGACTGCTGGGGCCCAGGCTGCCAGGATTTCGGCCTTGCCTTCAGAGCCCGGCCACATAGGCAGCCTCGCAGCAGAGGCGGGGACGTGTAGACAGCAAAAATTTGGAAACTGGCCGTGTTTCCTCGATTTCCCTGGCATCGGCCTTTTTGAGCGGCTTGCTTTTTTTCCTGGTAGGATAGGGCCCTGACGGAGAAAGGCAGGATTACGTGTGCAGGAAAGGTGTGTGTTGAGAGGGTGACGACGTCGAGACCATGTTGGGATCTTTAGTCCCAGGAAAGGCCCCTGGTGGGTGTGGGTCAATGTTCTCTACCCATCCCCCTTGGCGGGGGAGGTTTTCACCATACAAAGCAGCAGCGCAATCATTCGTCGCCGGAGAGGTTGCATCTGCCCACAAGCTCCACCTGGCCAGGGTCCGCCCCTACTGTGTTGCGCATGTCAGTCAACAGAAGCTGAGACCTTCCAGAGAGACTACCTGCTATTCTCTACCCACGGGGAAGCAGTACAGCCAGAAGCCTCCCCCGTTCCATCTCTAGGCTCTCTCTCCGGCCCCTCATACTTGTGATGTGTCTCAGGGGTAGAATGAAGAGATTCCTCTGAGTGAACACATACAGAGAGGCCACAGATGCTGAGGAAGGGCGCCTTGCCTAGTGATATCCTAGCGTAAGTGGAAAAGAGGTACCTGCCTGCTGTCCCAGTGTGTCGAACGTGTTGACATCAGGGGTTGCCCACTGTGAAGTTATTCCCTGGGTGCCCTGGATTCTGTGGCCAAAGACGCAAGGGGCCGTTGTCTGTCCATGGGTAAAATGGAGGGCTGTGCGGAGCTGGCCGGTTAGGCTGGACCTCTCCTATTGGCTCAGTGTTTGTGACTCGTCCCCGTCAGAAGTTCTGCCCAGCCTTCCGGTGGCTGTCACCATGGGGATTGGGAAAGAAGCCTTAGGCCCCACACTCAGCCTTCACCTGGCCTACCTGGCCTCTTTCCCCTCATCTAGACCGCTGTGTGGATGAAAGAAAGGATGTCGGCCAGTGAGCACGTGTCCTGATTTCCTTGGAAGGATTAGGCTCCTTGCCTGGGCAGAAGACAGCCAAGGTCAGCCTGAGCCCAGACACCTAGTGACCTGTGACACTGCAGCCAGTGATAGATGTTGATGTCCACGCTCAGGTATCCGCAGGTGGCGGATTCAGTGTGGTGGGAAGAGAAGTGGAAGTAGAGATGACACACTCACGAGGGCACGGGCCGAAGGTCAGGGAAAATAGCTGAGGTCGTGGAGCTCTAGCGGAGCCAGTCTAGGGCCCAGGCCTCCCTGCTGTACGAGGCAAAGAGGTGATCCATATGCCGCCATCCGTAGACTCTGGACGGCTGGGGCCCTGGATGCCCGGATTTCGGCCTTGTCTACCGAGAAGTGACGCACATGCGGTGTGCCACCGCAGGCTGTGGAGCAGCAGAGGGCAAAATCTTGAAAATGGGGGCTTCAGTTGACTTTGCCTGTGCTCTCCTTTGGCTGAGTGACATCGTGTGTTTCCTAGCAGGTGAAGACATTCGTGGAGAGAGGCGGTTTCCATGCGTGCAGGCAAAGTGTGTGCTGAGATGATGAGTTGCTGGAGACCAGGGTGGACTCTTCAGACCCAGAATAGGCCTCTGGCAGGTATGTGTCAATGTTTTGTGCCCATGGCACTCAGCCGGTTATTTGCATAGAATGTGATCAGCGGAATTAGTAGTCTCCGGAGAGGCTGCCACTTGTCAGCGAGCTTCACCTGGCCAGGTCCCACGGTGATGTCAAGCTTCACCTGGCCAGGTCCGCCCGTGATGTAGCTCCCCAATCAATCACTACTCTCTAGACCTTCCAGATAGACGAGCAGAACTTCTCTCCCCATGGGCCAGCAGTAGAGCCAGAGGCCTTCCCCCTTTGCTCTTTGGTCTCTAGGCCCTCTGTCAGGCACTCCAAGGTGTGAAGTGACAAGGGGGAGAAGGAAGAGATTTCAGAGAACGAAGACAAGCAGAGAGAGACAGAGAGAGGCAAGAGATGCTGAGTGGGGATGCCTTGCCTACTGATATCCTCAGGAAAGTGGGAAAGAGGTACCTGGCGTGCTCTGCCAATGCCCTGAAGCAGTCCGCACCAGGGGCTCCCTTGTGCCTGCGTAGCCTTTCCCGGGGTGTGCTCAAATGCTGTGGCCACTGGGTTTCATAGGTCACAATGGAGGGCCCTGTGTCATCTGCCTGGCGGGCCGGATCTCTGCCATTGGCTCAGTCTTGTCACCAGGCCCGTGACAAGCTCCGCCCACACTTGCGGTGGGGCGACTGTCTCTATGGTGATGGCAAAGAAGCCTTAGCCCCGCCCACCTGGCCTTCACTTCACCTACCTGGCCCTCTGACCCTCACTCCGACCTCTGTGTTGATAAAAATCAATGTCTGCCCGGGCCCAGGTGTCAGCATCTGGGATAAAGGATTCGCGACCTTGCCTGGGGCAGAAGGCAGCCTAGGTCAGCGGGTAGCTGGAAGTCTAGTGACTTGTGACACTGCTGCCAGTGACAAATGGTGACTCCCACACTCACAGATCCCCTGGTGGCAGAATGATAGTGATGGGTGGAGAAACATCGCTCCGGAGCACACGTTTAATGGGGCAGCAGTCAAAGCAAAGGCCAGGGCCAGTAGTGGACGTCGTGGAGCTGAATGGCGAGCCAGCGAAGGGCCCAAGGATCCCTCCTGTATATGGCGAACAGGTCATCCGTGTCCCCACGTCCATAAAGCATTGGACTGCTGGGGCCCAGGCTGCCAGGATTTCGGCCTTGCCTTCGGAGCCCGGCCACATAGGCAGCCTCGCAGCAGAGGCGGGGACATGTAGACAGCAAAAATTTGGAAACTGGCCGTGTTTCCTCGATTTCCCTGGCATCGGCCTTTTTGAGCGGCTTGCTTTTTTTCCTGGTAGGATAGGGCCCTGACGGAGAAAGGCAGGATTACGTGTGCAGGAAAGGTGTGTGTTGAGAGGGTGACGACGTTGAGACCATGTTGGGATCTTTAGTCCCAGGAAAGGCCCCTGGCGGGTGTGGGTCAATGTTCTCTACCCATCCCCCTTGGCGGGGGAGGTTTTCACCATACAAAGCAGCAGCGCAATCATTCGTCGCCGGAGAGGTTGCATCTGCCCACAAGCTCCACCTGGCCAGGGTCCGCCCCTACTGTATTGTGCATGTCAGTCAACAGAAGCTGAGACCTTCCAGAGAGACTACCTGCTATTCTCTACCCACGGGGAAGCAGTACAGCCAGAAGCCTCCCCCGTTCCATCTCTAGGCTCTCTCTCAGGCCCCTCATACTTGTGATGTGTCTCAGGGGTAGAATGAAGAGATTCCTCTGAGTGAACACATACAGAGAGGCCACAGATGCTGAGGAAGGGCGCCTTGCCTAGTGATATCCTAGCGTAAGTGGAAAAGAGGTACCTGCCTGCTGTCCCAGTGTGTCGAACGTGTTGACATCAGGGGTTGCCCACTGTGAAGTTATTCCCTGGGTGCCCTGGATTCTGTGGCCAAAGACGCAAGGGGCCGTTGTCTGTCCATGGGTAAAATGGAGGGCTGTGCGGAGCTGGCCAGTTAGGCTGGACCTCTCCTATTGGCTCAGTGTTTGTGACTCGTCCCCGTCAGAAGTTCCGCCCAGCCTTCCGGTGGCTGTCACCATGGGGATTGGGAAAGAAGCCTTAGGCCCCACACTCAGCCTTCACCTGGCCTACCTGGCCTCTTTCCCCTCATCTAGACCGCTGTGTGGATGAAAGAAAGGATGTCGGCCAGTGAGCACGTGTCCTGATTTCCTTGGAAGGATTAGGCTCCTTGCCTGGGCAGAAGACAGCCAAGGTCAGCCTGAGCCCAGACACCTAGTGACCTGTGACACTGCAGCCAGTGATAGATGTTGATGTCCACGCTCAGGTATCCGCAGGTGGCGGATTCAGTGTGGTGGGAAGAGAAGTGGAAGTAGAGATGACACACTCACGAGGGCACGGGCCGAAGGTCAGGGAAAATAGCTGAGGTCGTGGAGCTCTAGCGGAGCCAGTCTAGGGCCCAGGCCTCCCTGCTGTACGAGGCAAAGAGGTGATCCATATGCCGCCATCCGTAGACTCTGGACGGCTGGGGCCCTGGATGCCCGGATTTCGGCCTTGTCTACCGAGAAGTGACGCACATGCGGTGTGCCACCACAGGCTGTGGAGCAGCAGAGGGCAAAATCTTGAAAATGGGGGCTTCAGTTGACTTTGCCTGTGCTCTCCTTTGGCTGAGTGACATCGTGTGTTTCCTAGCAGGTGAAGACATTCGTGGAGAGAGGCGGTTTCCATGCGTGCAGGCAAAGTGTGTGCTGAGATGATGAGTTGCTGGAGACCAGGGTGGACTCTTCAGACCCAGAATAGGCCTCTGGCAGGTATGTGTCAATGTTTTGTGCCCATGGCACTCAGCCGGTTATTTGCATAGAATGTGATCAGCGGAATTAGTAGTCTCCGGAGAGGCTGCCACTTGTCAGCGAGCTTCACCTGGCCAGGTCCCACGGTGATGTCAAGCTTCACCTGGCCAGGTCCGCCCGTGATGTAGCTCCCCAATCAATCACTACTCTCTAGACCTTCCAGATAGACGAGCAGAACTTCTCTCCCCATGGGCCAGCAGTAGAGCCAGAGGCCTTCCCCCTTTGCTCTTTGGTCTCTAGGCCCTCTGTCAGGCACTCCAAGGTGTGAAGTGACAAGGGGGAGAAGGAAGAGATTTCAGAGAACGAAGACAAGCAGAGAGAGACAGAGAGAGGCAAGAGATGCTGAGTGGGGATGCCTTGCCTACTGATATCCTCAGGAAAGTGGGAAAGAGGTACCTGGCGTGCTCTGCCAATGCCCTGAAGCAGTCCGCACCAGGGGCTCCCTTGTGCCTGCGTAGCCTTTCCCGGGGTGTGCTCAAATGCTGTGGCCACTGGGTTTCATAGGTCACAATGGAGGGCCCTGTGTCATCTGCCTGGCGGGCCGGATCTCTGCCATTGGCTCAGTCTTGTCACCAGGCCCGTGACAAGCTCCGCCCACACTTGCGGTGGGGCGACTGTCTCTATGGTGATGGCAAAGAAGCCTTAGCCCCGCCCACCTGGCCTTCACTTCACCTACCTGGCCCTCTGACCCTCACTCAGACCTCTGTGTTGATAAAAATCAATGTCTGCCCGGGCCCAGGTGTCAGCATCTGGGATAAAGGATTCGCGACCTTGCCTGGGGCAGAAGGCAGCCTAGGTCAGCGGGTAGCTGGAAGTCTAGTGACTTGTGACACTGCTGCCAGTGACAAATGGTGACTCCCACACTCACAGATCCCCTGGTGGCGGAATGATAGTGATGGGTGGAGAAACATCGCTCCGGAGCACACGTTTAATGGGGCAGCAGCCAAAGCAAAGGCCAGGGCCAGTAGTGGACGTCGTGGAGCTGAATGGCGAGCCAGCGAAGGGCCCAAGGATCCCTCCTGTATATGGCGAACAGGTCATCCGTGTCCCCACGTCCATAAAGCATTGGACTGCTGGGGCCCAGGCTGCCAGGATTTCGGCCTTGCCTTCAGAGCCCGGCCACATAGGCAGCCTCGCAGCAGAGGCGGGGACGTGTAGACAGCAAAAATTTGGAAACTGGCCGTGTTTCCTCGATTTCCCTGGCATCGGCCTTTTTGAGCGGCTTGCTTTTTTTCCTGGTAGGATAGGGCCCTGACGGAGAAAGGCAGGATTACGTGTGCAGGAAAGGTGTGTGTTGAGAGGGTGACGACGTCGAGACCATGTTGGGATCTTTAGTCCCAGGAAAGGCCCCTGGTGGGTGTGGGTCAATGTTCTCTACCCATCCCCCTTGGCGGGGGAGGTTTTCACCATACAAAGCAGCAGCGCAATCATTCGTCGCCGGAGAGGTTGCATCTGCCCACAAGCTCCACCTGGCCAGGGTCCGCCCCTACTGTGTTGCGCATGTCAGTCAACAGAAGCTGAGACCTTCCAGAGAGACTACCTGCTATTCTCTACCCACGGGGAAGCAGTACAGCCAGAAGCCTCCCCCGTTCCATCTCTAGGCTCTCTCTCCGGCCCCTCATACTTGTGATGTGTCTCAGGGGTAGAATGAAGAGATTCCTCTGAGTGAACACATACAGAGAGGCCACAGATGCTGAGGAAGGGCGCCTTGCCTAGTGATATCCTAGCGTAAGTGGAAAAGAGGTACCTGCCTGCTGTCCCAGTGTGTCGAACGTGTTGACATCAGGGGTTGCCCACTGTGAAGTTATTCCCTGGGTGCCCTGGATTCTGTGGCCAAAGACGCAAGGGGCCGTTGTCTGTCCATGGGTAAAATGGAGGGCTGTGCGGAGCTGGCCGGTTAGGCTGGACCTCTCCTATTGGCTCAGTGTTTGTGACTCGTCCCCGTCAGAAGTTCTGCCCAGCCTTCCGGTGGCTGTCACCATGGGGATTGGGAAAGAAGCCTTAGGCCCCACACTCAGCCTTCACCTGGCCTACCTGGCCTCTTTCCCCTCATCTAGACCGCTGTGTGGATGAAAGAAAGGATGTCGGCCAGTGAGCACGTGTCCTGATTTCCTTGGAAGGATTAGGCTCCTTGCCTGGGCAGAAGACAGCCAAGGTCAGCCTGAGCCCAGACACCTAGTGACCTGTGACACTGCAGCCAGTGATAGATGTTGATGTCCACGCTCAGGTATCCGCAGGTGGCGGATTCAGTGTGGTGGGAAGAGAAGTGGAAGTAGAGATGACACACTCACGAGGGCACGGGCCGAAGGTCAGGGAAAATAGCTGAGGTCGTGGAGCTCTAGCGGAGCCAGTCTAGGGCCCAGGCCTCCCTGCTGTACGAGGCAAAGAGGTGATCCATATGCCGCCATCCGTAGACTCTGGACGGCTGGGGCCCTGGATGCCCGGATTTCGGCCTTGTCTACCGAGAAGTGACGCACATGCGGTGTGCCACCGCAGGCTGTGGAGCAGCAGAGGGCAAAATCTTGAAAATGGGGGCTTCAGTTGACTTTGCCTGTGCTCTCCTTTGGCTGAGTGACATCGTGTGTTTCCTAGCAGGTGAAGACATTCGTGGAGAGAGGCGGTTTCCATGCGTGCAGGCAAAGTGTGTGCTGAGATGATGAGTTGCTGGAGACCAGGGTGGACTCTTCAGACCCAGAATAGGCCTCTGGCAGGTATGTGTCAATGTTTTCTGCCCATGGCACTCAGCCGGTTATTTGCATAGAATGTGATCAGCGGAATTAGTAGTCTCCGGAGAGGCTGCCACTTGTCAGCGAGCTTCACCTGGCCAGGTCCCACGGTGATGTCAAGCTTCACCTGGCCAGGTCCGCCCGTGATGTAGCTCCCCAATCAATCACTACTCTCTAGACCTTCCAGATAGACGAGCAGAACTTCTCTCCCCATGGGCCAGCAGTAGAGCCAGAGGCCTTCCCCCTTTGCTCTTTGGTCTCTAGGCCCTCTGTCAGGCACTCCAAGGTGTGAAGTGACAAGGGGGAGAAGGAAGAGATTTCAGAGAACGAAGACAAGCAGAGAGAGACAGAGAGAGGCAAGAGATGCTGAGTGGGGATGCCTTGCCTACTGATATCCTCAGGAAAGTGGGAAAGAGGTACCTGGCGTGCTCTGCCAATGCCCTGAAGCAGTCCGCACCAGGGGCTCCCTTGTGCCTGCGTAGCCTTTCCCGGGGTGTGCTCAAATGCTGTGGCCACTGGGTTTCATAGGTCACAATGGAGGGCCCTGTGTCATCTGCCTGGCGGGCCGGATCTCTGCCATTGGCTCAGTCTTGTCACCAGGCCCGTGACAAGCTCCGCCCACACTTGCGGTGGGGCGACTGTCTCTATGGTGATGGCAAAGAAGCCTTAGCCCCGCCCACCTGGCCTTCACTTCACCTACCTGGCCCTCTGACCCTCACTCCGACCTCTGTGTTGATAAAAATCAATGTCTGCCCGGGCCCAGGTGTCAGCATCTGGGATAAAGGATTCGCGACCTTGCCTGGGGCAGAAGGCAGCCTAGGTCAGCGGGTAGCTGGAAGTCTAGTGACTTGTGACACTGCTGCCAGTGACAAATGGTGACTCCCACACTCACAGATCCCCTGGTGGCAGAATGATAGTGATGGGTGGAGAAACATCGCTCCGGAGCACACGTTTAATGGGGCAGCAGTCAAAGCAAAGGCCAGGGCCAGTAGTGGACGTCGTGGAGCTGAATGGCGAGCCAGCGAAGGGCCCAAGGATCCCTCCTGTATATGGCGAACAGGTCATCCGTGTCCCCACGTCCATAAAGCATTGGACTGCTGGGGCCCAGGCTGCCAGGATTTCGGCCTTGCCTTCGGAGCCCGGCCACATAGGCAGCCTCGCAGCAGAGGCGGGGACATGTAGACAGCAAAAATTTGGAAACTGGCCGTGTTTCCTCGATTTCCCTGGCATCGGCCTTTTTGAGCGGCTTGCTTTTTTTCCTGGTAGGATAGGGCCCTGACGGAGAAAGGCAGGATTACGTGTGCAGGAAAGGTGTGTGTTGAGAGGGTGACGACGTTGAGACCATGTTGGGATCTTTAGTCCCAGGAAAGGCCCCTGGCGGGTGTGGGTCAATGTTCTCTACCCATCCCCCTTGGCGGGGGAGGTTTTCACCATACAAAGCAGCAGCGCAATCATTCGTCGCCGGAGAGGTTGCATCTGCCCACAAGCTCCACCTGGCCAGGGTCCGCCCCTACTGTATTGTGCATGTCAGTCAACAGAAGCTGAGACCTTCCAGAGAGACTACCTGCTATTCTCTACCCACGGGGAAGCAGTACAGCCAGAAGCCTCCCCCGTTCCATCTCTAGGCTCTCTCTCAGGCCCCTCATACTTGTGATGTGTCTCAGGGGTAGAATGAAGAGATTCCTCTGAGTGAACACATACAGAGAGGCCACAGATGCTGAGGAAGGGCGCCTTGCCTAGTGATATCCTAGCGTAAGTGGAAAAGAGGTACCTGCCTGCTGTCCCAGTGTGTCGAACGTGTTGACATCAGGGGTTGCCCACTGTGAAGTTATTCCCTGGGTGCCCTGGATTCTGTGGCCAAAGACGCAAGGGGCCGTTGTCTGTCCATGGGTAAAATGGAGGGCTGTGCGGAGCTGGCCAGTTAGGCTGGACCTCTCCTATTGGCTCAGTGTTTGTGACTCGTCCCCGTCAGAAGTTCCGCCCAGCCTTCCGGTGGCTGTCACCATGGGGATTGGGAAAGAAGCCTTAGGCCCCACACTCAGCCTTCACCTGGCCTACCTGGCCTCTTTCCCCTCATCTAGACCGCTGTGTGGATGAAAGAAAGGATGTCGGCCAGTGAGCACGTGTCCTGATTTCCTTGGAAGGATTAGGCTCCTTGCCTGGGCAGAAGACAGCCAAGGTCAGCCTGAGCCCAGACACCTAGTGACCTGTGACACTGCAGCCAGTGATAGATGTTGATGTCCACGCTCAGGTATCCGCAGGTGGCGGATTCAGTGTGGTGGGAAGAGAAGTGGAAGTAGAGATGACACACTCACGAGGGCACGGGCCGAAGGTCAGGGAAAATAGCTGAGGTCGTGGAGCTCTAGCGGAGCCAGTCTAGGGCCCAGGCCTCCCTGCTGTACGAGGCAAAGAGGTGATCCATATGCCGCCATCCGTAGACTCTGGACGGCTGGGGCCCTGGATGCCCGGATTTCGGCCTTGTCTACCGAGAAGTGACGCACATGCGGTGTGCCACCGCAGGCTGTGGAGCAGCAGAGGGCAAAATCTTGAAAATGGGGGCTTCAGTTGACTTTGCCTGTGCTCTCCTTTGGCTGAGTGACATCGTGTGTTTCCTAGCAGGTGAAGACATTCGTGGAGAGAGGCGGTTTCCATGCGTGCAGGCAAAGTGTGTGCTGAGATGATGAGTTGCTGGAGACCAGGGTGGACTCTTCAGACCCAGAATAGGCCTCTGGCAGGTATGTGTCAATGTTTTGTGCCCATGGCACTCAGCCGGTTATTTGCATAGAATGTGATCAGCGGAATTAGTAGTCTCCGGAGAGGCTGCCACTTGTCAGCGAGCTTCACCTGGCCAGGTCCCACGGTGATGTCAAGCTTCACCTGGCCAGGTCCGCCCGTGATGTAGCTCCCCAATCAATCACTACTCTCTAGACCTTCCAGATAGACGAGCAGAACTTCTCTCCCCATGGGCCAGCAGTAGAGCCAGAGGCCTTCCCCCTTTGCTCTTTGGTCTCTAGGCCCTCTGTCAGGCACTCCAAGGTGTGAAGTGACAAGGGGGAGAAGGAAGAGATTTCAGAGAACGAAGACAAGCAGAGAGAGACAGAGAGAGGCAAGAGATGCTGAGTGGGGATGCCTTGCCTACTGATATCCTCAGGAAAGTGGGAAAGAGGTACCTGGCGTGCTCTGCCAATGCCCTGAAGCAGTCCACACCAGGGGCTCCCTTGTGCCTGCGTAGCCTTTCCCGGGGTGTGCTCAAATGCTGTGGCCACTGGGTTTCATAGGTCACAATGGAGGGCCCTGTGTCATCTGCCTGGCGGGCCGGATCTCTGCCATCGGCTCAGTCTTGTCACCAGGCCCGTGACAAGCTCCGCCCACACTTGCGGTGGGGCGACTGTCTCTATGGTGATGGCAAAGAAGCCTTAGCCCCGCCCACCTGGCCTTCACTTCACCTACCTGGCCCTCTGACCCTCACTCAGACCTCTGTGTTGATAAAAATCAATGTCTGCCCGGGCCCAGGTGTCAGCATCTGGGATAAAGGATTCGCGACCTTGCCTGGGGCAGAAGGCAGCCTAGGTCAGCGGGTAGCTGGAAGTCTAGTGACTTGTGACACTGCTGCCAGTGACAAATGGTGACTCCCACACTCACAGATCCCCTGGTGGCAGAATGATAGTGATGGGTGGAGAAACATCGCTCCGGAGCACACGTTTAATGGGGCAGCAGCCAAAGCAAAGGCCAGGGCCAGTAGTGGACGTCGTGGAGCGGAATGGCGAGCCAGCGAAGGGCCCAAGGATCCCTCCTGTATATGGCGAACAGGTCATCCGTGTCCCCACGTCCATAAAGCATTGGACTGCTGGGGCCCAGGCTGCCAGGATTTCGGCCTTGCCTTCGGAGCCCGGCCACATAGGCAGCCTCGCAGCGGAGGCGGGGACGTGTAGACAGCAAAAATTTGGAAACTGGCCGTGTTTCCTCGATTTCCCTGGCATCGGCCTTTTTGAGCGGCTTGCTTTTTTTCCTGGTAGGATAGGGCCCTGACGGAGAAAGGCAGGATTACGTGTGCAGGAAAGGTGTGTGTTGAGAGGGTGACGACGTTGAGACCATGTTGGGATCTTTAGTCCCAGGAAAGGCCCCTGGCGGGTGTGGGTCAATGTTCTCTACCCATCCCCCTTGGCGGGGGGAGGTTTTCACCATACAAAGCAGCAGCACAATCATTCGTCGCCGGAGAGGTTGCATCTGCCCACAAGCTCCACCTGGCCAGGGTCCGCCCCTACTGTATTGCGCATGTCAGTCAACAGAAGCTAAGACCTTCCAGAGAGACTACCTGCTATTCTCTACCCACGGGGAAGCAGTACAGCCAGAAGCCTCCCCCGTTCCATCTCTAGGCTCTCTCTCAGGCCCCTCATACTTGTGATGTGTCTCAGGGGTAGAATGAAGAGATTCGTCTGAGTGAACACACACAGAGAGGCCACAGATGCTGAGGAAGGGCGCCTTGCCTAGTGATATCCTAGCGTAAGTGGAAAAGAGGTACCTGCCTGCTGTCCCAGCGTGTCGAACGTGTTGACATCAGGGGTTGCCTACTGTGAAGTTATTCCCTGGGTGCCCTGGATTCTGTGGCCAAAGACGCAAGGGGCCGTTGTCTGTCCATGGGTAAAATGGAGGGCTGTGCGGAGCTGGCCGGTTAGGCTGGACATCTCCTATTGGCTCAGTGTTTGTGACTCGTCCCCGTCAGAAGTTCCGCCCAGCCTTCTGGTGGCTGTCACCATGGGGATTGGGAAAGAAGCCTTAGGCCCCACACTCAGCCTTCACCTGGCCTACCTGGCCTCTTTCCCCTCATCTAGACCGCTGTGTGGATGAAAGAAAGGATGTCGGCCAGTGAGCACGTGTCCTGATTTCCTTGGAAGGATTAGGCTCCTTGCCTGGGCAGAAGACAGCCAAGGTCAGCCTGAGCCCAGACACCTAGTGACCTGTGACACTGCAGCCAGTGATAGATGTTGATGTCCACGCTGAGGTATCCGCAGGTGGCGGATTCAGTGTGGTGGGAAGAGAAGTGGAAGTAGAGATGACACACTCACGAGGGCACGGGCCGAAGGTCAGGGAAAATAGCTGAGGTCGTGGAGCTCTAGCGGAGCCAGTCTAGGGCCCAGGCCTCCCTGCTGTACGAGGCAAAGAGGTGATCCATATGCCGCCATCCGTAGACTCTGGACGGCTGGGGCCCTGGATGCCCGGATTTCGGCCTTGTCTACCGAGAAGTGACGCACATGCGGTGTGCCACCGCAGGCTGTGGAGCAGCAGAGGGCAAAATCTTGAAAATGGGGGCTTCAGTTGACTTTGCCTGTGCTCTCCTTTGGCTGAGTGACATCGTGTGTTTCCTAGCAGGTGAAGACATTCGTGGAGAGAGGCGGTTTCCATGCGTGCAGGCAAAGTGTGTGCTGAGATGATGAGTTGCTGGAGACCAGGGTGGACTCTTCAGACCCAGAATAGGCCTCTGGCAGGTATGTGTCAATGTTTTCTGCCCATGGCACTCAGCCGGTTATTTGCATAGAATGTGATCAGCGGAATTAGTAGTCTCCGGAGAGGCTGCCACTTGTCAGCGAGCTTCACCTGGCCAGGTCCCACGGTGATGTCAAGCTTCACCTGGCCAGGTCCGCCCGTGATGTAGCTCCCCAATCAATCACTACTCTCTAGACCTTCCAGATAGACGAGCAGAACTTCTCTCCCCATGGGCCAGCAGTAGAGCCAGAGGCCTTCCCCCTTTGCTCTTTGGTCTCTAGGCCCTCTGTCAGGCACTCCAAGGTGTGAAGTGACAAGGGGGAGAAGGAAGAGATTTCAGAGAACGAAGACAAGCAGAGAGAGACAGAGAGAGGCAAGAGATGCTGAGTGGGGATGCCTTGCCTACTGATATCCTCAGGAAAGTGGGAAAGAGGTACCTGGCGTGCTCTGCCAATGCCCTGAAGCAGTCCGCACCAGGGGCTCCCTTGTGCCTGCGTAGCCTTTCCCGGGGTGTGCTCAAATCCTGTGGCCACTAGGTGTCATAGTTCACAATGGAGGGCCCTGTGTCATCTGCCTGGCGGGCCGGATCTCTGCCATTGGCTCAGTCTTGTCACCAGGCCCATGACAAGCTCCGCCCACTCTTGCGGTGGGGCGACTGTCTCTATGGTGATGGCAAAGAAGCCTTAGCCCCGCCCACCTGGCCTTCACTTCACCTACCTGGCCCTCTGACCCTCACTCAGACCTCTGTGTTGATAAAAATCAATGTCCGCCAGGGCCCAGGTGTCAGCATCTGGGATAAAGGATTCGGGACCTTGCCTGGGGCAGAAGGCAGCCTAGGTCAGCGGGTAGCTGGAAGTCTAGTGACTTGTGACACTGCTGCCAGTGACAAATGGTGACTCCCACACTCACAGATCCCCTGGTGGCAGAATGATAGTGATGGGTGGAGAAACATCGCTCCGGAGCACACGTTTAATGGGGCAGCAGCCAAAGCAAAGGCCAGGGCCAGTAGTGGACGTTGTGGAGCTGAATGGCGAGCCAGCGAAGGGCCCAAGGATCCCTCCTGTATATGGCGAACAGGTCATCCGTGTCCCCACGTCCATAAAGCATTGGACTGCTGGGGCCCAGGCTGCCAGGATTTCGGCCTTGCCTTCGGAGCCCGGCCACATAGGCAGCCTCGCAGCAGAGGCGGGCACGTGTAGACAGCAAAAATTTGGAAACTGGCCGTGTTTCCTCGATTTCCCTGGCATCGGCCTTTTTGAGCGGCTTGCTTTTTTTCCTGGTAGGATAGGGCCCTGACGGAGAAAGGCAGGATTACGTGTGCAGGAAAGGTGTGTGTTGAGAGGGTGACGACGTCGAGACCATGTTGGGATCTTTAGTCCCAGGAAAGGACCCTGGCGGGTGTGGGTCAATGTTCTCTACCCATCCCCCTTGGCGGGGGAGGTTTTCACCATACAAAGCAGCAGCGCAATCATTCGTCGCCGGAGAGGTTGCATCTGCCCACAAGCTCCACCTGGCCAAGGTCCGCCAATACTGTATTGCGCATGTCAGTCAACAGAAGCTGAGACCTTCCAGAGAGACTACCTGCTATTCTCTACCCACGGGGAAGCAGTACAGCCAGAAGCCTCCCCCGTTCCATCTCTAGGCTCTCTCTCCGGCCCCTCATACTTGTGATGTGTCTCAGGGGTAGAATGAAGAGATTCCTCTGAGTGAACACATACAGAGAGGCCACAGATGCTGAGGAAGGGCGCCTTGCCTAGTGATATCCTAGCGTAAGTGGAAAAGAGGTACCTGCCTGCTGTCCCAGTGTGTCGAACGCGTTGACATCAGGGGTTGCCCACTGTGAAGTTATTCCCTGGGTGCCCTGGATTCTGTGGCCAAAGACGCAAGGGGCCGTTGTCTGTCCATGGGTAAAATGGAGGGCTGTGCGGAGCTGGCCGGTTAGGCTGGACCTCTCCTATTGGCTCAGTGTTTGTGACTCGTCCCCGTCAGAAGTTCCGCCCAGCCTTCCGGTGGCTGTCACCATGGCGATTGGGAAAGAAGCCTTAGGCCCCACACTCAGCCTTCACCTGGCCTACCTGGCCTCTTTCCCCTCATCTAGACCGCTGTGTGGATGAAAGAAAGGATGTCGGCCAGTGAGCACGTGTCCTGATTTCCTTGGAAGGATTAGGCTCCTTGCCTGGGCAGAAGACAGCCAAGGTCAGCCTGAGCCTAGACACCTAGTGACCTGTGACACTGCAGCCAGTGATAGATGTTGATGTCCACGCTCAGGTATCCGCAGGTGGCGGATTCAGTGTGGTGGGAAGAGAAGTGGAAGTAGAGATGACACACTCACGAGGGCACGGGCCGAAGGTCAGGGAAAATAGCTGAGGTCGTGGAGCTCTAGCGGAGCCAGTCTAGGGCCCAGGCCTCCCTGCTGTACGAGGCAAAGAGGTGATCCATATGCCGCCATCCGTAGACTCTGGACGGCTGGGGCCCTGGATGCCCGGATTTCGGCCTTGTCTACCGAGAAGTGACGCACATGCGGTGTGCCACCGCAGGCTGTGGAGCAGCAGAGGGCAAAATCTTGAAAATGGGGGCTTCAGTTGACTTTGCCTGTGCTCTCCTTTGGCTGAGTGACATCGTGTGTTTCCTAGCAGGTGAAGACATTCGTGGAGAGAGGCGGTTTCCATGCGTGCAGGCAAAGTGTGTGCTGAGATGATGAGTTGCTGGAGACCAGGGTGGACTCTTCAGACCCAGAATAGGCCTCTGGCAGGTATGTGTCAATGTTTTCTGCCCATGGCACTCAGCCGGTTATTTGCATAGAATGTGATCAGCGGAATTAGTAGTCTCCGGAGAGGCTGCCACTTGTCAGCGAGCTTCACCTGGCCAGGTCCCACGGTGATGTCAAGCTTCACCTGGCCAGGTCCGCCCGTGATGTAGCTCCCCAATCAATCACTACTCTCTAGACCTTCCAGATAGACGAGCAGAACTTCTCTCCCCATGGGCCAGCAGTAGAGCCAGAGGCCTTCCCCCTTTGCTCTTTGGTCTCTAGGCCCTCTGTCAGGCACTCCAAGGTGTGAAGTGACAAGGGGGAGAAGGAAGAGATTTCAGAGAACGAAGACAAGCAGAGAGAGACAGAGAGAGGCAAGAGATGCTGAGTGGGGATGCCTTGCCTACTGATATCCTCAGGAAAGTGGGAAGGAGGTACCTGGCGTGCTCTGCCAATGCCCTGAAGCAGTCCGCACCAGGGGCTCCCTTGTGCCTGCGTAGCCTTTCCCGGGGTGTGCTCAAATGCTGTGGCCACTGGGTGTCATAGGTCACAATGGAGGGCCCTGTGTCATCTGCCTGGCGGGCCGGATCTCTGCCATTGGCTCAGTCTTGTCACCAGGCCCGTGACAAGCTCCGCCCACACTTGCGGTGGGGCGACTGTCTCTATGGTGATGGCAAAGAAGCCTTAGCCCCGCCCACCTGGCCTTCACTTCACCTACCTGGCCCTCTGACCCTCACTCAGACCTCTGTGTTGATAAAAATCAATGTCTGCCCGGGCCCAGGTGTCAGCATCTGGGATAAAGGATTCGCGACCTTGCCTGGGGCAGAAGGCAGCCTAGGTCAGCGGGTAGCTGGAAGTCTAGTGACTTGTGACACTGCTGCCAGTGACAAATGGTGACTCCCACACTCACAGATCCCCTGGTGGCGGAATGATAGTGATGGGTGGAGAAACATCGCTCCGGAGCACACGTTTAATGGGGCAGCAGCCAAAGCAAAGGCCAGGGCCAGTAGTGGACGTCGTGGAGCTGAATGGCGAGCCAGCGAAGGGCCCAAGGATCCCTCCTGTATATGGCGAACAGGTCATCCGTGTCCCCACGTCCATAAAGCATTGGACTGCTGGGGCCCAGGCTGCCAGGATTTCGGCCTTGCCTTCGGAGCCCGGCCACATAGGCAGCCTCGCAGCAGAGGCGGGCACGTGTAGACAGCAAAAATTTGGAAACTGGCCGTGTTTCCTCGATTTCCCTGGCATCGGCCTTTTTGAGCGGCTTGCTTTTTTTCCTGGTAGGATAGGGCCCTGACGGAGAAAGGCAGGATTACGTGTGCAGGAAAGGTGTGTGTTGAGAGGGTGACGACGTCGAGACCATGTTGGGATCTTTAGTCCCAGGAAAGGCCCCTGGTGAGTGTGGGTCAATGTTCTCTACCCATCCCCCTTGGCGGGGGAGGTTTTCACCATACAAAGCAGCAGCGCAATCATTCGTCGCCGGAGAGGTTGCATCTGCCCACAAGCTCCACCTGGCCAGGGTCCGCCCCTACTGTGTTGCGCATGTCAGTCAACAGAAGCTGAGACCTTCCAGAGAGACTACCTGCTATTCTCTACCCACGGGGAAGCAGTACAGCCAGAAGCCTCCCCCGTTCCATCTCTAGGCTCTCTCTCAGGCCCCTCATACTTGTGATGTGTCTCAGGGGTAGAATGAAGAGATTCCTCTGAGTGAACACATACAGAGAGGCCACAGATGCTGAGGAAGGGCGCCTTGCCTAGTGATATCCTAGCGTAAGTGGAAAAGAGGTACCTGCCTGCTGTCCCAGTGTGTCGAACGTGTTGACATCAGGGGTTGCCCACTGTGAAGTTATTCCCTGGGTGCCCTGGATTCTGTGGCCAAAGACGCAAGGGGCCGTTGTCTGTCCATGGGTAAAATGGAGGGCTGTGCGGAGCTGGCCGGTTAGGCTGGACCTCTCCTATTGGCTCAGTGTTTGTGACTCGTCCCCGTGAGAAGTTCCGCCCAGCCTTCCGGTGGCTGTCACCATGGCGATTGGGAAAGAAGCCTTAGGCCCCACACTCAGCCTTCACCTGGCCTACCTGGCCTCTTTCCCCTCATCTAGACCGCTGTGTGGATGAAAGAAAGGATGTCGGCCAGTGAGCACGTGTCCTGATTTCCTTGGAAGGATTAGGCTCCTTGCCTGGGCAGAAGACAGCCAAGGTCAGCCTGAGCCCAGACACCTAGTGACCTGTGACACTGCAGCCAGTGATAGATGTTGATGTCCACGCTCAGGTATCCGCAGGTGGCGGATTCAGTGTGGTGGGAAGAGAAGTGGAAGTAGAGATGACACACTCACGAGGGCACGGGCCGAAGGTCAGGGAAAATAGCTGAGGTCGTGGAGCTCTAGCGGAGCCAGTCTAGGGCCCAGGCCTCCCTGCTGTACGAGGCAAAGAGGTGATCCATATGCCGCCATCCGTAGACTCTGGACGGCTGGGGCCCTGGATGCCCGGATTTCGGCCTTGTCTACCGAGAAGTGACGCACATGCGGTGTGCCACCGCAGGCTGTGGAGCAGCAGAGGGCAAAATCTTGAAAATGGGGGCTTCAGTTGACTTTGCCTGTGCTCTCCTTTGGCTGAGTGACATCGTGTGTTTCCTAGCAGGTGAAGACATTCGTGGAGAGAGGCGGTTTCCATGCGTGCAGGCAAAGTGTGTGCTGAGATGATGAGTTGCTGGAGACCAGGGTGGACTCTTCAGACCCAGAATAGGCCTCTGGCAGGTATGTGTCAATGTTTTCTGCCCATGGCACTCAGCCGGTTATTTGCATAGAATGTGATCAGCGGAATTAGTAGTCTCCGGAGAGGCTGCCACTTGTCAGCGAGCTTCACCTGGCCAGGTCCCACGGTGATGTCAAGCTTCACCTGGCCAGGTCCGCCCGTGATGTAGCTCCCCAATCAATCACTACTCTCTAGACCTTCCAGATAGACGAGCAGAACTTCTCTCCCCATGGGCCAGCAGTAGAGCCAGAGGCCTTCCCCCTTTGCTCTTTGGTCTCTAGGCCCTCTGTCAGGCACTCCAAGGTGTGAAGTGACAAGGGGGAGAAGGAAGAGATTTCAGAGAACGAAGACAAGCAGAGAGAGACAGAGAGAGGCAAGAGATGCTGAGTGGGGATGCCTTGCCTACTGATATCCTCAGGAAAGTGGGAAAGAGGTACCTGGCGTGCTCTGCCAATGCCCTGAAGCAGTCCGCACCAGGGGCTCCCTTGTGCCTGCGTAGCCTTTCCCGGGGTGTGCTCAAATGCTGTGGCCACTGGGTGTCATAGGTCACAATGGAGGGCCCTGTGTCATCTGCCTGGCGGGCCGGATCTCTGCCATTGGCTCAGTCTTGTCACCAGGCCCGTGACAAGCTCCGCCCACACTTGCGGTGGGGCGACTGTCTCTATGGTGATGGCAAAGAAGCCTTAGCCCCGCCCACCTGGCCTTCACTTCACCTACCTGGCCCTCTGACCCTCACTCAGACCTCTGTGTTGATAAAAATCAATGTCTGCCCGGGCCCAGGTGTCAGCATCTGGGATAAAGGATTCGCGACCTTGCCTGGGGCAGAAGGCAGCCTAGGTCAGCGGGCAGCTGGAAGTCTAGTGACTTGTGACACTGCTGCCAGTGACAAATGGTGACTCCCACACTCACAGATCCCCTGGTGGCAGAATGATAGTGATGGGTGGAGAAACATCGCTCAGGAGCACACGTTTAATGGGGCAGCAGCCAAAGCAAAGGCCAGGGCCAGTAGTGGACGTCGTGGAGCTGAATGGCGAGCCAGCGAAGGGCCCAAGGATCCCTCCTGTATATGGCGAACAGGTCATCCGTGTCCCCACGTCCATAAAGCATTGGACTGCTGGGGCCCAGGCTGCCAGGATTTCGGCCTTGCCTTCGGAGCCCGGCCACATAGGCAGCCTCGCAGCAGAGGCGGGGACGTGTAGACAGCAAAAATTTGGAAACTGGCCGTGTTTCCTCGATTTCCCTGGCATCGGCCTTTTTGAGCGGCTTGCTTTTTTTCCTGGTAGGATAGGGCCCTGACGGAGAAAGGCAGGATTACGTGTGCAGGAAAGGTGTGTGTTGAGAGGGTGACGACGTCGAGACCATGTTGGGATCTTTAGTCCCAGGAAAGGCCCCTGGCGGGTGTGGGTCAATGTTCTCTACCCATCCCCCTTGGCGGGGGAGGTTTTCACCATACAAAGCAGCAGCGCAATCATTCGTCGCCGGAGAGGTTGCATCTGCCCACAAGCTCCACCTGGCCAGGGTCCGCCCCTACTGTATTGCGCATGTCAGTCAACAGAAGCTGAGACCTTCCAGAGAGACTACCTGCTATTCTCTACCCACGGGGAAGCAGTACAGCCAGAAGCCTCCCCCGTTCCATCTCTAGGCTCTCTCTCCGGCCCCTCATACTTGTGATGTGTCTCAGGGGTAGAATGAAGAGATTCCTCTGAGTGAACACATACAGAGAGGCCACAGATGCTGAGGAAGGGCGCCTTGCCTAGTGATATCCTAGCGTAAGTGGAAAAGAGGTACCTGCCTGCTGTCCCAGTGTGTCGAACGTGTTGACATCAGGGGTTGCCCACTGTGAAGTTATTCCCTGGGTGCCCTGGATTCTGTGGCCAAAGACGCAAGGGGCCGTTGTCTGTCCATGGGTAAAATGGAGGGCTGTGCGGAGCTGGCCGGTTAGGCTGGACCTCTCCTATTGGCTCAGTGTTTGTGACTCGTCCCCGTCAGAAGTTCCGCCCAGCCTTCCGGTGGCTGTCACCATGGGGATTGGGAAAGAAGCCTTAGGCCCCACACTCAGCCTTCACCTGGCCTACCTGGCCTCTTTCCCCTCATCTAGACCGCTGTGTGGATGAAAGAAAGGATGTCGGCCAGTGAGCACGTGTCCTGATTTCCTTGGAAGGATTAGGCTCCTTGCCTGGGCAGAAGACAGCCAAGGTCAGCCTGAGCCTAGACACCTAGTGACCTGTGACACTGCAGCCAGTGATAGATGTTGATGTCCACGCTCAGGTATCCGCAGGTGGCGGATTCAGTGTGGTGGGAAGAGAAGTGGAAGTAGAGATGACACACTCACGAGGGCACGGGCCGAAGGTCAGGGAAAATAGCTGAGGTCGTGGAGCTCTAGCGGAGCCAGTCTAGGGCCCAGGCCTCCCTGCTGTACGAGGCAAAGAGGTGATCCATATGCCGCCATCCGTAGACTCTGGACGGCTGGGGCCCTGGATGCCCGGATTTCGGCCTTGTCTACCGAGAAGTGACGCACATGCGGTGTGCCACCGCAGGCTGTGGAGCAGCAGAGGGCAAAATCTTGAAAATGGGGGCTTCAGTTGACTTTGCCTGTGCTCTCCTTTGGCTGAGTGACATCGTGTGTTTCCTAGCAGGTGAAGACATTCGTGGAGAGAGGCGGTTTCCATGCGTGCAGGCAAAGTGTGTGCTGAGATGATGAGTTGCTGGAGACCAGGGTGGACTCTTCAGACCCAGAATAGGCCTCTGGCAGGTATGTGTCAATGTTTTGTGCCCATGGCACTCAGCCGGTTATTTGCATAGAATGTGATCAGCGGAATTAGTAGTCTCCGGAGAGGCTGCCACTTGTCAGCGAGCTTCACCTGGCCAGGTCCCACGGTGATGTCAAGCTTCACCTGGCCAGGTCCGCCCGTGATGTAGCTCCCCAATCAATCACTACTCTCTAGACCTTCCAGATAGACGAGCAGAACTTCTCTCCCCATGGGCCAGCAGTAGAGCCAGAGGCCTTCCCCCTTTGCTCTTTGGTCTCTAGGCCCTCTGTCAGGCACTCCAAGGTGTGAAGTGACAAGGGGGAGAAGGAAGAGATTTCAGAGAACGAAGACAAGCAGAGAGAGACAGAGAGAGGCAAGAGATGCTGAGTGGGGATGCCTTGCCTACTGATATCCTCAGGAAAGTGGGAAAGAGGTACCTGGCGTGCTCTGCCAATGCCCTGAAGCAGTCCGCACCAGGGGCTCCCTTGTGCCTGCGTAGCCTTTCCCGGGGTGTGCTCAAATGCTGTGGCCACTGGGTTTCATAGGTCACAATGGAGGGCCCTGTGTCATCTGCCTGGCGGGCCGGATCTCTGCCATTGGCTCAGTCTTGTCACCAGGCCCGTGACAAGCTCCGCCCACACTTGCGGTGGGGCGACTGTCTCTATGGTGATGGCAAAGAAGCCTTAGCCCCGCCCACCTGGCCTTCACTTCACCTACCTGGCCCTCTGACCCTCACTCAGACCTCTGTGTTGATAAAAATCAATGTCTGCCCGGGCCCAGGTGTCAGCATCTGGGATAAAGGATTCGCGACCTTGCCTGGGGCAGAAGGCAGCCTAGGTCAGCGGGTAGCTGGAAGTCTAGTGACTTGTGACACTGCTGCCAGTGACAAATGGTGACTCCCACACTCACAGATCCCCTGGTGGCGGAATGATAGTGATGGGTGGAGAAACATCGCTCCGGAGCACACGTTTAATGGGGCAGCAGCCAAAGCAAAGGCCAGGGCCAGTAGTGGACGTCGTGGAGCTGAATGGCGAGCCAGCGAAGGGCCCAAGGATCCCTCCTGTATATGGCGAACAGGTCATCCGTGTCCCCACGTCCATAAAGCATTGGACTGCTGGGGCCCAGGCTGCCAGGATTTCGGCCTTGCCTTCAGAGCCCGGCCACATAGGCAGCCTCGCAGCAGAGGCGGGGACGTGTAGACAGCAAAAATTTGGAAACTGGCCGTGTTTCCTCGATTTCCCTGGCATCGGCCTTTTTGAGCGGCTTGCTTTTTTTCCTGGTAGGATAGGGCCCTGACGGAGAAAGGCAGGATTACGTGTGCAGGAAAGGTGTGTGTTGAGAGGGTGACGACGTCGAGACCATGTTGGGATCTTTAGTCCCAGGAAAGGCCCCTGGTGGGTGTGGGTCAATGTTCTCTACCCATCCCCCTTGGCGGGGGAGGTTTTCACCATACAAAGCAGCAGCGCAATCATTCGTCGCCGGAGAGGTTGCATCTGCCCACAAGCTCCACCTGGCCAGGGTCCGCCCCTACTGTGTTGCGCATGTCAGTCAACAGAAGCTGAGACCTTCCAGAGAGACTACCTGCTATTCTCTACCCACGGGGAAGCAGTACAGCCAGAAGCCTCCCCCGTTCCATCTCTAGGCTCTCTCTCCGGCCCCTCATACTTGTGATGTGTCTCAGGGGTAGAATGAAGAGATTCCTCTGAGTGAACACATACAGAGAGGCCACAGATGCTGAGGAAGGGCGCCTTGCCTAGTGATATCCTAGCGTAAGTGGAAAAGAGGTACCTGCCTGCTGTCCCAGTGTGTCGAACGTGTTGACATCAGGGGTTGCCCACTGTGAAGTTATTCCCTGGGTGCCCTGGATTCTGTGGCCAAAGACGCAAGGGGCCGTTGTCTGTCCATGGGTAAAATGGAGGGCTGTGCGGAGCTGGCCGGTTAGGCTGGACCTCTCCTATTGGCTCAGTGTTTGTGACTCGTCCCCGTCAGAAGTTCTGCCCAGCCTTCCGGTGGCTGTCACCATGGGGATTGGGAAAGAAGCCTTAGGCCCCACACTCAGCCTTCACCTGGCCTACCTGGCCTCTTTCCCCTCATCTAGACCGCTGTGTGGATGAAAGAAAGGATGTCGGCCAGTGAGCACGTGTCCTGATTTCCTTGGAAGGATTAGGCTCCTTGCCTGGGCAGAAGACAGCCAAGGTCAGCCTGAGCCCAGACACCTAGTGACCTGTGACACTGCAGCCAGTGATAGATGTTGATGTCCACGCTCAGGTATCCGCAGGTGGCGGATTCAGTGTGGTGGGAAGAGAAGTGGAAGTAGAGATGACACACTCACGAGGGCACGGGCCGAAGGTCAGGGAAAATAGCTGAGGTCGTGGAGCTCTAGCGGAGCCAGTCTAGGGCCCAGGCCTCCCTGCTGTACGAGGCAAAGAGGTGATCCATATGCCGCCATCCGTAGACTCTGGACGGCTGGGGCCCTGGATGCCCGGATTTCGGCCTTGTCTACCGAGAAGTGACGCACATGCGGTGTGCCACCGCAGGCTGTGGAGCAGCAGAGGGCAAAATCTTGAAAATGGGGGCTTCAGTTGACTTTGCCTGTGCTCTCCTTTGGCTGAGTGACATCGTGTGTTTCCTAGCAGGTGAAGACATTCGTGGAGAGAGGCGGTTTCCATGCGTGCAGGCAAAGTGTGTGCTGAGATGATGAGTTGCTGGAGACCAGGGTGGACTCTTCAGACCCAGAATAGGCCTCTGGCAGGTATGTGTCAATGTTTTGTGCCCATGGCACTCAGCCGGTTATTTGCATAGAATGTGATCAGCGGAATTAGTAGTCTCCGGAGAGGCTGCCACTTGTCAGCGAGCTTCACCTGGCCAGGTCCCACGGTGATGTCAAGCTTCACCTGGCCAGGTCCGCCCGTGATGTAGCTCCCCAATCAATCACTACTCTCTAGACCTTCCAGATAGACGAGCAGAACTTCTCTCCCCATGGGCCAGCAGTAGAGCCAGAGGCCTTCCCCCTTTGCTCTTTGGTCTCTAGGCCCTCTGTCAGGCACTCCAAGGTGTGAAGTGACAAGGGGGAGAAGGAAGAGATTTCAGAGAACGAAGACAAGCAGAGAGAGACAGAGAGAGGCAAGAGATGCTGAGTGGGGATGCCTTGCCTACTGATATCCTCAGGAAAGTGGGAAAGAGGTACCTGGCGTGCTCTGCCAATGCCCTGAAGCAGTCCGCACCAGGGGCTCCCTTGTGCCTGCGTAGCCTTTCCCGGGGTGTGCTCAAATGCTGTGGCCACTGGGTTTCATAGGTCACAATGGAGGGCCCTGTGTCATCTGCCTGGCGGGCCGGATCTCTGCCATTGGCTCAGTCTTGTCACCAGGCCCGTGACAAGCTCCGCCCACACTTGCGGTGGGGCGACTGTCTCTATGGTGATGGCAAAGAAGCCTTAGCCCCGCCCACCTGGCCTTCACTTCACCTACCTGGCCCTCTGACCCTCACTCCGACCTCTGTGTTGATAAAAATCAATGTCTGCCCGGGCCCAGGTGTCAGCATCTGGGATAAAGGATTCGCGACCTTGCCTGGGGCAGAAGGCAGCCTAGGTCAGCGGGTAGCTGGAAGTCTAGTGACTTGTGACACTGCTGCCAGTGACAAATGGTGACTCCCACACTCACAGATCCCCTGGTGGCAGAATGATAGTGATGGGTGGAGAAACATCGCTCCGGAGCACACGTTTAATGGGGCAGCAGTCAAAGCAAAGGCCAGGGCCAGTAGTGGACGTCGTGGAGCTGAATGGCGAGCCAGCGAAGGGCCCAAGGATCCCTCCTGTATATGGCGAACAGGTCATCCGTGTCCCCACGTCCATAAAGCATTGGACTGCTGGGGCCCAGGCTGCCAGGATTTCGGCCTTGCCTTCGGAGCCCGGCCACATAGGCAGCCTCGCAGCAGAGGCGGGGACATGTAGACAGCAAAAATTTGGAAACTGGCCGTGTTTCCTCGATTTCCCTGGCATCGGCCTTTTTGAGCGGCTTGCTTTTTTTCCTGGTAGGATAGGGCCCTGACGGAGAAAGGCAGGATTACGTGTGCAGGAAAGGTGTGTGTTGAGAGGGTGACGACGTTGAGACCATGTTGGGATCTTTAGTCCCAGGAAAGGCCCCTGGCGGGTGTGGGTCAATGTTCTCTACCCATCCCCCTTGGCGGGGGAGGTTTTCACCATACAAAGCAGCAGCGCAATCATTCGTCGCCGGAGAGGTTGCATCTGCCCACAAGCTCCACCTGGCCAGGGTCCGCCCCTACTGTATTGTGCATGTCAGTCAACAGAAGCTGAGACCTTCCAGAGAGACTACCTGCTATTCTCTACCCACGGGGAAGCAGTACAGCCAGAAGCCTCCCCCGTTCCATCTCTAGGCTCTCTCTCAGGCCCCTCATACTTGTGATGTGTCTCAGGGGTAGAATGAAGAGATTCCTCTGAGTGAACACATACAGAGAGGCCACAGATGCTGAGGAAGGGCGCCTTGCCTAGTGATATCCTAGCGTAAGTGGAAAAGAGGTACCTGCCTGCTGTCCCAGTGTGTCGAACGTGTTGACATCAGGGGTTGCCCACTGTGAAGTTATTCCCTGGGTGCCCTGGATTCTGTGGCCAAAGACGCAAGGGGCCGTTGTCTGTCCATGGGTAAAATGGAGGGCTGTGCGGAGCTGGCCAGTTAGGCTGGACCTCTCCTATTGGCTCAGTGTTTGTGACTCGTCCCCGTCAGAAGTTCCGCCCAGCCTTCCGGTGGCTGTCACCATGGGGATTGGGAAAGAAGCCTTAGGCCCCACACTCAGCCTTCACCTGGCCTACCTGGCCTCTTTCCCCTCATCTAGACCGCTGTGTGGATGAAAGAAAGGATGTCGGCCAGTGAGCACGTGTCCTGATTTCCTTGGAAGGATTAGGCTCCTTGCCTGGGCAGAAGACAGCCAAGGTCAGCCTGAGCCCAGACACCTAGTGACCTGTGACACTGCAGCCAGTGATAGATGTTGATGTCCACGCTCAGGTATCCGCAGGTGGCGGATTCAGTGTGGTGGGAAGAGAAGTGGAAGTAGAGATGACACACTCACGAGGGCACGGGCCGAAGGTCAGGGAAAATAGCTGAGGTCGTGGAGCTCTAGCGGAGCCAGTCTAGGGCCCAGGCCTCCCTGCTGTACGAGGCAAAGAGGTGATCCATATGCCGCCATCCGTAGACTCTGGACGGCTGGGGCCCTGGATGCCCGGATTTCGGCCTTGTCTACCGAGAAGTGACGCACATGCGGTGTGCCACCACAGGCTGTGGAGCAGCAGAGGGCAAAATCTTGAAAATGGGGGCTTCAGTTGACTTTGCCTGTGCTCTCCTTTGGCTGAGTGACATCGTGTGTTTCCTAGCAGGTGAAGACATTCGTGGAGAGAGGCGGTTTCCATGCGTGCAGGCAAAGTGTGTGCTGAGATGATGAGTTGCTGGAGACCAGGGTGGACTCTTCAGACCCAGAATAGGCCTCTGGCAGGTATGTGTCAATGTTTTGTGCCCATGGCACTCAGCCGGTTATTTGCATAGAATGTGATCAGCGGAATTAGTAGTCTCCGGAGAGGCTGCCACTTGTCAGCGAGCTTCACCTGGCCAGGTCCCACGGTGATGTCAAGCTTCACCTGGCCAGGTCCGCCCGTGATGTAGCTCCCCAATCAATCACTACTCTCTAGACCTTCCAGATAGACGAGCAGAACTTCTCTCCCCATGGGCCAGCAGTAGAGCCAGAGGCCTTCCCCCTTTGCTCTTTGGTCTCTAGGCCCTCTGTCAGGCACTCCAAGGTGTGAAGTGACAAGGGGGAGAAGGAAGAGATTTCAGAGAACGAAGACAAGCAGAGAGAGACAGAGAGAGGCAAGAGATGCTGAGTGGGGATGCCTTGCCTACTGATATCCTCAGGAAAGTGGGAAAGAGGTACCTGGCGTGCTCTGCCAATGCCCTGAAGCAGTCCACACCAGGGGCTCCCTTGTGCCTGCGTAGCCTTTCCCGGGGTGTGCTCAAATGCTGTGGCCACTGGGTTTCATAGGTCACAATGGAGGGCCCTGTGTCATCTGCCTGGCGGGCCGGATCTCTGCCATTGGCTCAGTCTTGTCACCAGGCCCGTGACAAGCTCCGCCCACACTTGCGGTGGGGCGACTGTCTCTATGGTGATGGCAAAGAAGCCTTAGCCCTGCCCACCTGGCCTTCACTTCACCTACCTGGCCCTCTGACCCTCACTCAGACCTCTGTGTTGATAAAAATCAATGTCTGCCCGGGCCCAGGTGTCAGCATCTGGGATAAAGGATTCGCGACCTTGCCTGGGGCAGAAGGCAGCCTAGGTCAGCGGGTAGCTGGAAGTCTAGTGACTTGTGACACTGCTGCCAGTGACAAATGGTGACTCCCACACTCACAGATCCCCTGGTGGCAGAATGATAGTGATGGGTGGAGAAACATCGCTCCGGAGCACACGTTTAATGGGGCAGCAGCCAAAGCAAAGGCCAGGGCCAGTAGTGGACGTCGTGGAGCTGAATGGCGAGCCAGCGAAGGGCCCAAGGATCCCTCCTGTATATGGCGAACAGGTCATCCGTGTCCCCACGTCCATAAAGCATTGGACTGCTGGGGCCCAGGCTGCCAGGATTTCGGCCTTGCCTTCGGAGCCCGGCCACATAGGCAGCCTCGCAGCGGAGGCGGGGACGTGTAGACAGCAAAAATTTGGAAACTGGCCGTGTTTCCTCGATTTCCCTGGCATCGGCCTTTTTGAGCGGCTTGCTTTTTTTCCTGGTAGGATAGGGCCCTGACGGAGAAAGGCAGGATTACGTGTGCAGGAAAGGTGTGTGTTGAGAGGGTGACGACGTCGAGACCATGTTGGGATCTTTAGTCCCAGGAAAGGCCCCTGGCGGGTGTGGGTCAATGTTCTCTACCCATCCCCCTTGGCGGGGGGAGGTTTTCACCATACAAAGCAGCAGCGCAATCATTCGTCGCCGGAGAGGTTGCATCTGCCCACAAGCTCCACCTGGCCAGGGTCCGCCCCTACTGTATTGCGCATGTCAGTCAACAGAAGCTGAGACCTTCCAGAGAGACTACCTGCTATTCTCTACCCACGGGAAAGCAGTACAGCCAGAAGCCTCCCCCGTTCCATCTCTAGGCTCTCTCTCAGGCCCCTCATACTTGTGATGTGTCTCAGGGGTAGAATGAAGAGATTCCTCTGAGTGAACACATACAGAGAGGCCACAGATGCTGAGGAAGGGCGCCTTGCCTAGTGATATCCTAGCGTAAGTGGAAAAGAGGTACCTGCCTGCTGTCCCAGTGTGTCGAACGTGTTGACATCAGGGGTTGCCCACTGTGAAGTTATTCCCTGGGTGCCCTGGATTCTGTGGCCAAAGACGCAAGGGGCCGTTGTCTGTCCATGGGTAAAATGGAGGGCTGTGCGGAGCTGGCCGGTTAGGCTGGACCTCTCCTATTGGCTCAGTGTTTGTGACTCGTCCCCGTCAGAAGTTCCGCCCAGCCTTCCGGTGGCTGTCACCATGGCGATTGGGAAAGAAGCCTTAGGCCCCACACTCAGCCTTCACCTGGCCTACCTGGCCTCTTTCCCCTCATCTAGACTGCTGTGTGGATGAAAGAAAGGATGTCGGCCAGTGAGCACGTGTCCTGATTTCCTTGGAAGGATTAGGCTCCTTGCCTGGGCAGAAGACAGCCAAGGTCAGCCTGAGCCCAGACACCTAGTGACCTGTGACACTGCAGCCAGTGATAGATGTTGATGTCCACGCTCAGGTATCCGCAGGTGGCGGATTCAGTGTGGTGGGAAGAGAAGTGGAAGTAGAGATGACACACTCACGAGGGCACGGGCCGAAGGTCAGGGAAAATAGCTGAGGTCGTGGAGCTCTAGCGGAGCCAGTCTAGGGCCCAGGCCTCCCTGCTGTACGAGGCAAAGAGGTGATCCATATGCCGCCATCCGTAGACTCTGGACGGCTGGGGCCCTGGATGCCCGGATTTCGGCCTTGTCTACCGAGAAGTGACGCACATGCGGTGTGCCACCGCAGGCTGTGGAGCAGCAGAGGGCAAAATCTTGAAAATGGGGGCTTCAGTTGACTTTGCCTGTGCTCTCCTTTGGCTGAGTGACATCGTGTGTTTCCTAGCAGGTGAAGACATTCGTGGAGAGAGGCGGTTTCCATGCGTGCAGGCAAAGTGTGTGCTGAGATGATGAGTTGCTGGAGACCAGGGTGGACTCTTCAGACCCAGAATAGGCCTCTGGCAGGTATGTGTCAATGTTTTGTGCCCATGGCACTCAGCCGGTTATTTGCATAGAATGTGATCAGCGGAATTAGTAGTCTCCGGAGAGGCTGCCACTTGTCAGCGAGCTTCACCTGGCCAGGTCCCACGGTGATGTCAAGCTTCACCTGGCCAGGTCCGCCCGTGATGTAGCTCCCCAATCAATCACTACTCTCTAGACCTTCCAGATAGACGAGCAGAACTTCTCTCCCCATGGGCCAGCAGTAGAGCCAGAGGCCTTCCCCCTTTGCTCTTTGGTCTCTAGGCCCTCTGTCAGGCACTCCAAGGTGTGAAGTGACAAGGGGGAGAAGGAAGAGATTTCAGAGAACGAAGACAAGCAGAGAGAGAGAGAGGCAAGAGATGCTGAGTGGGGATGCCTTGCCTACTGATATCCTCAGGAAAGTGGGAAAGAGGTACCTGGCGTGCTCTGCCAATGCCCTGAAGCAGTCCGCACCAGGGGCTCCCTTGTGCCTGCGTAGCCTTTCCCGGGGTGTGCTCAAATGCTGTGGCCACTGGGTTTCATAGGTCACAATGGAGGGCCCTGTGTCATCTGCCTGGCGGGCCGGATCTCTGCCATCGGCTCAGTCTTGTCACCAGGCCCGTGACAAGCTCCGCCCACACTTACGGTGGGGCGACTGTCTCTATGGTGATGGCAAAGAAGCCTTAGCCCTGCCCACCTGGCCTTCACTTCACCTACCTGGCCCTCTGACCCTCACTCAGACCTCTGTGTTGATAAAAATCAATGTCTGCCCGGGCCCAGGTGTCAGCATCTGGGATAAAGGATTCGCGACCTTGCCTGGGGCAGAAGGCAGCCTAGGTCAGCGGGTAGCTGGAAGTCTAGTGACTTGTGACACTGCTGCCAGTGACAAATGGTGACTCCCACACTCACAGATCCCCTGGTGGCAGAATGATAGTGATGGGTGGAGAAACATTGCTCCGTAGCACACGTTTAATGGGGCAGCAGCCAAAGCAAAGGCCAGGGCCAGTAGTGGACGTCGTGGAGCTGAATGGCGAGCCAGCGAAGGGCCCAAGGATCCCTCCTGTATATGGCGAACAGGTCATCCGTGTCCCCACGTCCATAAAGCATTGGACTGCTGGGGCCCAGGCTGCCAGGATTTCGGCCTTGCCTTCGGAGCCCGACCACATAGGCAGCCTCGCAGCGGAGGCGGGGACGTGTAGACAGCAAAAATTTGGAAACTGGCCGTGTTTCCTCGATTTCCCTGGCATCGGCCTTTTTGAGCGGCTTGCTTTTTTTCCTGGTAGGATAGGGCCCTGACGGAGAAAGGCAGGATTACGTGTGCAGGAAAGGTGTGTGTTGAGAGGGTGACGACGTCGAGACCATGTTGGGATATTTAGTCCCAGGAAAGGCCCCTGGCGGGTGTGGGTCAATGTTCTCTACCCATCCCCCTTGGCGGGGGAGGTTTTCACCATACAAAGCAGCAGCGCAATCATTCGTCGCCGGAGAGGTTGCATCTGCCCACAAGCTCCACCTGGCCAGGGTCCGCCCCTACTGTATTGCGCATGTCAGTCAACAGAAGCTGAGACCTTCCAGAGAGACTACCTGCTATTCTCTACCCACGGGAAAGCAGTACAGCCAGAAGCCTCCCCCGTTCCATCTCTAGGCTCTCTCTCAGGCCCCTCATACTTGTGATGTGTCTCAGGGGTAGAATGAAGAGATTCCTCTGAGTGAACACATACAGAGAGGCCACAGATGCTGAGGAAGGGGGCCTTGCCTAGTGATATCCTAGCGTAAGTGGAAAAGAGGTACCTGCCTGCTGTCCCAGTGTGTCGAACGTGTTGACATCAGGGGTTGCCCACTGTGAAGTTATTCCCTGGGTGCCCTGGATTCTGTGGCCAAAGACGCAAGGGGCCGTTGTCTGTCCATGGGTAAAATGGAGGGCTGTGCGGAGCTGGCCGGTTAGGCTGGACCTCTCCTATTGGCTCAGTGTTTGTGACTCGTCCCCGTCAGAAGTTCCGCCCAGCCTTCCGGTGGCTGTCACCATGGGGATTGGGAAAGAAGCCTTAGGCCCCACACTCAGCCTTCACCTGGCCTACCTGGCCTCTTTCCCCTCATCTAGACCGCTGTGTGGATGAAAGAAAGGATGTCGGCCAGTGAGCACGTGTCCTGATTTCCTTGGAAGGATTAGGCTCCTTGCCTGGGCAGAAGACAGCCAAGGTCAGCCTGAGCCCAGACACCTAGTGACCTGTGACACTGCAGCCAGTGATAGATGTTGATGTCCACGCTCAGGTATCCGCAGGTGGCGGATTCAGTGTGGTGGGAAGAGAAGTGGAAGTAGAGATGACACACTCACGAGGGCACGGGCCGAAGGTCAGGGAAAATAGCTGAGGTCGTGGAGCTCTAGCGGAGCCAGTCTAGGGCCCAGGCCTCCCTGCTGTACGAGGCAAAGAGGTGATCCATATGCCGCCATCCGTAGACTCTGGACGGCTGGGGCCCTGGATGCCCGGATTTGGGCCTTGTCTACCGAGAAGTGACGCACATGCGGTGTGCCACCGCAGGCTGTGGAGCAGCAGAGGGCAAAATCTTGAAAATGGGGGCTTCAGTTGACTTTGCCTGTGCTCTCCTTTGGCTGAGTGACATCGTGTGTTTCCTAGCAGGTGAAGACATTCGTGGAGAGAGGCGGTTTCCATGCGTGCAGGCAAAGTGTGTGCTGAGATGATGAGTTGCTGGAGACCAGGGTGGACTCTTCAGACCCAGAATAGGCCTCTGGCAGGTATGTGTCAATGTTTTGTGCCCATGGCACTCAGCCGGTTATTTGCATAGAATGTGATCAGCGGAATTAGTAGTCTCCGGAGAGGCTGCCACTTGTCAGCGAGCTTCACCTGGCCAGGTCCCACGGTGATGTCAAGCTTCACCTGGCCAGGTCCGCCCGTGATGTAGCTCCCCAATCAATCACTACTCTCTAGACCTTCCAGATAGACGAGCAGAACTTCTCTCCCCATGGGCCAGCAGTAGAGCCAGAGGCCTTCCCCCTTTGCTCTTTGGTCTCTAGGCCCTCTGTCAGGCACTCCAAGGTGTGAAGTGACAAGGGGAAGAAGGAAGAGATTTCAGAGAACGAAGACAAGCAGAGAGAGACAGAGAGAGGCAAGAGATGCTGAGTGGGGATGCCTTGCCTACTGATATCCTCAGGAAAGTGGGAAAGAGGTACCTGGCGTGCTCTGCCAATGCCCTGAAGCAGTCCGCACCAGGGGCTCCCTTGTGCCTGCGTAGCCTTTCCCGGGGTGTGCTCAAATGCTGTGGCCACTGGGTTTCATAGGTCACAATGGAGGGCCCTGTGTCATCTGCCTGGCGGGCCGGATCTCTGCCATTGGCTCAGTCTTGTCACCAGGCCCGTGACAAGCTCCGCCCACACTTGCGGTGGGGCGACTGTCTCTATGGTGATGGCAAAGAAGCCTTAGCCCCGCCCACCTGGCCTTCACTTCACCTACCTGGCCCTCTGACCCTCACTCAGACCTCTGCGTTGATAAAAATCAATGTCTGCCCGGGCCCAGGTGTCAGCATCTGGGATAAAGGATTCGGGACCTTGCCTGGGGCAGAAGGCAGCCTAGGTCAGCGGGTAGCTGGAAGTCTAGTGACTTGTGACACTGCTGCCAGTGACAAATGGTGACTCCCACACTCACAGATCCCCTGGTGGCAGAATGATAGTGATGGGTGGAGAAACATCGCTCCGGAGCACACGTTTAATGGGGCAGCAGCCAAAGCAAAGGCCAGGGCCAGTAGTGGACGTCGTGGAGCTGAATGGCGAGCCAGCGAAGGGCCCAAGGATCCCTCCTGTATATGGCGAACAGGTCATCCGTGTCCCCACGTCCATAAAGCATTGGACTGCTGGGGCCCAGGCTGCCAGGATTTCGGCCTTGCCTTCGGAGCCCGGCCACATAGGCAGCCTCGCAGCGGAGGCGGGGACGTGTAGACAGCAAAAATTTGGAAACTGGCCGTGTTTCCTCGATTTCCCTGGCATCGGCCTTTTTGAGCGGCTTGCTTTTTTTCCTGGTAGGATAGGGCCCTGACGGAGAAAGGCAGGATTACGTGTGCAGGAAAGGTGTGTGTTGAGAGGGTGACGACGTTGAGACCATGTTGGGATCTTTAGTCCCAGGAAAGGCCCCTGGCGGGTGTGGGTCAATGTTCTCTACCCATCCCCCTTGGCGGGGGGAGGTTTTCACCATACAAAGCAGCAGCGCAATCATTCGTCGCCGGAGAGGTTGCATCTGCCCACAAGCTCCACCTGGCCAGGGTCCGCCCCTACTGTATTGCGCATGTCAGTCAACAGAAGCTGAGACCTTCCAGAGAGACTACCTGCTATTCTCTACCCACGGGAAAGCAGTACAGCCAGAAGCCTCCCCCGTTCCATCTCTAGGCTCTCTCTCAGGCCCCTCATACTTGTGATGTGTCTCAGGGGTAGAATGAAGAGATTCCTCTGAGTGAACACATACAGAGAGGCCACAGATGCTGAGGAAGGGCGCCTTGCCTAGTGATATCCTAGCGTAAGTGGAAAAGAGGTACCTGCCTGCTGTCCCAGTGTGTCGAACGTGTTGACATCAGGGGTTGCCCACTGTGAAGTTATTCCCTGGGTGCCCTGGATTCTGTGGCCAAAGACGCAAGGGGCCGTTGTCTGTCCATGGGTAAAATGGAGGGCTGTGCGGAGCTGGCCGGTTAGGCTGGACCTCTCCTATTGGCTCAGTGTTTGTGACTCGTCCCCGTCAGAAGTTCCGCCCAGACTTCCGGTGGCTGTCACCATGGGGATTGGGAAAGAAGCCTTAGGCCCCACACTCAGCCTTCACCTGGCCTACCTGGCCTCTTTCCCCTCATCTAGACCGCTGTGTGGATGAAAGAAAGGATGTCGGCCAGTGAGCACGTGTCCTGATTTCCTTGGAAGGATTAGGCTCCTTGCCTGGGCAGAAGACAGCCAAGGTCAGCCTGAGCCCAGACACCTAGTGACCTGTGACACTGCAGCCAGTGATAGATGTTGATGTCCACGCTCAGGTATCCGCAGGTGGCGGATTCAGTGTGGTGGGAAGAGAAGTGGAAGTAGAGATGACACACTCACGAGGGCACGGGCCGAAGGTCAGGGAAAATAGCTGAGGTCGTGGAGCTCTAGCGGAGCCAGTCTAGGGCCCAGGCCTCCCTGCCGTACGAGGCAAAGAGGTGATCCATATGCCGCCATCCGTAGACTCTGGACGGCTGGGGCCCTGGATGCCCGGATTTGGGCCTTGTCTACCGAGAAGTGACGCACATGCGGTGTGCCACCGCAGGCTGTGGAGCAGCAGAGGGCAAAATCTTGAAAATGGGGTCTTCAGTTGACTTTGCCTGTGCTCTCCTTTGGCTGAGTGACATCGTGTGTTTCCTAGCAGGTGAAGACATTCGTGGAGAGAGGCGGTTTCCATGCGTGCAGGCAAAGTGTGTGCTGAGATGATGAGTTGCTGGAGACCAGGGTGGACTCTTCAGACCCAGAATAGGCCTCTGGCAGGTATGTGTCAATGTTTTGTGCCCATGGCACTCAGCCGGTTATTTGCATAGAATGTGATCAGCGGAATTAGTAGTCTCCGGAGAGGCTGCCACTTGTCAGCGAGCTTCACCTGGCCAGGTCCCACGGTGATGTCAAGCTTCACCTGGCCAGGTCCGCCCGTGATGTAGCTCCCCAATCAATCACTACTCTCTAGACCTTCCAGATAGACGAGCAGAACTTCTCTCCCCATGGGCCAGCAGTAGAGCCAGAGGCCTTCCCCCTTTGCTCTTTGGTCTCTAGGCCCTCTGTCAGGCACTCCAAGGTGTGAAGTGACAAGGGGGAGAAGGAAGAGATTTCAGAGAACGAAGACAAGCAGAGAGAGACAGAGAGAGGCAAGAGATGCTGAGTGGGGATGCCTTGCCTACTGATATCCTCAGGAAAGTGGGAAAGAGGTACCTGGCGTGCTCTGCCAATGCCCTGAAGCAGTCCGCACCAGGGGCTCCCTTGTGCCTGCGTAGCCTTTCCCGGGGTGTGCTCAAATGCTGTGGCCACTGGGTTTCATAGGTCACAATGGAGGGCCCTGTGTCATCTGCCTGGCGGGCCGGATCTCTGCCATCGGCTCAGTCTTGTCACCAGGCCCGTGACAAGCTCCGCCCACACTTGCGGTGGGGCGACTGTCTCTACGGTGATGGCAAAGAAGCCTTAGCCCCGCCCACCTGGCCTTCACTTCACCTACCTGGCCCTCTGACCCTCACTCAGACCTCTGTGTTGATAAAAATCAATGTCTGCCCGGGCCCAGGTGTCAGCATCTGGGATAAAGGATTCGCGACCTTGCCTGGGGCAGAAGGCAGCCTAGGTCAGCGGGTAGCTGGAAGTCTAGTGACTTGTGACACTGCTGCCAGTGACAAATGGTGACTCCCACACTCACAGATCCCCTGGTGGCAGAATGATAGTGATGGGTGGAGAAACATCGCTCCGGAGCACACGTTTAATGGGGCAGCAGCCAAAGCAAAGGCCAGGGCCAGTAGTGGACGTCGTGGAGCTGAATGGCGAGCCAGCGAAGGGCCCAAGGATCCCTCCTGTATATGGCGAACAGGTCATCCGTGTCCCCACGTCCATAAAGCATTGGACTGCTGGGGCCCAGGCTGCCAGGATTTCGGCCTTGCCTTCGGAGCCCGGCCACATAGGCAGCCTCGCAGCGGAGGCGGGGACGTGTAGACAGCAAAAATTTGGAAACTGGCCGTGTTTCCTCGATTCCCCTGGCATCGGCCTTTTTGAGCGGCTTGCTTTTTTTCCTGGTAGGATAGGGCCCTGACGGAGAAAGGCAGGATTACGTGTGCAGGAAAGGTGTGTGTTGAGAGGGTGACGACGTTGAGACCATGTTGGGATCTTTAGTCCCAGGAAAGGCCCCTGGCGGGTGTGGGTCAATGTTCTCTACCCATCCCCCTTGGTGGGGGGAGGTTTTCACCATACAAAGCAGCAGCGCAATCATTCGTCGCCGGAGAGGTTGCATCTGCCCACAAGCTCCACCTGGCCAGGGTCCGCCCCTACTGTATTGCGCGTGTCAGTCAACAGAAGCTAAGACCTTCCAGAGAGACTACCTGCTATTCTGTCCCCACGGGGAAGCAGTACAGCCAGAAGCCTCCCCCGTTCCATCTCTAGGCTCTCTCTCAGGCCCCTCATACTTGTGATGTGTCTCAGGGGTAGAATGAAGAGATTCCTCTGAGTGAACACATACAGAGAGGCCACAGATGCTGAGGAAGGGCGCCTTGCCTAGTGATATCCTAGCGTAAGTGGAAAAGAGGTACCTGCCTGCTGTCCCAGTGTGTCGAACGTGTTGACATCAGGGGTTGCCTACTGTGAAGTTATTCCCTGGGTGCCCTGGATTCTGTGGCCAAAGACGCAAGGGGCCGTTGTCTGTCCATGGGTAAAATGGAGGGGTCTGCGGAGCTGGCCGGTTAGGCTGGACATCTCCTATTGGCTCAGTGTTTGTGACTCGTCCCCGTCAGAAGTTCCGCCCAGCCTTCCGGTGGCTGTCACCATGGGGATTGGGAAAGAAGCCTTAGGCCCCACACTCAGCCTTCACCTGGCCTACCTGGCCTCTTTCCCCTCATCTAGACCGCTGTGTGGATGAAAGAAAGGATGTCGGCCAGTGAGCACGTGTCCTGATTTCCTTGGAAGGATTAGGCTCCTTGCCTGGGCAGAAGACAGCCAAGGTCAGCCTGAGCCCAGACACCTAGTGACCTGTGACACTGCAGCCAGTGATAGATGTTGATGTCCACGCTCAGGTATCCGCAGGTGGCGGATTCAGTGTGGTGGGAAGAGAAGTGGAAGTAGAGATGACACACTCACGAGGGCACGGGCCGAAGGTCAGGGAAAATAGCTGAGGTCGTGGAGCTCTAGCGGAGCCAGTCTAGGGCCCAGGCCTCCCTGCCGTACGAGGCAAAGAGGTGATCCATATGCCGCCATCCGTAGACTCTGGACGGCTGGGGCCCTGGATGCCCGGATTTGGGCCTTGTCTACCGAGAAGTGACGCACATGCGGTGTGCCACCGCAGGCTGTGGAGCAGCAGAGGGCAAAATCTTGAAAATGGGGTCTTCAGTTGACTTTGCCTGTGCTCTCCTTTGGCTGAGTGACATCGTGTGTTTCCTAGCAGGTGAAGACATTCGTGGAGAGAGGCGGTTTCCATGCGTGCAGGCAAAGTGTGTGCTGAGATGATGAGTTGCTGGAGACCAGGGTGGACTCTTCAGACCCAGAATAGGCCTCTGGCAGGTATGTGTCAATGTTTTCTGCCCATGGCACTCAGCCGGTTATTTGCATAGAATGTGATCAGCGGAATTAGTAGTCTCCGGAGAGGCTGCCACTTGTCAGCGAGCTCCACCTGGCCAGGTCCGCCCGTGATGTAGCTCCCCGATCAATCACTACTCTTTAGACCTTCCAGATAGAGGAGCAGAACTTCTCTCCCCATGGGCAAGCAGTAGAGCCAGAGGCCTTCCCTCTTTGCTCTTTGGTCTCTAGGCCCTCTGTCAGGCACTCCAAGGTGTGAAGTGACAAGGGGGAGAAGGAAGAGATTTCAGAGAATGAACACAAGCAGAGAGAGACAGAGAGAGGCAAGAGATGCTGAGTGGGGATGCCTTGCCTACTGATATCTGCAGGGAAGTGGGAAAATTGGACCCTGGCCTGCTCTGCCAATGCCCTGAAGCAGTCCGCACCAGGTTCTCCCTTGTGCCTGTGGAGCCTTTCCCAGGGTGTGCTCAAATCCTGTGGCCACTAGGTGTCATAGGTCACAATGGAGGGCCCTGTGTCGTCTTCCTGTTGGGCCAGATCTCTGCCATTTGCTGATTTTTGTCACCAGGCTCCTCATAAGCTCCGCCCACTCTTCCGGTGGGGGACTGTCTCCATGGTGATGGCAAAGAAGCCTTAGCATCGCCCACCTGGCCTTCACTTCACCTACCTGGCCTGTTGACCCTTACTCAGACCTCTGTGTTGAGGAAAATTAATTTCTGCCAGTGCCCAGGTGTCACCATCTGGAATAATGTATTCGGGACCTTGCCTGGGGCAGAAGACAGCCTAGGTCAGCTGGTATCTGGAAGTCTAGTGACCTGTGACACTGCTGCCAGGGACAAATGGTGACTCGCACACTCACTTATCCCCTGGTGGCAGAATGATAGTGATGAGTGTAGAAAGATCGCTGCGGAGCAAACGTTTAATGGGGCACCGGCCAAAGGCCAGGGGCAGAAGTGAACGTCGTGGAGCTGAATGGCGAGCCAGTGAAGGGCCCAAGGATTGTCCTGTATGTGGCAAACAAGTCATCCGTGTCCCCACGTCCATAAAGCACTGGACTGCTGGGGCCCAGGCTGCCAGGATTTTGGCCTTGCCTTCGGAGCCCGGCCACATACGGAGCCTTGCACCGGAAGCGGGGACGTGTAGACAGCAAAAATTTTGTAAATGGCAGTGCCTCCTCGATTTACCTGGCATTGGCCTTTTTTAGCGGCATGGTTTTTTTTTTAGTAGGATGAGGTACTGATGGAGAAAGGCAGGATTATGTGTGCAGGAAAGATGTGTGGTGAGAGGGTGATGATGTTCAGACCAGGTCGGATCTTTAGTCCCAGAAAAGGCCCCAGGGAGGTGTGGGTCATTGTTCTCTACCCATCCCACTTGGCCCTGGGCGGTTTTCAGCACACTAAGGATCAGCGGAAATATTAGTCTCCTGAGAGGTTGCATCTGCCCACAAGGTCCACCTGGCTAGGGTTTGCCCGTAGTGTATTGCCCACGCCAATTAACAGAAGCTAATACCGTCCAGAGAGTCTACCTGCTATTCTGTGTCCTTTGGAAAGCGGTACAGCCGGAAGCCTCCCCTGTTTAATCTCCATGCTCTCTGTCAAGCCCCTCATACTTGTGATGTTGTCAGGGGTAGAATGAAGAGATTTCCTGAATGAACACATACAGAGAGCAGCCATACATGGTGGGGAAGGGCGCCTTGCCTACTGATATCCTAACCTAAGTGGAAAAGAGGTGCCTGCCTGCTCTCCAGGTGTGTCAAACCTGTCCACAGCAGGGGTTTCCACCCATGAGGATGTTACTGGAATAAGGTTCTTGCCTCTCGCTGGTCAGGAATGAGTATATAAGGCATGTAGTTTTATCAGAGATGCTTGTAATCGGAGATTAGGAGGGCCTAGAGCAATGCCTACCCTGATCTCTCAGAATACAAGAACGGCCTGAGTTTTTAAATGTTCTTTGGCAGGATTAGGTTTGTGTGTACTTATAGGTGTAGGTGGAGATATGTTAACTAAGGTGCTTGGGTAGTAGCTTTCCAAGATGGCTTCTGTACTGGATGCTGCTGGGATTCGTAGCAGGACGTATTATGGGATGTCACGCCTGGGCATTTTCCTGCTCTCCGGGGTCTATTCCCTGGCTGGGTCTGTAGCCCCTCATTGCCGCTGGTGGAAGGTCTCACAGCGGTCACAGGTGGATGTTTTGTGCATGTCCTTGGGCCTGGTTTTCTCCAGCTTTTTCTGAAATGCAACTTTAAAGAAGTTTGTGAGCTGTTTTTAGATACCCTGCCTGCTCCGTTCCTCTGGGGAATGGCTTTGTTTTTGCACCCTGGCCTATTTCTTGTTACTTTGCAGATTTGTGGGTCCCTCTGTTCTTTGTCTTACAAAGTCTCTGGGTTCCACACTCATCCCCCTATTACCTCTCTTATAATGTAGTGTATTTCTCTTTTACTTTCTTTTCCTCTAAGCACACCAGTCTCTTCACTATTTCTCAAACAGGCACCCTCTAATCTCAGGCCTTTGCTCACTTGTCTTACTCCCCCGAGAGATTCAACCCCATGAATCTTTATGGGAATGTGGATGAAGGTCTCTGCTTCTGTAACTTCTTCTTGCTGGACTGGGGCATTGTTTTTCCTAACGGAGCAGAAGTCTTTCACTACCTGATCTAAGTTACTATCAGTATCCCATCTTAGGGAATCAGTTGGTAGCCTTGCATGACCAGGAGCTTGGCCTGACTAAAAGCTTAAACAGGCAGGGGCCGAACGTGAATAATATTATTCCTCCCGTTAAGGCTGTAGACACTACCGTGGCTTCTGTCACAGAAAGACCTTAGTGGTCTAAATCAGGGAACTATTTGTTTTAATAGCCCTTTTCTTTTTATACATTTAGACAATAGTCTTAGGAGGGCATCCCTGCCATAGTGTGTGGCATCATGGAACCCTTTTACTATTTTCCATAATAAGTACTCGGGAACATATATTCTCTCATCATTCTTCATCCATCCTGTCTCATCCTAAGAAAAAACCCTTCTTTTCTCTTAGGGCACGCACCAGGGCAGTTAGCTTTTTGGGCTGACGTTTCTGGTGGTAAAGCTCTTGTCTCAATAATACCATTCTGGCTGATAATTGTATAAAAGGGTGGCAGGGTTCAAGGTTTGGCACACTTTTAAGTTTAACTCTGGGGTATCTAGGAGGTGGGCCCCAAAAGGGTAGAAACGGAGTAATAGAGGGGAATGTTTTCTGCACTTCCCACCAAGTATCTTGACCTCCCCCTCTTTTGTTTTTTACATTCTTTGGCCCACCCCAGGAAAGGCGAAAAGTAAAGTTGTTTACCTTAAGCTTTCTGTCAACCCCAATGACTATACAGTCATGACTGGATTTTGGGTTAAAACAGGGAAGGTAGCTTTCGTGTCTAGCAAAAATTCAGTCTCCTTACCTCCCATGTCAAGAGTAACCCAAGGCTCCGTTGCGGAAATAGTGATGGTCTTCTGGCCGGAGCTGAGTGGACTTCTGGGCCTTGTCGATAGGGCTACTCTTCCTTCTCTTCCAAGAGGGACATCAGGCACTGTGGGCCTGCCTGTACTGGCTTCTGGTGGAAGTCAACTGGGTACCCTGTTATAGAACACTCAGGGCAATCCACCTTAATGGCCTCTCCTTTTTTCAATACCCACATTGGTCTGGCTTGATACTCACCAGCCGATGAAGAAATTCTTGTGGAGGCCTTCGTCTTTAAGATCCCGTTGGGTTACCTCGAGGTGGGTCCTGATGTGCTACTGCCAACAATCAGGACTTTTTCTTCATCTTCTCTTCTGCTTCCAGTTCCCTGCTCTTAAAGACCTTAAAGTTTTCCTCAACCAGTCATGAGAGTGGCATCTGGGGTCCTGCCTCTATCTTTTGCAGTTTCTTTTTAATAATAGTTAGCAAAGTCTTTTCTTTTGGACACTCAGGGTCAGACTATTTCTTAAAAGCCTCAATCAGCCTGCTGAGTTCTCTTCTGTCTGGGTAATTTCTTTTACTCTATTATAATTAACAGGCTTGGCTATACGCTTCTAAATCTTGCCTATTACACATGGAACTAAAGAGTTGGCTTTTTTTTTTCTTTTTTTTTTTTGTACCATCTCTATTGTAATCCCAATTTGGCTCCGCATTGGGGACTGTTTCTCCTCCCAGTCTGAAAATAACATGTGTTGCTTGTGGCCAGTTACCACCGTCTGTCTGTCCTCTAGCCTTAGTCAGGATCTTAATGTCTTCATCCGTACTACAACAGTGAGTTAAAATGACCATCACGTCTCTCTAGGTCAGATTAAAATTCAAGCTGCATTTCACGAACTCATCCTTAAATCTCTCAGGGTCTTCTACACACTCTCTAATCTTTTTTTTTTTTTTGCATAAATTTCTTAAAGATTTCTCCAATTTAAATATACCATAAATAGGAATTAAAGTTACCAACCATACCCTGAGTGTTGGACCAATGGGCTTTCTTCTGACTCTTGTTTTACAAAGGATGATAAACTTAACATTACCTTTAACACACAAAGTTTGTCCAGAGAAAACAGAAAATATACAAAAACTTACATGTGACAACTAAGTTTTCACCACTGGCTTTTCTTGTTGGAGGCCTTCAGTTAATCCATCTAAAACATACTAAGCATTCTCACTGAGGGCAAGCTGTCCCTCTTTGGTTTACCTATTAACAGTCAGGGGTCACTTATTCAGAAGCAGAACTGGAATCTAAGACAAGATGAAGTCTGTGCCATGAGGTTGATCTCTGAGAATCTGGTTTAAGATACATAATTTTCTGCATATTTACCCTAAACATAACTCAGTCTAATCTTTGGAGTCAGTTTTTCAAAACAGACTGAATTCTTCAAAAAAAGCACAATGCCCAGAGCAAAATCGTCTTGCTAGTTTATCTGGGCAATTGTTTATAAAAGGATACCCAAAGGCTATGGCCTGTGTGGGTTGCCCCAACTTCTATGAAAGTCAGAAATCTGGATTCTAAGAGAATTATGTACAAGTCTTTCATGGCATGATCTTGTTATAGAATCTTCGATTAAAAATATTCAATACTATCTCTTTTTAAGATCTCAGGCACCTTACAGCAAATCAGGAGGTAGAACAGAAACACTAACATTAGGCTAATTGTCTGAATTCACCACTGAAGCTGTTACCGCAAGTTCACGAGTTAGAGCCGTCTGCCGCAGATAGCCAGTTCTTGAGACGGGGTGAGGTGGGTAGGAAGAGCTTTATTAGATATACCGGTGTATGGAGACAGAGGGGAATGATCTCCTCCTAAAGTCGTCTGTCTCACCAGACTACCGATGGGTTCGGGTTTTTAAGGGAAAAGGGGCGATAAGTTTTAGGGACTTGTGGAATGTGCGCTCTTTTTCTTGTTTGGTTTTGATGGTCCTTTCTCAAACGTGTTGACTTTTTCCTGCCATTATCCCATCAGCTCAGGGCGTAGCTGGCGCCATCCTTTGTCTTATTTGACAGGCTTAGATCAATATCACTTGTTTTCCACAGTCTTAGAGGAAACATTGGTTAACACTTAACCATTTGGGGAGCTAACATCAGGATCTTACTTGGAGGCAAGGATGGGCTGGCGGAGGGAAAGAAGAGAAAGAAGGAAGAAGAGAAAAAATGGCTCAGGTACGGTTCAAAATATGGCTGAGCAGCCTGTTTCAAAACCATGACTCTAAGGCCTTTGAACCAAGGAAACAAATTTCCTGAGGTGTTTGTTCACGCATAAGCAGCATCAGTAACTGTTTTTCATGTGCCTCAGCATTCTGCCTAGCCTAAGATTGCTATTCTAATTTGTAAACTCATGGGGCAAATTTCAGACACCTTTCTGGTCATGATATCCACAACTTTGTTAAGTTTGTCAACAAGAACTTTTAATTCAAGAGTTACAATATTTAAACCCACTAGTTAGATAATTTAGGAGAAAAGAGGAATATGGTTTCTTATCTCCAGAAAGTCGGACCTTAAAGCATCAGGGGTATTCTCACATAAAACCCATAGTGCCCTTTAGTTTAGATATTTTGGTCAAGTGTTTTCAGGAAATCAGTAAAGTAAAAACTTATCTGTAGCTGACAAAAACTTAATATAGGCATGACTAATTGGTAATACATAATCCTTGATAATGAAAGAGCTGACAGAAATCAGTTACGAACCATTAACCATATTTTTAAAGAACTTCAGATGTAACGCATAATATTGAGACACAACACCATGCAGTCAGGATATATCAAGAATATACCAAGACCATTAAGGCTCTAAATACCTGAACAGCAACAAAAATCACTTCATAGGTAAATGATGTGAATTCTGCAGTCAAACCATTGGCTTTTAATGGGGTTAGACTCCAAAGATAAATCAACGAAGTTAGCAACAACCCAAAAAGAAAGAATCAGGCACTTCTTACGACTTTAAAAACATGTTCCATGTAATTTATATCATATTAAATAAACCTTTTTAGGACTTTTTATTTATGAAAATTTTTGTGGCTTTCAAACTTGTCAGGAGTTTATCGTAAGTTACCAAGAAACAATAGTTATTTAACCCAAAGATCTTTAAAAACCTTAGTTTTTCTTAAAGCCATATGGCTTGGTTTCTGACTCAGGAATCTTATTCTAATGACAGACTGAACCTTTGTCTTAGAAGCAGATTCAATTTAACATCAATAAATTACCTGAAAGATAAAACATAACTAATTGAAATAAAGTTTCTTTAAATATTCCAAATTTTCATTCGACCTTTACTATTTCTCATATTTTCCAATTTAATTTTATCAACTGGCTTTGGAAACCACAAGGTTCCTGCATAACTGACCAATTAACATTTCTCCAGGCCATTTCAGACATGTTCCATTGTGGCCTTGGCAGCTGAGGGCTGGGGGCTAAGGAGGTCTGATATTGCCCCACCCTACATACCTTTTAACTCAAGGTAGAAGACAAGATGAGCCCATTCGGATTCATTTACATACAGAGGCATTTTGAAAGGCTATCTACCCAGTAAATACCAAAGCCCTTTAGCAATTTTGTAAAGGAATCCAATTGGTAGCTAGGGAGACTGGAAGCTGGAGGGAGTAATCCCAATTCCAGACATTTTGAAAGGCAAAAGACAACAATTTCTTTCTCTTTTGCTGTTCTGAAGCTACTTTTCCTTTAAGACAAAATTACCTTTTTTCTTCAAACCACCTACAGCAAAAGATGACCAATTGCTCAGTAAACAGCCCAATCAGCAAATTCTCAGAAATCTCTACAAGCATGCTCCAATTCAACCTGAATTTCTCTTCACCAATTAGTTTCTATACAACACACACATTACACATAAGACACAGAGGCGACTGAGACAACCTCACAGCCTCAATCTCCCATAGAGCCCCGGTCACATATAAGACAAACAGAGAAAGCTCGGACTAGACAAGTCAGAAATGGCTTAGTGAGGCCTAACACGTTACTAGGCATATCTGAATCTCCACTTTGATTTTCCGGATACCTCTTAACCCCAATACAGAAGAAAGGGGCTTCAATCTCTCCATCTAAACAGAGACCTCTACATCCATTCCCCCAGAAACACGGTGTACCATCTAAAATAGAGGCAGACAATATCCAGACGCAAAAAAAAGACGACTGGAACAAGTGGCTGGGCAAAAGGCCAGCTTGAGAGGAGAGCAAAGAGAGGAAAAGGGGCAGGCTGCAGTTCCTGCCAAGAATGCACTACCAACAGGTCAGAAATTCCTTACTCCCTGGGGTCAAACAGAAGGTGTCCCTTGGTCCCTAGGGCTTGAGAGCCCATCGCTCTGGGGATGCTCCGTGGAATGTGTCCCTTGGTCGCTAGTGTCAAATGACCCATCTCACTGGGGACAATGCTGAGACCTTTCTGTAGTAATTTCTGATGGGGAGATCCCCAGTCCCTAAGGTTTAAGGTATCTCTTAGTCCCTAGGGTCAAATGACCTGTCGCACTGGAGACCCTTTAGAAGGTGTCCCTTGGTCCCTAGGGTCAGTTTAGGCCCGTCACTCTGGGGATGCTTCACCCTTCACTAGTGCCTCCAGCCCCCATAGTATGAGACACCCGTCCATGGAGGACTCCCGGGTGGCCTTACCCGGGTGACGACTCATCTGCCACTTGGATTGCTTTTGAGCCCTCATCATTGTACTTCACATTTCCAAGGAAAAACAGACGCAACAACAGGAAGTTTGCTTGGGAGGAAAATGAAACTAAGGTCGGGCCATGAGGAGTAAAGGGGAGAAGTCCTTACCCGGCGGAGAAACGCAAGAATAAATCAGTCTCAGCAGCTGCTTCATTCACCGCCAGGGTCAGGGAATTCTCCTCTCCACTGCCTTGGGTCCAGGAACGGGATGCAAAGGATCCCTTTGTGCCTCCTGGCTCACCAAAATTGTTACCGGAATAAGGTTCTTGCCCCTTACTGGTCAAGAATGAGCAGGTAAGGCATGTAGTTTTCCACAAGAGCGAAGCATTTTTGAAGAGTCTCGCAAGCAGAGACAAGGAGAGCCTAGAGCAAGGCTTACCCTCATCTCACAGAACAAAAGACAGGCCCGAGTTTTTCAAAGTTCTTGGGCAGGAAAAGATTCATGTTTATTCATAGGCTCAGGCCAGGGTTATGTTAACTAAGGTGCAGCCGCAGCAGCTTCCCAAGATGGCTCCTGTCCTGGAGGCCTCTGAGATTCGTAGCAGGACTTATTATGGGGTGTCACACCTGTGCAGTCTCCCACTCTCTGGGTTCAATTCCCTGGCTGGGGCTGTAGCCCCTCACCGCCCCTGGTGGAAGGTCACACGTGTATGTTCTGCACATGTCCCTGGGTCTGGTTTTCTCCAGCTGCTTCTGAAAGTCAGAAGGGGGCCCTTCGGTTCCTTATCTTACGAAGTCTCTAGGTTCCACACTCAGCCCCTATTTCCTCTCTTATAATACAGTCTATTTCTCTTTTACTTGCTTCTCCTCTAACCACACCAGTCTCTTTGTTATTTCTCAAACAGGCACCCTCTAATCTCAGGCCTTTGACCCCTGTCTTATAACCATAGCAGCCTCTTTGCTATTTCTCAAAGAGTCACACTCCGATCTCAGGGCCTTTGCTACCTGTCTTAAAGATATTCTCTGGGTGTGCTTAATTCCTGTGGCCAAAGCCAGGAAAAGGCAGTTGAGTGTCCACAGATGAAATGGAGGACTCTTCGGAACTGGCCAGTTAGACCGGAATTCTCCTGTTGCCTCAGTGTTTGTGACCTGTCCCATCAGAAGTTCCACCCAGTCTTCTGGTAGCTGCCACTACGGTGATTGGGAAACAAACCTTAGCCCCTGCAGTGGACCTTCACCTGGCCTACCTGGCCTCTTGACCCTCATCCAGAACGCTGTGAGAATGAAATAAAGGATGTAGGCCAATGACCAAGTGTCCTCATTTCCTTTGAAGGATCAGAGCCCTTGCCTGGGGCAGAAGACAGCCAAGGTCAGCCTGAGCCTAAACACCTAGTGACCTGTGACACTGTCACCAGTGATAGATGTTGATTTCCATGCTCACCTATCCGCAGGTGACAGATTCAGAGTGGTCGGAGAAGTGTAGCTAGAGATCACACACTCATGAGGGCACGGGCCAAAGGTCAGGGAAAATACCTGACGTTGTGGAGCTCAAGCAGAGCCAGTCTAGGGCCCAAGCCTCCCTCCTGTACGTGGCAAACAGGTGATACATATGCCCACATCCGCAGACTCTGGACAGCTGGGGCCCTGGATGGCTGCATTTCAGCCTTGTCTTCTGAGATGTGACGCACATGCAGTGTGCCACCGGAGGCTGTGGACTAGCAGAGGGCAAAATCTTAAAAATGGGGGCTTCAGTTGACTTTGCCTGTGCTCTCCTTTGGCTGAGTGACATGCTCTTTTTCCTAGCAGGAGAAGGCATTCATGGAGAAAGGCAGATTTGATGTGTACAGGCAAGGTATGTGCTGAGAAGATGACACTGTAGAGACTAGGATGGGATTTTCATACCCAGGCTAGGCGTCTGGCAGGTATGTTTCAGTGTTTTCTGTCCATTCCCCTAGGCCTGGTTTTTCCATACCATGTCTCAGCCAAATTAGTATTCTCCGCAAAGGCTTCCATCTGCCTGCAAGCTTCACCAGGCCAGGGTCTGCCTGTGGTATGTAGCTCCCCTCAACAATCACTACTATCAAGACCTTCTACATAGATTGCCTGCTCTTCTCTGCCCATAGGCAAGCAGTACAGCCAGAGGCCTCCACCTTTTCATCTCTACTCTCTCAGACACTCCAAGTTGTGATGTGTCTGTGGAGTAGAATGAAGAAATTTTGTAGGAAGAACTCATACAGAGACAGAGAGAGGCCAGAGATGCTGAGTGGGGATGCCTTACCTACTGATATGCTCAGGAAAGTTGAAAAGAGGTACCTGGCCTGCCCCCCCAATGCCCTGAACCTCTCTGCACCAGGGGCTCCCATCTGCCTGCTTAGCTTTTCCCAGGTTGTGGTAAAATCATGTGGCCACAGCCAGAGGTGGCCACTAAGTGTCATAGGTCACAATGGAGGGTGCTATGTCATAGGTCAGGTGGGCCAGATCTCTCCCATTGGCTTAGTACTTCTGACCTGGCCCCTCAGAACCTGTGCCCACTCTTCCAGGGACTGAAAACATGGTGATGGTGAACAAGCTTTATCCCCTCACACCCATCCTTCACCTGGCCTGCTGACCTGACCCAGACCTCAGTGTTCATAAAAATTAATGTCCACCATGGCCCAGGTGTCACCATCTGGGATAAAGGATTCACGCCCTTGCCTGGGGCAGAAGACAGCCAAGGTCAGCTTGTGCCTAGAACTCTAGTGACTTGTGACACTGCTACCAGTGATGGTGATTTCCACGATCACATATCCACTGGTGGCAGAATAATAGTGACAGGACGGGAAATATGGCTAGAGAGCACACATTCACGGAGGCATCAGAGTCCAGGGCCAGTAGTGGACGTCGCGGAGCTGAATGGCGAGCCAGTCTAGTGCCCAAGGCTCCCTCCTGTATGTGGCAAACAGGTCATCCATGTCCCCACATCCAGAAACCACTGGACTGCTGGCACCCTGGCTGCCAGGATTTTGGCCTTGTCTTCAGAGGGCAGCTACATAAGCAGTGTTCCACCGGAGTCAGTGGTCCTGTCGGGAACAAAAATCAGAAAATGGCAGCTTCAATTCATTTGGGTGGTACTGCCTTTGACTGAGTGGCATGCTATTTTTCCTAGCAAGATAAGGCATTCACGGAGAAAGGCAGAATTATATGTGCAGGCAAGGTCTGTGCTTGTAAGGCTATGAGGATGAGACCAGGTTGGCATTTTTAGTCCCAGGAGAGATGCCTGGCAGGTATAGGTCAATGTTATCTGCCCATTCCATTTGGCAGGGTTTTTTTGCCATACAAAGGATCAGCAGAATTACTAGTTGCCAGAGAGGCTTGCATCTGCCTGCAAGCTCCACCTGGCCAGGGTTCATCCGTGGTGAATTTCCTGTGTAAGTCAATAGTATCTAAGACCATACAGATAGACTACGTGCTATTCTCTGCCCATGGGGAACCAGTACAGCCAGAAGCCGTCCCCCTATCATCTCCAGGCTCTCTGTGAGGCACTGGTACTTGTGATGTTTCTCAGGGTGGAATGAAGAGAACTCTCTGAAGGAATGCATACAGAGAGGGACCACAGACGCTGAATAAGGACACCTTGCCCACTGATATCCTCAAGTAAGTGGAAAAAAGGCACTTGGCCTACCTTCCCAGTGTCTTGAACCTGTCCACATCAGGGTTTGTCACATGTAAGGATATTCCCTGGGTGTGCTCAATTTCCGAGGTCAATGCCAGAAGAGGCAGTTGAGTGTCAGTGGACAAAATGGAGGACTCTGCGGAATTGGCCAGTTAGGGTGGACATCTCCTATTGGCTCAGTGTTTGTGACCCATCTCATCAGAAGTTCCGCCCTATCTTCCAGTGGCTGTCTCCATGGGAATAGGGAAAGAAGCCTTAGCCCCGCCCACTTGTCTTTGACCTGGAATACCTGGCTTGTTGACCCTCACACAGACCCCTGTGTTGATGAAAAAAATAATGTCCACGAGTGCCCAAGTGTCATCATTTCATTTGAAGGATTAGGGCCCTTTCCTTGGGCAGAAGACAGCCATGGTCACTCTGAGTCTAGATACCTAGTGACCTGTGACACTGCCGCAAGTGATAGGTATTGATTTCCATGTTCACATATCCCCTGGTGGCAGATTCAGAGTGGTTGGAGGAGGAATGGAGCTAGAGAGCACATAGTCACGGGGGCAAGGGCCAAAGGTCATGAAAAAACCAGACGTCATGGAGCTCAAGTGGGAGCCTGTCTAGGGCCCAGGGCACCCTCCTGTACATGGCAACCAGGTCATCCATATCCCCACATCCACAGACACTGGAATACCGTTGCCCTGGCTGCCAGGATTTCGGCCTTGTCTTAGGAGACCTGACACATGTGCAGTGTGTCACCGGAGGCTGTGGACCAGCAGACAGCAAAATTTGGAAAATGGTAGTTTCAGTTGTCTTTTCCTGTACTCTCCTTGGTGGAGTTTGCCATGCTGTATTTCCCAGCAGGAGAAGGCATTCATGAAGGAAGGCAGGTTTGATGTGTGCAGGTAAGGTGTGTGCTGAGATGACAAGTTGGAGACCAGAGTGTGATCTACAGACCCAAGCTAGGCCTCTGGCAGGTATGTGTCAGTGTTTTCTGCCCATTCCCCTTGGCCAAGTTTTTCCGTACCATGTGTCAGCCAAACTTTGTACTCTCCACAAAGTTTCCATCTGCCTGCAGGAGTCACCAGACCAGGGTCTGCCGGTGGTATAGCTCCTCTCAACAATCAAGACCTTCTACACAGACTACCTGCTCTTCTCTGCCCATAGGCAAGCAATACAGCCAGAGGCCTCCACCCTTTGATCTCTACTCTCTCAGACACTCCAAGCTGTGATGTGTCTCTGGGGTAGAATGAAGAGATTTTGTAGCATGAACACAGAGACAGAGAGAGGCAAGAGATGCTGAGTGGGGATGCCTTGCCTACTGATATCCTCAGGAAAGTGGAAAAGAGGTACCTGGCCTGCTCTCCCAATGCCCTGAACCTCTCCACACCAGAGGCTCCCATCTGCCTGCATAACCTTTACCAGGTTGTGCTGAAATCGTGTGGCCACAGCCAGAGGTGGCCACTAAGTGTCATAGCTCACAATGGAGGGCCCTATGTCGTTGGCCAGGATGTCCAGATCTCTCCCATTGGCTCAGTACATGTTACCGAGCCCCTCAGAAGCTGCACCCGCTCTTCCAGTAGCTGTCTCCGTGGTGATGGTGAACAAGCCTTAGCCACGCTAACCCAGACTTCACCTGGCCTGCCGACCCTCACCCGGCCCTCTGTTTTGATAAAGATTAGTGTCCGCTATGTCCCAGGAGTCACCATCTGGGATAAAGGATTCGGGCACTTGCTTGGGGCAGAAGACAGCTAAGGTCAGCTTGTGCCTAGATCTATAGTGACTTGTGACACTGCTGCCAGTGATAGATGGTGACTTCCACAGTTACATATCTGCTGGTGGCAGAATGATAGTGACGGGTAGAGAAATATCGCTAGAGAGCACATGTTCAATGAGGCACAGGCCAAAGGCCAGGGCCAGTAGTGGACGTCGTGGAGACAAATGACGAGCCAGTCAAGGGCCCAAGGATCCCTCCTTTATGTGGCAAACCGCTGGACTACTGGGGCCCTTGCTGCCAGGATTTCAGCCTTGTCTTTGGAAGAAGGCCACATACACAGTGTTCCACCAGAGACAGTGTACCTGTCGGGAGCAAAAACTGGAAAATGGCAGTTTCACTTCATTTGGGCAGTACTGCCTTTGACTGAGTGGCATGCTATTTCTCCTAGTAGGATAAGGCATTGACAGGGAAAGGCAGAATTATGTGTGCAGGCAAGGTGTGTGCTAAGAGGGTGATGAGGTTGAGACCAGGTTGGGACCTTTAGTTCCAGGAGAGGCCCCTGGCAGGTGTGGGTCAATGTTCTCTGCCCATCCCACTTGGCCAGGGGTTTTTTACCATACAAATGATCAGTGGAATTATTTCTCGCCGGAGAGGTTGCATCTGCCTACAAGCTCCACCTGGCCAGGTCCACGAGTGGTGACTTTCCCATGTAAGTCAACAGTATCTGAAACCATCCAGATAGACTACCTACTATTCTCTGCCTGTGGGGAACCAGTACAGCCAGAAGCCTTCCCCCTATCATCTCCAGGCTCTCTCTCAGGCCCCTCGTACTTGTGATGTGTCTCAGGGGTAGAATGAAGAGAACTCTCCAAGGGACCACATACAGAAAGGGACCATGGATGCTAAATAAGGCCACCTTGCCTACTGATATCCTCAAAAAAAAAAAAAAAAAAAAAAAAAACCCAGTGCCGTCGAGTCAGTTCTGACTCATAGTGACCCTATATTCTCAAGTAGGTGGAAAAGAGGTACTTTGTCTGCTCTCCCAGTGTTTTGAAAATGTCCACATCAGGGGTTGCCAGAAGTAAAGATATTCCCTGGGTGTACTCAATTCCTGTGGCCAAAGCCAGAAGAGGCTACTGAGTATCAATGGACAAAATAGAGGACCCTCAGGAACTGGCCAGTTAGGGGCGGACCTCTCTTATTGGCTCAGTGTTTGTGACCAGTCCCAACAGAAGTTCTGCCCAGTCTGCCGTGGCTGTCTCCATGGTGACTGGGAAAGAAGCTTTAGCCCCACCTACTTGGCCTTCACCTGGCCTGCTGACCCTCACTGTGACCCCCGTGTTGATGAAAAAAATAATGTCCGCCAGTGCCCAAAGTGTCATCATTTCCTTTGAACAATTACAGCTCTTGCCTGGGACAGAAGACAGCCAAGGTCAGCCTGAGCCTAAATACCGGGTTACCTGTGACACTGCCGCCAGTGATAGATGTTGATTTCGACACTCACGTATCCCTGATGGTTTCCCACGTCAATAAACAGTTTCTAAGACCATCCAGATAATCTATCTGATATTCTCTGCTTATGGGGAACCGGTACAGCCAGAAGTCTTTGCCCTTTCATCTCCAGTTTCTCCCTCAGGCACTTGTGATGTTTCTCAGGGTTAGAATAAAGAGATATCTATGAATGAACACATCCAGAGAGGGACCATAAATGCTGAGTGAGGTCACCTTGCCTACTGATATCCTCAAATAAGTGGAACACAGGGACCTAGCCTGCTCTCCCAGTATGTTCAACCTGTCCACATCCAAGGCTAGTTTAATATTAGAAAAACCATTAACGTAATCCATCACATAAATAAAAGACAAAAACCACGCGATCTTATCAATTGATGCAGAAAAGGCATTTGACAAAGTCCAACACCTATTTATGATAAAAACTCTCACCAAAATAGGAATTGAAGGAAAATTCCTCAACATAATAAAGGGCATCTATGCAAAGCCGACAGCCAACATCACTCTAAATGGAGAGAACCTGAAAGCATTTCCCTTGAGAACGGGAATCAGACAAGGATGCCTTTTATCACCGCTCTTATTCAACATTGTGCTAGAAGTCCTAGCCAGAGCAATTAGGCTAGACAAAGAAATAAAGGGCATCCAGATTGGCAAGGAGGAAGTAAAATTATCTCTATTTGCAGATGACATGATCTTATACACAGAAAACCCTAAGGAATCCTCCAGAAAACTACTGAAACTAATAGAAGAGTTTGGCAGAGTCTCAGGTTATAAGATAAACATACAAAAATCACTTGGATTCCTCTACATCATCAAAAAGAACATCGAAGAGGAAATAACCAAATCAATACTATTCACAGTAGCCCCCAAGAAGATGAAATACTTAGGAATAAATCTTACCAAGGATGTGAAAGACCTATACAAAGAAAACAAAGCTCTACTACAAGAAATTAAAAAGGACATACTTAAGTGGAAAAACATACCTTGCTCGTGGATAGGAAGACTTAACATAGTAAAAATGTCTATTCTACCAAAAGCCATCTATACATACAATGCACTTCTGATCCAAATTCCAATGTCATTTTTTAAGGTGATAGAGAAACAAATCACCAACTTCATATGGAAGGGAAAGAAGCCTCGGATAAGCAAAGCATTACTGAAAAAGAAGAAAGAGGGAGGCCTCACTCTACCTGATTTCAGAACCTATTATACAGCCACAGTAGTCAAAACAGCCTGGTATTAGTACAACAACAGGCACATAGACCAATGGAACAGAATTGAGAACCCAGATATAAATCCATCCACATATGAGCAGCTGATATTTGACAAAGGCCCAGTGTCAGTTAATTGGGGAAAAGATAGTCTTTTTAACAAATGGTGTTGTCATAACTGGATATCCATTTGCAAAAAAATGAAACAGGACCCATACCTCACACCAACCACAAAAACTAACTCCAAGTGGATCAAAGACCTAAACATAAAGACTAAAACGATAAAGATCATGGAAGAAAAAATAGGGACAACCTTAGGAGCCCTAATACAAGGCATAAACAGAATACAAAACATTACCAAAAATGATGAAGAGAAACCAGATAACTGGGAGCTCCTAAAAATCAAACACCTGTGCTCATCTAAAGACTTCACCAGAAGAGTAAAAAGACCACCTACAGACTGGGAAAGAATTTTCAGCTATGACATCTCCGACCAGCGCCTGATCTCTAAAATCTATATGATTCTATCAAAACTCAACCACAAAAAGATAAACAACCCAATCAAGAAGTGTGCAAAGGATATGAACACACACTTCACTAAAGAAGATATTCAGGCAGCTAACAGATACATGAGAAAATGCTCTCGATCATTAGCCATTAGAGAAATGCAAATTAAAACCACGATGAGATTTCATCTCACTCCAACAAGGCTGGCATTAATCCAAAACACAGAAAATAATAAATGTTGGAGAGGCTGCGGAGAGATTGGAACTCTTATACACTGCTGGTGAGAATGTAAAATGGTACAACCACTTTGGAAATCTATTTGGCATTATCTTAAACAGTTAGAACTACCATACAACCCAGAAATCCCACTCCTCGGAATATACCCTAGAGAAACAAGAGCCTTCACACAAACAGATATATGCACACCCATGTTTATTGCAGCTCTGTTTACAATAGCAAAAAGCTGGAAGCAACCAAGGTGTCCATCAACGGATGAATGGGTAAATAAATTGTGGTATATTCACACAATGGAATACTACGCATCGATAAAGAACAGTGACGAATCTGTGAAACATTTCATAACATGGAGGAACCTGGAAGGCATTATGCTGAGCGAAATTAGTCAGAGGCAAAAGGACAAATATTGTATAAGACCACTATTATAGGATCTTGAGAAATAGTATAAACTGAGAAGAACACATACTTTTGTGGTTACGAGGGGGGGGAGGGAGGGAGGGAGGGAGAGGGATTTTTACTGATTAATTAGTAGATAAGAACTGCTTTAGGTGAAGGGAAGGACAACAGTCAATACATGGAAGGTCAGCTCAATTGGACTGGACGAAAAGCAAAGAAGTTTCCGGGATAAAATGAATTCTTCAAAGGTCAGCGGAGCAAGGGCGGGGGTTTGGGGACCATGGTTTAAGGGGACTTCTAAGTCAATTGGCAAAATAATTCTATTATGAAAACATTCTGCATCCCACTTTGAAATGTGGCGTCTGGGGTCTTAAATGCTAACAAGCGGCCATCTAAGATGCATCAATTGGTCTCAACCCACCTGGAGCAAAGGAGAATGAAGAACACCAAGGTCACACGACAACTAAGAGCCCAAGAGACAGAAAGGGCCACATGAACCAGAGACCTACATCATCCTGAGACCAGAAGAACTAGTTGGTGCCCAGCCACAATCGATGACTGCCCTGACAGGGAGCACAGCAGAGAACCCCTGAGGGAGCACGAGATCAGTGGGATGCAGACCCCAAATTCTCATAAAAAGACTAGACTTAATGGTCTGACTGAGACTAGAGGAATCCTGGCGGACATGGTCCCCAAACCTTCTGTTGGCACAGGACAGGAACCATCCCCGAAGACAACTCATCAGACATGAAAGGGATTGGACAGTGGGTAGGAGAGAGATGCTGATGAAGAGTGAGCTAATTATATCAGGTGGACACTTGAGACTGTGTTGGCATCTCCTGTCTGGAGGGGAGATGGGAGGATAGAGAGAGTTGGAAGCTGGCAAAATTGTCACGAAAGGAGAGACTGGAAGGGCTGACTCATTAGGGGAAAGCAACTGGGAGTATGGAGTAAGATGTATATAAACTTATATGTGACAGTCTGACTTGATTTGTAAACGTTCACTTGAAGCTCAATAAAAGTTAATAATAAAAAAAAACAGCTTTTGGCTTTGTTAATTCTTTCAATTGTTTTTCTGTTCTCTAATTCATTTAGTTCAGCTCTAATTTTTATTATTTGTTTTCTTCTGGTGCCTGATGGATTCTTTTGTTGCTCACTTTCTATTTGCTCAAGTTGTCGGGACAGTTCTCTGATTTTGGCTCTTTCTTCTTTTTGTTTGTGTGCATTTATCGATATAAATTGACCCCTGAGCACTGCTTTCACTGTGTCCCAGAGGTTTTGATAGGAAGTGTTTTCATTCTCGTTGCATTCTATGAATTTCTTTATTCCCTCCTTAATGTCTTCTATAACCCAGTCTTTTTTCAGCAGGGTATTGTTCAGTTTCCAAGTATTTGATTTCTTTTCCCTAATTTTTCTGTTATTGATTTCCACTTTTATGGCCTTGTGGTCTGAGAAGATGCTTTGTAATATTTCAGTGTTTTGGATTCTGCAAAGGTTTGTTTTATGACCTAATATGTGGTCTATTCTGGAGAATGTTCCACGTGCGCTAGAAAAAAAATTATACTTTGTAGCAGTTGGGTGGAGAGTTCTGTATAAGTCAATGAGGTCAAGTTGGTTGACTATAGCAATTAGGTCTTCCGTGTCTCTATTGAGCTTCTTACTGGATGTCCTGTTCTTCTCCAAAAGTGGTGTGTCGAAGTCTCCTAGTATAATTGTGGAGATGTCTATCTCATTTTTCAGTTATGTTAAAGTTTGTTTTATGTATCTTGCAGCCCTGTCATTGGGAGCATAAATATTTAATACGGTTATATCTTCCTGGTCAATTGTCCCTTTAATCATTATGTAGTGTCCTTCTTTATCCTTTGTGGTGGATTTAACTTTAAAGTCTATTTTGTCAGAAATTAATATTGCTACTCCTGCTCTTTTTTGCTTATTGTTTGCTTGATATTTTTTTCCATCCTTTGAGTTTTTGTTTGTTTGTGTCCCTAAGTCTAAGGTGTGTCTCTTGTAGGCAGCATGTAGGCGGATCGTGTTTCTTTATCCAGTCTGAGACTCTCTGTCTCTTTATTGGTGCATTTAGTCCATTTACATTCAGCGTAATTATAGATAAGTATGTGTTTAGTGTTGTCATTTTGATGCCTTTTTATGTGTGTTGTTGACAATTTCATTTTTCTACTTACTTTTTTGTGCTGAGACGTTTTTCTTGTAGATTGTGTGTTCCTCATTTTCATAGTATTTGACTTTGTGTTTGCTGAGTCGTTATGTTTTTCTTGGTTTTTATTTTGAGTTATGGAGTTGTTATACCTCTTTGTGGTTACCTTAATATTTACCCCTATTTTTCTAAGTAAAAACCTAACTCGTATTGTCCTATATTGCCTTGTATCTCTCTCCATATGGCAGTTCTGTGCCACCTGTATTTAGTCCCTCTTTTTGATTATTGTGATCTTTTACATATTGACTTCAATAATTCCCTGTTTTGAGCATTTTTTTTTCTTTTTAAAATTAACCTTAATTTGTTTTTGTGATTTCCCTATTTGAGTTCGTATCAGGATGTTCTGTTCTGTGACCTTGTGTTGTGCTTGTATCTGATATTATGGGTTTTCTGACCAATTTCCTTTAGTATTTCTTGTAGCTTTGGTTTGGTTTTTGCAAATTCTCTAAGCTTGTGTTTATCCGTAAATGTTTTAATTTCACCTTCATATTTGAGAGAGAGTTTTGCTGGATATATGATCCTTGGTTGGCAGTTTTTCTCCTTCAGTGCTCTATATATGTCATCCCATTCCCTTCTTGCCTGCATGGTTTCTGCTGAGTAGTCTGAACTTATTCTTATTGATTCTCCTTTGTAGGAGACCTTTCTTTTATCCCTGGCTGCTTTTAAAATTTTCTCTTTATCTTTGCTTTTGGCAAGTTTGATGATAATATGTCTTGGTGATTTTCTTTTTGGATCAATCTTAAATGGGGTTCGATGAGCATCTTGAATAGATATCCTTTTGTCTTTCATGATGTCAAGGAAGTTTTCTGCCAGCAGATCTTCAACTATTTTCTCTGTGTTTTCTGTTATCTCTCCCTGTTCTGGGACTCCAATCACACGCAAGTTATTCTTCTTGATAGAGTCCCACATGATTCTTAGGGTTTCTTCATTTTTTTTAATTCTTTTATCTGATTTTTTTTCAGCTATATTGGTGTCAATTCCCTGGTCCTCCAGATTTCCCATTCTGCATTCCAGTTGCTTGAGTCTGCTCCTCTGACTTCCTATTGCATTGTTTAATTCTGTAATTTTATTGTTAATCTTTTGGATTTCTGAATGCTGTCTCTCTATGGATTCTCGCAACTTATTAATTTTTCCACTATGTTCTTGAATAATCTTTTTGAGTTCTTCAACTGTTTTATCAGTGTGTTCCTTGGCTTTTTCTGTAGATTGCCTTATTTCATTTCTGAGGTCATCCCTGATGTCTTGAAGCATTCTGTAATTAGTTTTTTATATTCTGCATCTGGCAATTCCAGGATTGTATCTTCATTTTGGAAAGATTTTGATTCTTTAGTTTGGGGAGTTGTAGAAGCAATCATGGTCTGCTTCTTTATGTGGTTTGATACCAACTGCTGTCTCCGAGCCATCACTAAGATATTGTAGTGATTTGTTTTATATTTGCTCACTGAGTCTTATCTTGTTTTGTTTTCTCTCAATATACGTAGATGGGCTACTAGATTGTGCTGTCTTGATTGTTGTAGCCCTTGAGTCAGTTATGTCCTATTACCAGCTCATTTGGGCTGTTACCAGATGTATAAGCCTAAGAGTCCATTCACTATTCTTGAGTAGAATCTGATTTTGGGTCATCAAGTGTGTGGTGTAGACTTTCACCTATCCACCTAGAGAAGTAGTGGTGATAGTTATGTGCACCAGATTCTAGTAGCAGCAGGGGTTCACACTCTAGGGGGGGCAGGATGGTGACAGGCTTCCCCCAAGTGCCAGTGAGGTAGGTGTGTCTCTATTCCTAAAGCACTTTGGTGGGTGGGCTCCGCAGCTGTACCTTAGGCACCAAATGCATGTACCTCTACAGATTGGTAGGTGTCACCCCCCTTAGACCCCTAAAGAAGGAGGTTAGGTGGTCTGGGGGGAGCTTCATCCCTCAGTTCCCTGTTGTGGGTCAGTGAGGGCTCTGTTGAATATACAGAGGTATCAGACCTGGGAAACTTGTCTTTCCAGTAATCTGCTAAAACAATTACAGTCAGATCCCTATCAGAAATGCCTTTGCAGTATAATAGCCACCTTGTTCCCTGTAGGGATGAAAGCCCAAGACTGTGGATCACATATTCTTGGCCGGAGCGGGTTCTGTGTTTTTAGTCCAATTAGGGAAGGATTTTTGGTCCCTGGGTTTTTTTAGCTGCTTCTCTCAGGCCAGGAGAATGGGTTAGGAAAAGACCAAAAAAAAAAAAGAAAGAAAAACTGCAGAGCAGTTTACTCTCTGGCTCAGGAAATTCCAATGTTAATGAAGCCGCCTGGGAAGGGGAGGGGAGAGGTCAGATAAACAGGAGAGAATAAAACCCGGAATATAGACAAAGTTACTTATCTTGCTTGGGATGACTGTTTTATCTGAGATTCCCAAGGTGGGTGCATCGACTGTGTGCGCTGGCTTGGTAGAGATTGCCCCCAAGGGTCAGGCCCACGTCCCTAGCTTGCTGTGGTTAGTTCCTCCGCTCTCAGTCCACAGCCCAGCGCCAAGGTTCCCCGGCTGGGATGCTGCACTCCCAGCTCCAAAGCCAGTCGCTGCCTCCCGGTGACTTCTCCTCCTTTCAGCCACGTCGCTGCACTGCCTGCGTGTACTGGCGGGGCTTCCCCTGAGGTCAGCTCAGGGGGCTAGGGCTGCGCCCCGTGTTTGTACCCTCTCAGGATGCCGTGCTCAGCTCCCCTGCGCCCAGTCCTAAGCCTGGCACCAAGGTTTCCTGACTGGGACGCTGGCTCCAGGCTCCGAAAACAGTCGCTGCTTCCCCGTGGTTGTTCGTTCTCAGTCTCTGTCACTCAGGTCAACTCTTTAGATCTGTGTTTGATGGTCAGGGTTCGTAGATTGTCATGTATGTGATTGACTCACTTGTTTTTCTGAGTCTTTTTTGCAAGAAAGTTCCGAGGTAGCTTCTACCCAGTCAGCCATCTTGGCTCCGCCTCTCCTGTCTTTCTTTTTAAGTTAGAATTTTATTCTTCGTTTTTCTCCAGCTCTGTCCATGACCTTCTATTGTGATCCCTGTCAGAGCACTCAGTGGTGGTAGCCGGGCACCATCTATTTGTACTGGACTCAGGCCGGTGGAGGCCATCGTAGATGTGGTCCGTTACTCCTTTGGACTAATTTTTCTCTTATGTCTTTAGTTTTCTTCATTCTTCCTTGCTCCTGAAGGGGTGATACGAGTGGAGTATCCTAGATGGCCACTTACAGGCTTTAAGACTCCAGACGCTACTCCCCAAAGTAAAATGTAGAACATTTTCTTTATAAACTATGTGATGCCAATTGAGCTAGACATTACCCGAGACCGTGGTCCCCACAGCCCTCAGCCCAGTAATTTGGTCCCTCAGGGAGTTTGGATATGTCAGTGGAGCTTCCACGGCCTTGCCTTGTACAAGTTGTGCTGGCTTTCCCATTATTGTTTACTGCCTTACCCTTCACCAAAGATACCACTTATGAATTGTCTATTTAGTGTTTCTCCAGTCCCCCTCCCTTGCCTCGTAACCATCAAAGATTGTTTCTTTTTCTGTATAAACCTTTTCAGTACGGTAGTCGTCTCATACAATATTTGTCCGTTTGTGATTAACTTATTTCACTCAGCATAATGCACTCCAGATTCAGATTCATCCATGTTATGACACGCTTCACAGATTCATCGTTGTTCTTTATCATTGTTTAATACTCCATTGTGTGTATGTACCACAGTTTGCTTATCCATTCATCCATTAATGAGCATCTAGGTTGTTTCCACCTTTTTGCTATTGTGATCGATACTGCAATGAACATGGGTGTTCTTATGTCCTGTGACGACTCCTATTTCTCTAGCATATATTCCTAGGAGTGGGATTGCTGGATCATATGGTATTTCTATTTCTAGCTTTCTTAGGAAGTGCCATATTATTTTCCAAAATGGTTGTATCATTTTGCATTCCCACCAGCAATGCATAAGAGTTCCGATCTCTCTGCAGCCTCTCCAACATTTCCTATTTCCTGTTTTAGTGATTTGGGCCGGTAATCCTGGGTTGAGAAGGTAGCTCATTGTGATTTGAATTGCATTTCTCTGGTGGGGAATGGCTAGTGAATTGTGAGCATTTCTGCATATGTCTGTTGGCCTCTTAAATATTTTTTTTGGTGAAGTATCTGTTCATTTCCTTTGCCCATTTTTTCTCCTTTTTTATTTTTCATTTTATTGTACTTTAGATGAAGGTTTACAGAACAAACTAGTTTCTCATCAAAGAGTCAGTACACAAATTGTTTTATGACATTGGTTAACAACCCCATGACATATCAACACTCTCCACTCTCAACTCTGGTTTCCCCATTACCAGATTTCCTGTTACCCCCTACCTTCCAGTCCCTGCCCCAGGGCTGGTGCTCCCCTTCAGTCTTGCTTTGTTCCATGGACCTGTTCAATTTTTTGGCTAAAGGGTGAACCTCAGGAGCAACCTGAAAGGGTGCCTGGGGGCCATACTTTCAGGGTTTCTCCAATCTCTGTCAGGCCAGCAAGCCTGATCTTTCTTTTTGAGTTGGAATTTTCTTCTACATTTTTCTATAGCTCTGTCTGGGACCCTAAATTGTGATCCATGTCACAGGAGTCAGTATTGGTAGCCAGGCACCATCTTGTTGTTCTGGACTCAGTCTGGTAGAGGCGATGGTAGACGTGGTCCATTAGTCCTTTGGACTAATCTTTCCCTTGTATCTTCAGTTTTCTTCATTCTTCCTTGCTCCCGAAGGGGTGAGACCAGTGGAGTATCCTAGATGGCTGCTCATGGGCTTTTAAGACCCCAGATGCTACTCACCAAAGTAGAATGTAGAACATATTCTTTATAAACTATGTTATGCCAATCGAGCTGGATATTCCCTGAGATCATGGTCCCCACAGCTCTCAGCCCAGCAATTCAGGCCCTCAGGGAGTCTGGGTGTGTCTATGGAGCTACCATGACCATATCTCATTCAGGTTGTGCTGGCTTTCTCAGTATTGTGTACTGTCTTATCCTTCATCAAAGCTTCTACTTATCTATTGTCTATTAAATGTTTTTCCATCCCCACCCCTCCCTGCCCTCATAGCTATCAAAGATTGTTCCTTTTTGTACTTAAACCTTTTCGTGAGTGTTTACAGTAGTGGTCTCACTCAATGTTTGTCCTTTTGTAACTGACATTTCACTCAGCATAATGTCCTCCAGATTCATCCCTGTTAGGAGATGCTTCACAGATTCGTCATTGTTCTTTATCAGGAATGTAGAACAGATGTTATAAAAACAAACAAAAAGAAGGGGGACTATTCAGAGTACAAAAATATAGTTCTGGGAAATTAAGATGTATCAAAAATGACAACTCAATAGCTGGATTAGAAGATAAAGTTGAAAAAAACTCCCAGAAGGTATAGCAGAAAGGCAAAGAGATAGAAAATAAGAAATTAGAAAACTATTCTAGGAGATCCAACTTGTTAAAAATAGGGAATCAAAAGGTGGGGGGGGGAAGAGAGAGAAGAAGGAGTTTCATTGGGGGAAGAAAACATCAAATAATTCAAAAATTTTTCAAAAACTAAAGAATATCATAGCATCCTGGAATTATGAATTACGGCATCAAAATTTATTCAAGAAACATTGAGAAGTTTATTAATTGTATTATTTTATCAACCGAATTTATATAATCACGGGGGGAATTAAATTTACAATAGACTTTAAATAGTGTCAAATATTTTTCTTTAAAAGAAGGAGTTTTGAAAACAATTATTTTGATTTCATGTATTAGACAAAAAAAAATTGAACCATGAATGGGTTTAACTGATTTTCTATTTAAAGTATCTCTTGGTACCACTATAGAACTAGCATCATTTACCCATTAATAGAACCAACATATGTGCACAAGAGAACTTGAAAAAATGAACAAAATTAATTTAGAAGACCAGCCGTTTGATCTAACTGAAAAGTCATATTTCATGGAGTGATATGTAATAGACCTGTGCTGTATATGTCAAAATGTCTTTAAAAATACTGTCTTTGAGCAGTGTTCTTAAAATAACCAGGAACTTTTGAAGTGGTTGTTGATGTTTCTTCAGCAGATATGTGTATTTAGATTTTCAGGTTGTCAGTATATCTCTGAGCTCCATGATGGGCGGAAAATGTCAACAGATATTTTGGGAACTTACATGTTTATAATCAACTATCCTGAGACATGAAAATATAGTACTTAATATTTTACTAAACATGCACTTCAATTCTTAAACAAATTGCTACTGAAAGTATTTCTTGCAAAATAAAAAGTGTTACTAAACAAAAAATAACTAAATCGTTGTAGATTTACACCAGACAAAAATGCTCATTCTATGAAGCAAGAGCATTCAAACTACATGCTAAATGCTCTATGACAGGATTTCTCCCAGTCCCTATGTTCTGCCTATATTTCACATAAACCTAATATATAATGTCACACATTCACTGACCATCTGACTGGCAGCCTGGTGACTTTATGCATCTTACAGGCCATAGCACAAGCCACTGAAAAACTACCTGCTAAATGAAGTAGCTGGCAGAAGCTTTAATACTTCTCCTACCACGACCAGAGACCATAAAGAGTTATCTAGAGATGCTTGAATTTTATTATTGATCATTCTGCATACTGTCCTTGGATGATAAAATTTAGTTATATTGCACCAGGACAAGATCAGTAAAAAAGAGATGGGGGACTGGTTATTGTCCATGTTTAATAATGTTTTCAGCTGAGAGCTGCATGTGCATCTCACATATTACGGTACTAGACGGAACATGCAGGAGATGGAAGTGCAAAACTGAGGTCTCTACTTTTAGCTTATGTTAATTCTACTACTAATGATATTTCTTTAAAAATTGAAAAATCTTGGTCAAATATTAAATTGCATGGGGTGGTAAGACAAGAGGTGTAAACAAGACAGTTAAATCAGGATATTTAATCATTCAGTGTTACTTGTCTGATTTGCCAGAGCAAAAGCCAGAGGAGTTGGAGAATATTGGTGGTTAATCCTCAACTTACTCAATTGTTGATGCCAATTGCAGCTGTCTTCCAGATCCATTGTCACTACTGGAAACTCTCATGTAGCTTTTGATTCAGTAAATGGTTTAAGTTGTATTCTATCAGCAAAAATAATCAGAAGCAGTTTGCCTTCGCCTGGCAAGGACAGCAGCACACTTTCTCAGGACTATGTCTACAGACGATTGATCTATGACTATATCTAGAACCCAGGGAACCTTCATGTACTACCACCATGAATAAAGGACACAGTGTTTTCGGGACAACTTACTATGTGGTAACCCATAAGGCTTACAGCTCTAAAGGCAGTTCATAGCAAGAGAGCACTCTGGAGCAGATCCAGGCTGCAGTGCAAGCTGCCTTACCACTTTGGCCTCATGCCACAAGAAATGCAATGCTAATTTAAATGTCCATGGCAGATAGAAAAGGAGCCCTGGTGGAGCAGTAATTAAAGCACTTAGCTGCTAACTGAAAGGTTGGCAGTTCGAACCCACCAGGTGCTCTGCGGGGGAAAGATGTAGGAGTCTGCTTTCATAAAGATTACATCCTTGGAAACCCTATAAGGCAGTTCTACTCTGTCCTGCAGGGTCACTGAGTCAAAATCACTTCGACAGCAATGGGTATTCTTTCTTTTTTCTATGGTAGATCCCCTTGCCTTTGAGTAGATTCCAACTCACAGCAACCCTGTAGTACCGAGTAGAACTGCCCCATAGAGTTTCCATGGACTGCCTGGTGGATTCGAACTGCTTACCTTTTGATTGGCAGCCAAACTCTTAACCACTACACCACCAGGGTTTTCATAGGGAAAGCCTTGGAAAAATCAAAGAGTAGAATTGCAGTTGAGACCCTTAGCGTTTTAGAGTACTGTCAACTATTCTCCATTTGATAGGCAGTTCCTACCTGGCTATTTTCCCTGGGTGTTATAAATAGTTTACATTCTTGAATGATAACTAGAAGTTTGACGGTTTAAGCCCTCCCAGAGGCACATCGGAAGAAAGGCCTGCAAATCTACTTCTGAAAAACCTGCCATTGAAAACCCTATGGAGCACAGTTGTACTCTGACATGCATAGGGTGCCCATGAGTCAGAGTCAAGTCAATGAAACTGGTAGCCTAGTAGTACCTAAATATTGGGCACTGGTAAATACTGACCTCTTGATCACAAGACACCATGTGAGTATGAGGCCTTAGCTGCCTCTATCAGAAAAGAGGTCATTGGAACCATAAGTCAGCATTTCAAGAAACAAGGAAATGAAAAGACGACCCACAGAATATGGGAAATTTTTTGCAAATCATGTATCTGGTAAGGTACTTATATCTAGAATAAAGAACTCTCACAGCCCAAGAATAAAGAGACAAACAATCCAACTAAAAAATATGCAAAGGACCTGAATACGTGTTTCTCCAAAGTACGTATGCATACAGCTAATAAGCACATGAGAAGATATTTGGCATCTTTTCATGCCAAGACATGTAAATAAAAACCACAATGAGATAACACTCCACACCCATTAAGATGAGTAGAATCAAAAAGTCAGATAACATCAAGTGCTGACAAGGATGTGGAGAAATAGGAACACTCATACACTGCTGGTAGAGATGTAAAATTGTGCAGCTGGAAATCAGTCTGGCAGTTCTCAAACGATTAAACACGGTGTTACCGTATGACCCAGCAGTTCCACTCTAGTAGATATATACGCAAGAGAAATGAAAACATATGTCCACACAGAAATTTGTACATGAAAACTCATAACAGAATTATGAACAATAGCCAAAAGGTAGAAACAACCCAAAGTCTATCAATGAACAATTGGATAAACAAAATGTCATATATCCATACAAATATTATTCAGCCATAAAGAGAAAGGAATTTCTGATTTATGCTACAACATGTATGAACATTGAAAACATTATGCTAAGTGAAATAAGCTAGCCACAAAGGGACAAATATTGTATGATTTCATTTATATGAAATACTGAAATTAGGCAAATGCATAGAGACAGATTAATGGTTACCAGGGGCTATTGATCTGGTTATCATCACTGCTGAGTGTTCAACTTGACAACAGCAGAATAAGAACCTCCCTAAGCATCATTTCCAAGTTGGCCCCTGATGTTGGCTATGGGGACAGATTGCGTACATTGGAGCCCTTTTATCATGGAAGTTGCAGTTACTTACCAACATTGGAATAGATCCTTATTCTACATATGATTTTTCCTTCCTTGCTAGCCTTGCTTCTACTTTGTTGTTGTTAGGTGCCATCTAGTCAGCTCCAGCTCATGGGGACACTGTGTACAACAGAATGAAACACTTCCCAGTCTTACACTGCTCTCATGATCATTGTTATGCTTGAGCCCATTGTTACAGCCACTATGTCAATTCACCTCATTTTTGGTCTTCCTCTTTTTCACTGACCCTCGACTTTACCAAGCATGCTGTCCTTCTCCAGTGACTGGTCCCTCCTGATAACATGTCCAAAGTATGTGAAATGAAGTCTCACCATCCTCATTTCTAAGGAGCATTCTGGCTGTACTTCTTCCAAGGCAGATTTGTTCATTCTTTTGGCAGTCTGTGGTGCACTCAACATTCTTTGCCAACACTGTAATTCAAAGCTGTCAATTCTTCTTTGGTCTTCCTTCATTGTCCAGCTTTCACATGCATATGCAGTGAATGAAAACACCATGGCTTGGGTCAGGCGGACCTTATTCCTTAAAGTGACATCTTTGCTTTATAACACTTTAAAGAGGTCCTTTGCAGATTTTCCCAATGCACCGTCGTTTGATTTTTGCTTCTAGTAGCACCACCATATGTGGACTCATAAATGCCTCATCTATGCCATAGAGTCACACATAACACCATCTATAACCAAGAAGATGATCTTACAGAAAAGGCACTGGGGCTATGGGCTTATGCCATGAGTTTTACTATACGCCCCATCACCCAGAAGCAGGTGGCTTGACTGAAATGTGAAGTCACAGGACACCATCTGGCAGACAATACCCTGTGAGGTTGGACACTCCTTCAGCATACAGTATGTGTCTTATACCAGCAACAAATGTATGGTGTCATTTCCCTTATAGACAGTATGCAGTGGTCTAAAACCCAAAAGATGGAAATGAGAATGCCTGCATATTATTACATATTACTATTACTGTTGTTTTTGTTGTGAGACACGGTTGAGTTCATTCCAACTCATAGCAGCTGTAGGTGCAACAGAATAAAACACTGCTTGGTCCTGCACCCACCATCCTCACAATCATTTCTATATTTGAATCTATTGTTGCAGCCACTGTGTTAATTTATCTAGTTGAGGGACTTTTTTTTTTTCTTTTTCACTGACCCCTTAATTTACTAAGCAAGATGTCCTTTTCTAGAGACTGGTCTCTCCTGATAACATGTCCATAGGTGTGAGACAAGGTCTCACCATCCTCACTTCAAATGAGAATTCTGACTATACTCCTTCTAAGACATTACTATTACCTACTGTCATGGATTGAATCCTACCCCTAAAATTGTGTATCATCCTGGCTATGCAATGATTCCCAGTATTGTGTGATTGTCCAAGATGTTGTGATCTGATGTGATTTTCCTATGCACTGTAAATCCTACCTCTATGATGTCAATGAGGTGGGATTATCAACAGGTATGTTAATGAGACAGGACTCAATCTATAAGATTAGGTTTTGTATTAAGTCAATCTTTTTTGAGGTATAAAAGAGAAAAATGAGCAGAGAGACAGGGGGATCTCATACCACCAAGAAAGTAGTGCCAGGAGCAGAATGTATCCTTGGGATGCAGGGTCCCTGTGCTGAGAAGCTCCCAGACCAGGGGAAGATTGATGACAAGGACATTCCTCTAGAGCCAACAGAGAGAGAAAGCCTTCCCCTATAGCTGGCACCTTGAATTCAGACTTCTAGCCTCCTAGACTGTAAGAGAATAAATTTGCCTTTGTTAAGCCATCTACTTGTGGTATTTCTGTTATAGCAGCACTAGGTAACTAAGCCACCTACCGAAGAGCCCACACCGGAGTGTGTCACCCAGTGAATGCCCAGACCATGGCATGGCTGCAGAGCGAGGCAGCCCCCCGTGGCCCACCGCGCAGCTGCCTACCAGGACGCTGGGCAGCAGCACTGCTCCAGCTTGGTCTGCCGGGTCCCTCAGTGCCAGTGGATGGTGAGTGGCTGGGAGATGCAGGGCCTGGGGTGGTGCCTGGAGTCCCGGTGGGGAAGGGGAAGCTCACTGAGGCTGCTCCTTCAGAAGGAATGGGCAAGCAGAGAACCTGGGAGGGAATGAGGCAGACAGCACTCCTGTGACCCAGCATTCCTATCCGGACCCTTCAAGTCTCCTCTTGCCCGTGCTCCGGCACTCTCCCTATGCCGCTGACCCTTCTCTTTAGCACCAGGTGCATCCAGAGGGAGCCTGTGGTCAGCCCTTCAGTCCCTCCACTAGCTTTCCCAAGATCTCCATGAAAATTCTTTAAAATGAAGTTGCCTCTAGGGTGCCCTCAAACCTATTCTGCAGAGATTTAATTTTCCACCATCCCTCATTTCTCAACATCTAATAAATGTGCCTTCAGAAGGCAAGGCCAGTGTTTGGAAGACTCCTTCCAATATTTTGACTTGGTTCAGAAAGATCTGAAAGATGAGTGGGAACAAACTAGGCAAAGACGAGAGGAGAGTATGCCCTGGGTAGAGGGAATAGCATGTGCAAAGGCCCTGTGCATGGCAGGGAAAGTGGGAAACAGGATATCAGATAGAGTCTCTGGAGCCAAGGGTACAAGGTGAGGATGTCGTGCCAGATGAGGCTGGAGAAAGAGGTAGGGGTAGATTACTGCAGAATCTCTGAGAGTCGACCCACTTTTGTCGTTCGAAGGTGCACTCAGCTTTTAATACTTTCCTCAAATTAGTGTGGTCAGAGCCCTGCTGTCAAGTCCATTCGGAAAAGCTCATTCAGCTGTATTTTGATTTTGAAACAAAACCCCCTTGATTTGGGGGATCTGAAAGAAGAAAGCTTCAAGGCCAGGAGCTTTAACACTCATGAGAGGTTTCCAGTCAGTCCAAGCTTGGTGAAGGAGAAAAACCCTTGGCTGATTTAGGATGCTTTGTAATAATATAAAATGTCTTTCCTATTTAGCAATGTTGGGTAAAACTAGAAGACAACAGGGCAAAAAGAATAGTGGTGGTTTGGGGAGAGGGGAAAACCAAGAGAATAAAGAACTTCAGATACTATCTTAGAATTTTCACTGTTTTTTGTCCTTAATACCACTTAAAGGGCTCTTTGCTTCTGATCAAGGATGAATGTCTTATTGCCGCTAAAGACCACTGTTAATTCTTTACTTAAGTTGGGATATAATTCATATAACATAAAATTCAATATTTTGGAGTGTCCAATTCTGTTGCTTTTACTCTATTCACTGTATTGTGCAACCATCACCACCATCTGATTTCAGAACATTCTGGAAGAGAAAAAAAAAACAAACTAATACCAGTCAGTCCACTATTAATTCTTTATGGTAGTATTTTTTTTTTTTGCTTGAATGACACTGAGATATGAAAATTAAGCTAATTTTAAAGAAGCCAAATAGAATAAATAGGAGCCCTGTTAACTTTTGAATTACATGTACTGTTGCGCCAATTTTCATTCCTTTTAAAGAAATATCTGTGTAATCCAGGTTTTCAAGTTCACCCCGTTATAACTGCTTAAGCAGAATGGCAGATGGATAGGGATCAATATTTTGTACTTATTTGACTTGATGTTGGTCAGAGAGTATTGTAGGCAGAAATATCATTGGATAAAAAGAAAGTAACAACAGCAGCAGAGCACATGTTTTCTTGTTTTGTTAGGAATGCCTCCTTTCCTCCCTTCTTCTTCCTTTTCTGGTGGAGAATTATAGTTACACTTCCTTTTAAGAAACTCCATTAGCTGGAGGCAGGGCCAAGATGGCTGACTAGGTAGAAGCTACCACGGATCCCTTTTGCAAAAAAGACTCTGAAAAACAAGTGAATCAATCACATACATGACAATCTATGAACTCTGGCCATCAAACACGGAACTAAGGAGTTGACCTGAGTGACAAGGGAGAGAAAAGGCACACGGTGAAGCAGCGACTGCTTCTGGAACTGGCGTCCTCCGCCACAGCCTTGAGCCCTCGCAGTTCCCTGGTACCAGAGTGGTTAGGCTGATCACAGCTTACTGAGATGGGGCAAACACAGGACGTAGCCCTAACCCCTAACCCCCTGGAGTAACCTCGGCAGAGGCTCAGCCAGTGCGAGCAGGCTGACACTGACGTGACTGACAGGAGAATGAGAACCCACAGGGAAGCAGAGACTGTTTTCGGAGCCTCGAGCCAGTGTCCCAGTCAGAAAACCTTGGCGCTGGCCTTTGTTCTAAGCACAGAGAAGCAGATCACAGCTCCCTGAGATGGCACAAGCACAGGACAAAGCCCTAACCCCTTGGAGAAACCTCAGTGGGAAACCCAGCCAGCGCATGCAGGGTACACGCCGACGCAGCTGACAGAAGTAGGAGAAATCACAGGGAAGGAGCAACTGGCTTCGGTGCCTGGAGTGCAGCTTCCCAGCCAGAAAACCTTGGCAATGGGCTTTGGACTAGGAGCAAAGGAGCTGATCACGGCTTCCTGAGACAGCACAAGCACGGGATGCCCTGACCCTCAGGGGCAATCTCAACCCAGCCAGCACACACAGGCTAGATGCCTTTCTGGAATCTCAGATAAAACAGTCTTCACCAAACAAGATAAGTAACTTTGTCTATATTGTGATACTCTCTCCTATCTATCTGATCCCTCCCCTCCCTGACCCAAATGCCTTCATTAACATTAGAATTTCCTGGGCCAGGGAGTGAAGTGCTCTGCGGGTTTTTTTTTTTTCTAACCCATTCTCCTGGCCTGAGAGAAGCAGCAATTAACAATCTGGGAGGGAAAAATCCTTCCCTCTCTTTCCTAAACTGGAATAATAATACAGAACCAGCACCAGCCAAGCAAAAGAGATCCACAGTCTCTGGCTTTCATCCATAGAGGGAACCAGGTGGCTATTATAATGCAAAGGCAATTCTGATAGAGATCTGAATTCTTTTAGCAAAGCAGTGGAAAGACAAGTTTTGGAGGTCTGATACCTCTCTACCTATTAAACAGAGCCCTCACTGATCCACAGCTGGGAACTGAGGGCTAAAGCTCCACCCACACCCCCTAACCACCTGCTAAAGGGGTCTGAAGATAGTGACGCCTACCACTCTTTAGAGGTACAAGCTTTGGGTGCCTAATGTACAGCAGCACAGCCCACCCACCAAAGTGCTCTGGGAATAGAGAAACTCCTACCTCACTGGTACGTGGGGGAAGGATGTCAGCATCCTGCCCTCCTCGGAGTGTGACCCCATGCCGCAACTAGAATCTGGTGCATACAACCACTACTCCTCTAAGTAAAGAGGTGACAGCCTACACCACACACTAGGTGACCCACAATCAGCACACCTAAGCTGATTCTACTCAAGAACAGTGAATGAACTCATAGGTTCATATATCTGGTAACTGCTCAAACCAGCTGGTAATAGGACATAAGTGATTCAAAGGCTACAATAATCAAGATAGCGCAATCTAGTAGCCCATCTGGATATATTGAAACAAACCAAAAAAAGAAGAAAAGCCTCAGTGAGCAAATATAAAATAAATTATTACAATATCTTATAGATGGCTCGGAGACAGCAGTCGATATCAAATCACATAAAGAAGCAGACCATGATTGCTTCTACAAACCCCGAAATCAAAGAATCAAAATCTTTCCCAAATGAAGATACATTCCTGGAATTGCCAGATGTAGAATATAAAAAAACAATACACAAAATGCTTGAAGACATCAGGTATGACCTCAGAAATGAAATAAGGAAATCTACAGAAAAAGCCAAGGAACACACTGATAAAGCAATTGAAAGAAATCAAAAAGATTATTCAAGAACATAGTGAAAAAAATCAATGAGCTGCAAGAATCCATAGAGAGACAGCATTCAGAAATCCAAAAGATTAATAATAAAATTACAGAATTAGACAACTCCATAGAAAGTCAGAGGAGCAGAATTGAGGAACTGGAATGCAGAGTGGGGGAGTTAGAGGATAAGGCAATTGACACCAATATAAAAAAAAGTGTTTTTTTTTTAATATATAGTTGAAGAAAAATCAGATAAAAGAATTTAAAAAAATGAAGAAACCCTAAAAATCATGTGGGACTCTATCAAGAAGAATAACTTGCATGTGTTTGGAGTTCCAGAACAGGGAGGGAAAACAGAAAATACAGAGAGAATAGTTGAAGATCTGTTGGCAGAAAACTACCCTGGCATCGTGAAAGATGAAAGGATATCTACACAAGATGCTCATCGAACACCATACAAGATAGATCCCAAAAGAAAATCACCAAAGCATATTATCATCAAATTTGCCAAAACCAAAGATAAAGAAAAAATCTGAAAAGCAGCCAGGGATAAACAAAAAGTTACCTACAAAGGAGAATCAATAAGAATAAGTTCTGACTACTCAGCAGAAACCATGCAGTCAAGAAGGCAATGGGATGACATATATAGAGCACTGAAGGAGAAAAACTGCCAACCAAGGATCATATATCCAGCAAAACTCTCTCTCAAATATGAAGGCGAAATTTAAACATTTATGGATAAGCACAAGTTTAGAGAATTTGCAAAAACCAAACCAAAGCTACAAGAACTACTAAAGGAAATTCTTTGGTCAGAAAATCAATAATATAAGATACAAATACAAAACAGAGTCACAGAACAGAACATCCTGATGTAAACTCAAATAGGGAAAACACAAAAACAAAATATGATTTATTTAAAAAAGAAAAAATGCTCAAAACAGGGAATCATTGAAGTAGTTATGTAAAAGATTACAATAATCAAAAAAGAGGGACTAAATACAGGGGCATAGATCTTCCATATGGAGAGGAAAACATGGAGATATAGGATGATACAAATTAGGTTTTTACTCAGAAAAATAGAAGTAAATATTAAGGTAACAACAAAGAGGTCTAACAATTCCATACTTCAAAACGAAAACCAAGATAAATGTAACGACTCAGCAAAAATAAATTCAACTACTATGAAAATGAGGAACACACAATTTATAAAGAAAAACTTCTCAGCACAAAAAAAGTAAGTGGAAAAATGAAATTATCAACAACACACAGAAAAAGGCATCAAAATGGCAGCACTAAATTCATACTTATCTATAATTACGCTGAACGTAAATAGACTAAATGCACCAATAAAGAGACAGAAAGTCACAGACTGGATAAAAAAACACGATCCATCTATATGCTGCCTACAAGAGACACACCTTAGACGTAGAGACACAAACGAAAACTCAAAGGACGAAAAAAAAATACATCAAGCAAACAACAATCAAAAAACAGCAGGAGTGGCAATATTAATTTCAGACAAAATAGACTTTAAAGTTAAATCCACCACAAAGGATAAAGAAGGACACTACATAATGATTAAAGGGACAATTGACCAGGAAGATATAACCATATTAAATATTTATGCACCCAATGACAGGGCAGTACAATACATAAAACAAACTTCAACAGAATTGAAGTGAGATAGACACCTCCACAATTATAGTAGGAGACTTCAACACACCACTTTCGGTGAAGGATAAGACTTCCAGTAAGACGCTCAATAGAGACAAGGAAGATCTAATTGCTGCAGTCAACCAACTTGACCTCATAGACTTATACAGAACACTCCACCCAACAGCTGCATTGTATACTTTTTTTCTAGTGCATGTGGAACATTCTCTAAAATAGATCACATATTAGGTCATAAAACAAACCTTTGCAGAATCCAAAACACTGAAATATTACAAAGCACCTTCTCAGACCATAAGGCCATAAAAGTAGAAATCAATTAGAGAAAAATCAGGGAAAAGAAATCAAATACTTGGAAACTGAACAATACCCTGTTCAAAAAAGACTGGGTTATAGAAGATATTGAGGAGGGAATAAAGAAATTCATAGAGTGCAACGAGACTGAAACACTTCCTATCAAACCTCTGGGACACAGTGAAAGCAGTGCTCAGAGGTCAATTTATATCAATAAATGCACACATACATAAAGAAGGAAGAGCCAAAATCAGAGAACTGTCCCGACAACTTGAACAAATAGAAAGTGAGCAACAAAAGAATCCATCAGGCACCAGAAGAAAACAAATAATAAAAATTAGAGCAGAATTAAATGAATTAGAGGACAGAAAAACAACTGAAGGAATTAACAAAGCCAACAGCGGGTTCTTTGAAAAAATTAAAAAAATTGATAAACCATTGGCCAGACTGACTAAAGAAATACAGGAAAGGAAACAAATAACCCGAATGAGAAATGAGATGGGCCATATCACAACAGACCCAACTGAAATTGAAAGAATCATATCAGATTATTACAAAAAATTGTACTCTAACAAATTTGAAAACTTAGAAGAAATGAATGAATTCCTAAAAACATACTACCTACCTAAACTAACACGACCAGAAGTAGAACAACTAAATAGGCCCATAACAAAAGAAGAGATTGAAAAGTTAATCAAAAACTCCCAACAACAACAAAAAAAGCCCTGGCCTGGATGGCTTCACTGCAGAGTTCTACTAAACTTTCAGAGAAGAGTTAACACCACTACTACTAAAGGTATTTCAAAGCATAGAAAAGGATGGAATACTACCTAACTCATTCTATGATGCCAGCATACCCCTGATACCAAAACCAGGTAAAAACACCACAAAAAAAAGACAATTACAGACCTATATCCCTCATGAACATAGATGCAAAAATCCTCAATAAAATTCTAGCTAATAGAATTCAACAATATAAAAAAAAAAAATCCAACATGACCAAGTGGGATTTATACCAGGTATGCAAGGTTGGTTCAATATTAGAAAAACAACTAACGTCATCCACCATATAAATAAAACAAAAGACAAAAAACACGTGATCTTATCAATTGATGCAGAAAAGGCATTTGACAAAGTGCAACACCGATTCATGATAAAAACCCTCAGCAAAACAGGAATAGAAGGAAAATTCCTCAACATAATAAAGGGCATCTATACAAAATTTTTATTTTTTATACAAAGCCAACAGCCAACATCATCCTAAATGGAGAGAGTCTGAAAGCATTTCCCTTGAGAATGGGAACTAGACAAGGATGCCCTTTATCACCCACCGCTCTCATTCTACATTGTGCTGGAAGTCCTAGCCAGAGCAATTAGGCTAGACAAAGAAATAAATGGCACCTGGAATGGCAAGGGAGAAGTAAAATTATCTCTATTTGCAGATGACATGATTTTATGCATAGAAAACCCTAAGGAATCCTCCAGAAAACTACTGAAACTAATAGAAGAGTTCAGCAGAGTTTCAGGTTACAAGATAAACATACAAAAATCAGTTCGATTCCTCTACACCAACAAAAAGAACATCGAAGAGGAAATCACCAAACCAATACCATTCACAGTAGCCCCCAAGAAGATAAAATAACAATAAATCTTGCCAAAGATGTAAAAGACCTATACAAAGAAAACTACAAGGTACTACTGCAAGAAACTAAAAGGGACCTCTATAAGTGGAAAAACATACCTTGTTCATGGATAGGAAGACTTAACATTATAAAAATATTTATTCTACCAAAAGCTATGTATATATACAATGCACTTCTGAACCAAATTCCAACTACATTTTTTAATGTGATGGAGAAACAAATCACCAACTTCATATGGAAGGGAAAGAAGCCCCGGGTAAATAAAGCTTTACTGAAAAAGAAGAAGAAAGTGGGAGGCCTCACTCTACCTGATTTTAGAACATATTATACAGCCACAGCAGTCAAAACAGCGGGTACTGGTACAACAACAGACACATAGACCAATGGAACAGAATTGAGAGCTCAGATATAAATCCATCCACATAGGAGCAGCTGATATTTCACAAAGGCCCAGTGTCAGTTAATTGGGGAAAAGATAGTCTTTTTAACAAATGATGCTGGAATAACTGGATATCCATCTGCAAAAAAATGAAACAGGACCCATACCTCACACCATGCACAAAAACTAACTCCAAATGGATCAAAGAACTAAACATGAAGTCTAAAACAATAAAGATCATGGAGGAAAAAATAAGGACAATCTTAGGAGCACTAATACAAGGCATAAACAGAATACAAAGCATTACTAAAAATGACGAAGAGAAACCAGATAACTGGGAGCTCCTAAAAATCAAACACCTATGCTCATCTAAAGACCACCAAAAGAGTAAAAAGACCACCTACAGACTGGGAAAAAATTTTCAGCTACTACATCTCCGACCAGCGCCTGATCTCTAAAATCTACATGATTCTCCTGAAACTCAACCACAAAAAGACAAACAACCCAACTGAAAATTGGGCAAAGGCTATGAGCAGACACTTCACTAAAGAAGACATTCAGGCAGCTAACAGATACATGAGGAAATGCTCTCAATCATTAGCCATTAGAGAAATGCAAATTAAAACTACAATGAGATTCCATCTCACTCCAACAAGGCTGGCATTAATCCAAAAAACACAAAATAATAAATGTTGGAGAGGCTGTGGAGAGATTGGAACACTTATACACTGCTGGTGGGAATGTAAAATGGTAAAACCACTTTGGAAACAGATTTGGTGTTTCCTTAAAAAGCTAGAAATAGAACTACCATACGACCCAGCAATCCCACTCCTTGGAATATATCTTAGAGAAATAAGAACCTTTACACGAAGAGATATATGCACACCCATGTTTATTGCAGCACTGTTTACAATAGCAAAAAGATGGAAGCAACCAAGGTGTTGTCAACGGATGAATGGATAAATAAATTATGGTATATTCACACAATGGAATACCACACATCAATAAAGAACAGTGATGAATCTGTGAAACATTTCATAACATGGAGGAACCTGGAAGGCATTATGCTGAGTGAAATTAGTCAGTTGCAAAAGGACAAATATTGTATAAGACCACTATTATAAGATCTTGAGAAATAGTTTAAACTGTGAAGAACATATTCTTTTGTGGTTACAAGAGTGGGGAGGGAGGGAGGGAGGGAGAGGGTTATTTACTGATTGGATAGTAGATAAGACCTACTTTAGGTGAAGGGAAGTACAACACTAAATACAGGGGAGGTCAACGCAACTGGACTAAACCAGAAGCAAAGAAGTTTCCCGAATAAACTGCTTCAAAGATCAGCAAAGCAGGGGCAGGGGTTTGGGGACTATGGCTTCAGAGGACATCTAAGTCAATTGGCAAAATAAAATCTCTTAAGAAAACATTTTGCATCTCACTTTGAAGTGTGGCATCTAGGATCTTAAATGCTAACAAGTGGCCATCTAAGATCCGTCAATGAGTCTGAACCCACCTGGATCAAAGTAGAATGAAGAACACCAAGCTCACAAGGTAATTATGAACCCAAGAGACAGAAAGGGCTACATGAACTAGAGACTACATCATCCTGAGACCAGAAAAACTAGATGGTGCCCGGCCACAACCGATGACTGCCCTGACAGAGAACACGACAGACAACCCCTGAGAGAGCAGGAGCACAGAGGAATGCAGACCCCAAATTCTCATAAAAAGACCGAACTTAATGGCCTGACTGAGACTAGAAGGACCCCAGCGGTCAGGGTCCCCAAATCTTCTGTTGGCCCAGGACAGGAACCATTCTAGAATTCTTCTCGTCGGATATGGATTGGACGGGACAATGGGTTGGAGAGAGATGCTGATGAGGAGTGAGCTACTTGCACCATGTGGGCACTTGAGACTATGTTGGCAGGATGCAAGGAAGGTTGTAAGGATGGTTGCAAGGCAGGTTGCAATGCAAATTCCAAGCCAGGTTCCAATGCATTGCAAGGCACGTTGCAACACAGATTGCAAGGTATGTTGAAAGACATTTTCAAGACAAGCCATGTTGTAAGACAGGTTGCAAAGCGAGTTGCAAGGCAGGAGGCAAAGCAGTTTGCAAGGAAGATTGCAAGGCAGGTCGCAAGGCAAGATGCAAAGCAGCTCAAATTGCAAGGCAGTTTTCATGGGAGGTTGCAAGGCACGACGCAATGCAGGTTGCAAGGCAGGTTGCACTGCATCTTGCAAAGCAGGTTGCAAGGCAATTTGCAAGGGAATTTCCAAGGCGACTTACAGGTCATATTGCAAGGCCAGATGCAAGGCAACGTATATTTCAAGGCAGGTCTCTTGGGAGTTTGCAAGGCAGGACGCAACGCAGTTTGCAAGGCAGATTACAATGCAGGTTGCAAGAGCAATTGAAAGGCAAGGCAGGTTGCAAGGAAGGTTGTAAGGATGGTTGCAAGGCACGTTGCAATGCAAATTCCAAGCCAGGTTCCAATGCATTGCAAGGCATGTTGCAACACAGATTGCAAGGTATGTTGAAAGACATTTTCAAGACAAGCCATGTTGTAAGACAGGTTGCAAGGCAGGCTGCAAAGCAAGTTGCAAGGCAGGAGGCAAGGCAGGTTGCAAGGAAGACTGCAAGGCAGGTTGCAAGGCAAGATGCAAAGCAACTCAAATTGCAAGGCAGTCTTCATGGGGGGTTACAAGGCATGATGCAATGCAGGTTGCAAGGCAGGTTGCACTGCAACTTGCAAGGCATGTTGCAAGAAATGATGCAAGGCAGGTTGCAAGACAATTTTCAAGGGAATTTCCAAGGTGACTTACAGGTCATATTGCAAGGCCTGATGCAAGGCAACGTATATTTCAAGGTAGGTTTCATGGGAGTTTGCAAAGCAGGATGCAATGCAGTTTGCAAGGCAGGTTACAAGACAGGTTACAATGCAGGTTGCAAGAAAAATCGAAAGGGAAGGCAGGTTGCAAGGAAGGTTGTAAGGACAGTTGCAAGGCATGTTGCAATGCAAATTCCAAGCCAGGTTCCAATGCATTGTAAGGCACGTTGCAACACAGATTTCAAGATATGTTGAAAGACAATTTTCAAAACAAGCCATGCTGCAAGGCAAATTGCAAGGCAGGTTGAAAGGGAGCTTGTAAGGCAGTTTGCAATGAAGGTTGCTAGGCTGGTTGCAAGGCAAGTTGCAAGGGAGTTTCCAAGGCAGGTTTAAAGGCAGGTTGTATGGCAGGGTGCAACGCAGGTTGCAAGGCAATTTGCAAGGCAAGTTACAAGTCATGTTGCAAGCCAAGATGCAAGGCAAAGCAAATTGCAAGGCAGGTTTCATGGGAGGTTGCAAGGCAGGTTGCAATGCATGTTGCAAATCAGGTTGTAAGGCAGGTTGCAATGGAAGGTGCAAAGCAAGTTGCAGAACAGGTTGTGAGACAATTTGTAAGGCAGTTTGCAAGGCAATTTGAAAAGCATGTTGCAATGGACGTTGCAAGGCAGTTTACAATGCATGTTGGAAAGCAGGTTGCAAGGCAAGTTACAAGGCCTGTTGCACGTCAATTTGGAAGTCAAGGCAACTTTCAAGGGAGGTTGCAAGGCAGATTGTAAGGCAGGTTGCAGGCCATGTTGCAAGGCAAGTTGCAATGCAGGTTGTAAGGCAGGTTCCAAGGCAGGTTGCAAGGCAAGATTCAAGGCAAGTTGCAAGAAAGGTGCAAGGCAGTTTGCAAGGGAATATGCAGGGCATGTTGCAGGGCAAGGCAGGTTGTAAGACAGGTTGCAATGCACGTTGCAAGGCCGGTTACAAGGCAAGTTGCAAGGCAAGGCATGTTGCTACCTGCCTATTTTCCTTGGGTGGTATAAGTAGTTAACATTCTTCAATGATAACTAAAACTTTGACTGTGTACTCCCTCCCAAAGGCACGTCAAAAAAAAAAAAAAAGACCTGCAGATCTATTTCTGAAAAATCTGCCATTGAAAACCCTATGGAGCACAGTTCTACTCTGATATGCATGGGGTGTCCATGAGTCAGAGTCAAGTCAGTGGGACTGGTAGTCTAGTAGTACCTAAGTATTGGACACTAGTAAATACTGACCTCTTGATTACAAGACATCTCAAAAAGTCAGATAACATCAAGTGCTGGCAAGGATGTGGAGAAATAGGAACCCTCATACACTGCTGGTAGAGATGTAAAGTTGTGCAGCTGGAAATCAGCCTGGCAGTTCTCAAACGATTAAACATGGTGTTACCATATGACGCAGCTATTCCACTCTAGTAAACATATACCCAAGAGAAATGAAAATATATGTCCACACAGAGACTGGTACATGAAAACTCATAGCAGAATTATGAACGACAGCCAGAAGGTAGAAACAACCTAATGACTATCGATGAACAATTAGATAAACAAAATATCATATACCCATAGAGTCAAATATTATTAAGCCATGAAGAGAAATTAAGTTCTAATATATGCTACAACATGAACCTTGAAAACATTACGCTAAGTGATATATGCTAGACACAAAGGGAAAACATTGTATGATCTCATTTATATGAAATAACAAAATTAAGCAAATTCATAGAGACAAATTAATGGTTACCAGGGGCTATTGATCTGGTCATCACCACTGCTGAGTGTTAAACTTGACAGCAGCAGAATAAGAACCCTGGGTCTCCATAGGCATCATTCCCCAGTTGGCCCCTGATGTTGGCTATGGGGACAGATTGTGTACATTGGAGCCCTTTTATCATACCCTTTTATCACCGTTATTTATCAACATTGGGATAGATCCTTATTCTACATATGATTTTTCCTTCCTTGCCAGCCTTGCTTCTACTTTGTTCCTATTAGGTGCCATCTAGTTGGCTCCAACTCATAGTGACACTATGTACAACAAAACACTGCCCAGTCCTACACTGCTCTCATGATCATTGTTATGCTTGAGCCCATTGTTGCAGCCAGTGTGTCAATTCACCTCATTGAAGGACTTCCTCTTTTTCACTGACCCTCGACTTTACCAAGCCTGGTGTCCTTCTCCAGTGACTGGTCCCTCCTGGTAACATGTCCAAAGTATGTGAGATGAAGTCTCACCATCCTCATTTCTAAGGAGCATTCTGGCTGTACTTCAAGGCAGATTTGTTCATTCTTTTGGCAGTCTGTGGTGCACTCAACATTCTTTGCCAACACTGTAATTCAAAGCTGTCGATTCTTCTTTGGCCTTCCTTCATTGTCCAGCTTTCATATGCATATGAAGTGAATGAAAACACCATGGCTTGGGTCAGGCGCACCTTCTTCCTTAAAGTGACATCTTTGTTTTCTAACACTTTAATGAGATCTTTTGCAGCAGATTTGCCCGATGCACTGTGCCCTTTGATTTTTGCTTCTAGTAGCACCACCATATGTGGACTCATAAATGCCTCATCTATGCCATAGAATCACCCATAACACCATCTATAACCAAGAAAATGATCTTACAGAAAAGGCACTGGGGCTATGGGCTCATGCCATGAGTTTTACTATATGCCCATCACCCAGAAGCACGTGGCTTGATTGAAATGTGAGGTCACAGTTAGGACACCATCTGGGAGACAATATCCTGTGAGGTTGGGGTGCTCCCTCAGCATACAGTATATGTCTTATACCAACAACAAATGTAAGGTGTCATTTCCCTCATAGACAGTATATAGTGGTCTAAGAACCAAAAGGTGGAAATAAGAATGCCACCATATTATTACATATTACCATTACTATTACTGTTTTTGTTGTTAGGCACTGTTGAGTTCATTCCAACTCATAGCAACAGTACATACAACAGAATAAAACACTGCTTGGTCCTGCACCCACCATCCTCATAATCGTTTCTATATTTGAATCCATGGTTGCAGCCACTGTGTTAATTCATCTAGTTGGGGGTCTTTTTTTTTTTATCACTGACCATCTAATTTACCAAGGAAGATGTCCTTTTCCGGAGACTGATCCCTCCTGATAACATGTCCAAAGTTGTGAAACAAAGTCTCACCATCCTTGCTTCAAATGAGCTTTCTGGCTATATTTCTTCTAAGACATTACTATTACTTACTCTCATGGATTGAATCATGCCCCCAAAACTGTGTTTCAACATGGCTATGCAATGATTCCCAGTATTGTGTGATTCTCCAAAATTTTGTGATCTGACATGATTTTCCTATGAGCTGTAAATCCTACCTCTATGATGTCAATGAGGTGGGATTATCAACAGGTATGTTAATGAGACAGG